>NC_139580.1:20425396-20942896 GCF_946808225.1 Silurus aristotelis
ATTTGCAGAAATGGCTGAAATGCTCAATTAAAATTGAGTCCTTATTAGCTATCAGATTCCCACATACAGAATTAAATTAATTGCCTTAGTTTTATAAAATTACACACCACTGATGATTTATGAACTGGATTTTGCAAGGAGTGGAAGAAAATCACATTTTAAGTCTGAACTGCTGGGGTGTTAATATTCCTAGTACTCATTCCCCTTGTGGATGCAGTGGTGATTTGAATAACCTTTGCTGTGGAATAGCCTCAGCTGCGTCTCCTATTCCTTTTCATTTAGTATTATGCTATGCCGTCAGAAATTCGTCCTCAAACTCATTATCTAGCTCTTCTGCACTGACCGGACTCGAAGTGTGCGTGTGTGTGTTTCTTTGCTATATGGATTCTCCTCTAAAGTACATCTTATGCTTTTCTGTCCTTTTTAATTTGGACCAAACACCTTCTTTATAAAGTGCATGGGAATGTGATGCTTGTTCAAAAATTATTTTAGACTTCTCTTCCAGTTTCTGTTTGGTGTTTCTCTGTGACCTTTGCCCCCCCCCCCCCCCCCCCTTTCTCTCTCTCGCTCTCTCTCTGTTCGGCCTTTCCTCTCAGACTGTCTTCAGGATTGTGGTGCTGGGGATATGGGATTACATAGAGAACAAAGTTGAGGTAAGCTCCTCAGGGACTCATTAACATTAGGCAAGGGAGACAGAGAGAGGTAATGAGGCAGGAGACTTTCTCTCTTTCTGCTGCAGTGTCATGCTCTCAATGTCACAGCTGTGTTGTAGCAGCACCGCTGTTCTCAGTGTTCATACCGGCTTTATACTGTTCACCAATCAGCTTCTCTTTCTGTTCAATGAACAAACTCTATAAGGTTGCCAGATGGAAGAATATATACTTTAGCACATCTAACAGCAGCACATCATTAAATGTTCATAATTAAATTGGTTTTTCTCTCTACAATTGCTTACAGTGTTTAGAAAGCCAGTTATCATCCCATAGCTGGTGGATGCAGTGTTATGCATCTTATTATCAATATTAACCAGATAACAACAAAAACAGTGTTATTTTTATCATTGGGGGAATCCCAGCGATTCTACAGCCATCCATGGCTTGGAGTCAAGAGACCAAAATTGCCAGTGTTTTCTGGTAGGAGGTCTGGCATTAGTCTTTCTCATCAATCAAAGCAACACTTAACAATCATTGGTGTCTGTATGCTCATGTATAGTAGCTGGAAGTCATGTTTTTTAATTATGTTTTCCTATTTAACATGACACGGAATGTAATTTTGATGAGTATAGGCAAATCGCTGCACCGCCATAAATGATTGTTTTTGTTCAATCTGTCAACTATTTTTATCGTCATCTAAGATCATTTAAAACATAAACTTATACATGAGAATGATGTTACATTATTTACACATAGTAATCGTATATTGTTTTTTGTTTACTACATTTGCATCAAATAAAATGTTATGGTGGCACAGTGGAGAGTGTAGCTGCTTCACCCCTCCAAGGTCTGGGCTTATTATCTGAGCAAAGTTTTAATTCTTCTTGGGTCTACATGTATTTTCTTCCAAAAATAGACTGGTAGGTGAATTTGCAGCCTTGATATTAATGAATGTGAATGTGACAGCCTGATCATGACATTCATAGTGTATTCCTGCCTCCCAGTGTGCCCAGGTAGACTTCAGATCGTCTGTGACCCTCACCAGTATAAACAATTTACTGAAGATGAATGATTAATTATTTAAGTTATTATTTGTGGAGTCTAGAAAGCAGACAGGAATATAACTTACCTACATGTGCAGGTTCAAAAACCTAATATATTCTTATGCTCATCATAAATGTATGGGAGAGTCAACGAAAATCCATATTATATACTTTGTGTGTGTGTGTGTGTGTGTGTGTGTGTGTGTGTGTGTGTGTGTGTGTGTGTGTGTTGGCTGCAGGTGTTTGATGGTGCTGTGATCGTGCTCTCGTTGGCCCCGATGGTTGCCTCCACCGTTGCTAATGGACCCAGCAGCCCCTGGGATGCCATTAGTCTCATAATCACCCTTCGCATATGGAGGGTCAAGAGGATTATTGATGGTAAGCAGAACTCTTGCACTGCACTTGTTTTGCTTACATGCTTATTTCTCAGCTATTGTATTACCTTGCTTTCTAGTTTTTGCTTCTTTCTTTGTTTCGACTGTTCCAAATGCACATAGTTTTACATAGTTACACACATTTACATCGGGAAATAGTCAAATGGATGCCATTAAATATGCTATGTGATAGTATCATGTTTGGGAGGAAAATCCTTTTCAGGAAACTCCAAAGTGCTAATCAGAAGAGGTGATTTGCAAAAACAAGTGATTATTGTGTCAGCTAGTCATTATAACTCTATTTCCCTTTCAATCAATAGGTCCTTTTCGAGCAGAGATACCAGGATGCATTTGATTAAAATTCATGCTGACCTCTCCTGTCTACAGCGCTTAAGCACAGCTCCTATTAATGCAGGCGTTTGCAAGGTCACTCTTGTTTCCCTCCCACGACTCAATTTCCGATCTGCTCAGTCCAGGCTGTCGATCAGTGGAACAGGAAGTCGAGCAAACTTCTACTTCCTGCAAGATTTATTGCTGTGCATACAGAACGAGTCTTTTTGGGATAAATTACATTGTATCCCAGAGAAAATACTAAGAATCTGGTTTTAAAAACTTTACGCTTTCTGCTGTTTCATTTACTTCCAAGTTCTGACTTATACATTAGTATATTAATCTGCTATAATGGTGCTAAACATTTTATTGCTTATTTGTTCATTTTTGTAGAGGATAATAGTTTTTTTTATTTAGGACATGTTTATATCAACTTTTTGTGCATTGCTTCTATTCTGCACCAGTGTGTGTTTCAGTCAGCAGTGTGTAAATACCAATTTCTGTAAATGCCTGCTTAGTTACACATTTGAGTTATTGGATCTGTTAGAGAGTGTGTACTCAGCAGAAAGTGTGTATAAAAAGATTAATATTGTCACCAGTTCTTTACAAGAGCATGCAATTCTTGCAGTGTTTATTTTCAGGTAGTTGCCCCAAACACACACACACACACACACACACACACACACACACACACACACACACACACACAGTCTTGTTTTACTTATTTATAAGGGTAGTTGTGGAGTATGTCTTTTTATACAGTTAGCAATTCCAAAAAAAAGGACCAGTTAGTGTTACCACACTATTAAAAATTATATGTACAATGAATAAGAAAGTACAATGTTTTTTATTGTTTGTTTTACAGCATCATTGAGACATTGAGAGAAAGAGCTTAATACATACCCAAACAATGGCCACTGATCAGACAACAAGCAAGATTTTTAATTCAATCCAATTTGAATGTATGTGTATAGCAGTTTTAACATTAGATATTGTCCCAAAGCAGCTTTACAGAGATAAGTACGATATTCCTACTACTAACTATAAAAAAGTATAATTTTTTTTTTTGCCTTTTTGAATTTTATACTACAATTTTTTCAAATAATATTGCCAATTTTAAAGTCAACAGCAGCTTTTGCAGCACATCTTTCTGCAAAAGCTGCTGTTGGCTTTCAAATGCATGATTCGGAACTTTGTGTGAGGTCTTCACTGGAACGCCCCCCTGTAGCGCTCCCTCTGAATTCATATGCAAATACCGGATGAGCCACAGGTGTAGAGTTATAAATATACACGCAGACATTTCAGCTGAGAGTTCAGCTCCATGTCAGCAGATTATCAGGACTGTTTACTGAAATACTTTGTTCTGTTACGTGGAAAAAAAAAAATCTCTAATAAAATGTGATAGAAAACCGGAAATGGTGTAAAAACACTGTGATACTCTGAATTCTCTGTTTTTGTGATCAACATTACCTTGAGAATGCACTCTGGGGATAAAGGGTACTGTGTTAGTTCAGTTTTGTTCACTGACAGAAACATTGTATGGCTTCTTTACATATGTGACAATTTAAAAACTTACACTTATTGTACCACCCTAATCAAATGTACACCTTTTCTTTTCTCAGATTGTTGTACTGTAAGTATTTTCTGAAGGAAATAATTAGTATTTTTTATTGATGAATCATATCTGAAAGGATAAACTATCTGAGTTTCTCCAGAGGGACAAACCTGATTTCTACTGATTTCTAAAAGTCTGTGGTCATTTCCAACACAATAATAAGGTGTTTGACCTGGACAATGTATAAATCTAGTACCCTAAAGCATCCTTCAGGACAGTTTATTTTTTTGTCTTTGTTTTGGCAGATCCATCAAAGATCCTATGAAAGTGAAAACATTACCCATAGAAACAAACCTTAAGGAATCTCCATATATTTTTTGTGTAATGTTCATACAATTATGTTTGCACCATGTTTATACTTATAAAAATGTACAGTACAAAGGAAACACTTGTTAGAAGTCTATCGAAGTTGTATGGTGAGGTAAATGTTAGCTATAACAAAACATTTGATAGTGATGGCACTGAAAAGATCCAAACCGAGTGCACAATTTGATTTGCTATGTTATTGTTGCTGGATAGTTTTTTAGGTCAGTACTATTATTTACAGTGACGCTGCTGTACAGCTGAAAAATACAGAGACAGGTTGATTCTATAGAAGATGCTTGTAGCATTCAGGACATAAACAGTCACTTTAGGCTCAGTATTATGCCTCTAATGATTACAGTCTAATTGAGATACATGATGGAGTAACATGATGGTGCTCAGCTGGTACAGTCACATTTCGGAGCAGTGGGAATGAGTCTGGCGTAAACTCTGATAGAGCCGTTCAGTCCAAGCAGCAGAGAGCAGGCACAGTGTGAGTCTGTCCACAGCCACAGTCTTTTTGTGTTTTGCTCTGCTTGCTGGGTGTAAATGTTTCTTAGTGGATAAAAAGAGCAATCTAGAGTGTCAGGGCATCCAGATAAAAGTTGCTTCTCAGTGGACAGTGTTACCTGCAGCACTGGGGCCTGTAATTGACTTGTTATCGGAGATGTATATCAGACGTGACATATAACAAATAGCCTTTCCTGTTCTGCCTTTTTCCTGTCTCCCTGTGGCTGTAGCATACGTGCTGCAGGTAAAGGTGGAGATGGAGATGGAGCTTCAGCAGTATGAGAAGGCTAAAGCTGTGCGGGAGGAGCAGCTGGAGAGGCTCACGCAGATTTGTCAAGAGCAGGCGGTGAGACACACATATCCTTTTATTCTTTTCTTACACTATACACAATATGGACAAAGTTTGGATGCGGTCACATTCATTTTTATTAGACTTAAACCTGTTCCAGCATGACAATGCCCCTGTGCACAAAGCCAGCTCCATGAAGAAGCTTAATATAGTTTGCATGGGTTGGAGTGAAGATCTTGAATGGTATGCTCTAGAGCTCAGACCTCAACTCTATTAGACACCTTTGGGATGAATTGGAACGCTGAATACACCCCAGGCCTCTTCACCCTACATCAGTACCTGACATTATTGTGGCTGTATGAGCACAAATTTTAGCAACCTCACTCCAAAATCTGGTGGAACATCTTACCAGAAGAGTGGAGGTTATAATATCAGCAAAAAGCACATACAAACCTTATCTTCAGGTGTCCACAAACCTTTTTTTGTTCATATAGTGTATGAATCACAGTCCCTAGCAATGCATTGCGTATATTTGTGTGGATAGATGTGTTGGCGAAACACAGAGAAAAAACCGAAAGCAAAGAAAATAAAAATATTTGTGTATATGTAATCCGCCGAATTGAAATTAACAACTACTTCGTTATTGTACATTGGTAATGTGTCTGTACACCAACAGAGGGCAGCAGTGCCACATAGAACCGAAAATACACCACCGTTAAACTAGAGCTTTTTTTATCATGTATGATTTTTTTCAGGACAAACCATTATTGTCTTAAAATCAAATTTTCTAAAATATTTTACATTCATAAGGATTTTTAAAATTCCTTTCTAAAAATTATATAATGTTAGTGAAGTGCTTCAATACTTTCTGATGGTGGGTTCTGTTTTATAAAGACAGTCTTTATTTTACATGAAAATCTGAAATGCTTGCAATACTTATTAAAAGTTTGTATGCTTCGCTTTTTAAGTAGATTAAAAATATATACACAAAAAGTTTAAAGATCATCCTAAAAGAAAACAATGCACATGCAACAATAATGTCCTATTCTGAAAGGGAAACTCAAACTTTTATATGATGATGGAGCGTCCGTGAAACTTACGAAGGACATAACACAATGTCTCTGCTTTCTTTGTTTTGTCCTAAGGGAAATCTTTTGCCCAAGGCCATACGTTACATGACTGAGGCAATTGTGTCGAGCTTTCCAGTCAGATAAGAGCTAAAGTCTCATCTATTTCAGCAAGTTTTATCTAACCAATCAATAGTGAAAGAGCTCATACATCATAGGAATGTGTTGCTTTTGTTGGGAGAAAAAGAAAAAAGACAGATTAGATACGGAGAGCAATGTCCAAACGTAGGCTCTGTGGGGAACTGACATGACGCTCGTCAATATGTGCATGCAGGTCAGAGTAAATGTCATTAGAGCATTAATTAGGTACAGTGAGTGGTGCTTAATATGCTAAATGAATGTAAAGGCTCACCTTGGGTGATCTCTAGCTCTGTAACAATAAAAGAAATGCGCAATCACAGCATAATTAAACAATGACAGGAAAGTGTGAACTGATAGCATTTATAGCTCCAGGGCTGGTGGACTAGAAATATCGTACTAACATAAATACACTATATGGACATAAATATTAGGACAAAAATGGAAAAATTTCATCACTAAATTGTATAAGATGTATTTTAGATGCACATTCCAATGCCCCTGTGCACAAAGCGAGCTCCATGAAAATATGGTTTGCATGGGTTAAAGTGGAAGATCTTGAGTTTCCTCCTCTAAAGCTCTGACCTCATCTTTACTGAACACTGGAACGCTGACTGCTGTCGAGAAAAATTATTATGTATTATTTAGCTTGTATTTTAATCAAACTTACTTAGAGAGTAATTCATGCAACATATGTAGCTAATAATCAGTGTAGAATTTATGAGATACCATAAATGTAACAAATAGCTTTGATTAAACCTATTTACTCCACATAAAAATAAACTTATACTAACACAGAGTAAAATAGGGCTTGACTGAGGTTATGAGCGTGCGGATAAAATAAAACACCCACGCAGGAGATATATTTAGGCATGTTTATTGGGATAAAAGAGACTGTAGGCCTTGGAGAGGATATGAGAGAGTCAGAATTAGGTGAAGGCATAAGAGGAAGATAATTGTTGGGAGAAAGAACAGGGCAGGTGGGAGAGTAATCAGTAGGAGACCTATAGGAAGGATAAGGGAGGATGGAAGTGTTGGTACAGGTGTGTAAGTGTGTAGGTCACCATAGTCTTCAGTGTCAGTCTGCGTCTAGTGATGCCAAACAGCAGAGAGGTCAGGTGAGGTTAAGAGATAAGGGGGAAATGAAAAAAGAATGAGGTAAAAGAAGATAACTCCAAATTAAGAGGAATTTTCCAAGACAAAGAAATTAGAAAAAATAGAGGTGCCATGCCACACCAGGGTATAAATATGTGTGTGTAAAGAATGAGTTTGCTTGATCTTTTTAATGTGATTGAGTGACCACCTTCTATTGAGCTCTGTGGAACATGACTGCAACATGCTTTTTCTAAAATGAAGGACTGATGATCCTTCATTGGTTTTTAAGGTCTATTCTATATTATTATTATAATTATTAAGTGTTACATTGGGAATCAATTGCAACAAAGAATCCACACCCATATTAGAGACGGGTTCTGAGTTCTGACACTGCACTCCAGGCCTCCTCGTCTACATCAGTACCTGACTTCACCAACACCCTTGTAGCTGAATGAGCACAAATCTCCAGAACCACACTTCAAAATCTAAAACAAACGTCTACACAGAAAAGTGGGTTATTGTTCATTTATAACATTGTGAATATGAACATTTGAATCTTATGGTCAGGTGTCCACAAACTTTTGTCCGTATAATGTATATAAGCAGAGTAACTTTTTTGTGAAAACAGCACTTTTGTGTTTTATGCAATGAACGTAATTGCACAGTGATAAAACTTAACATATTGTCTAGTACTCAAAATTTCAGTAAGTTAGATGCTATGCTGTGGTTTCTATCTTTACCAGACTGTAGATTCGCACATGGTCTCATTGATAGAAGTATTAAGTAATGAAACCTGCAGAAATGCCTACCAGGTTTTGTCTGTATTTGGGCTCATTTCTTTAAGCCCGCTTTGTTGACACTTCCAGTTTAATTATAGTAATGCATAGTTGCTGATAAGTAAGACAATTGTTTAAGCTCAATTGTTCAACATTGTCACCAACCATCACTGTATTCTAGCAGTCACCTTAACTCTTAAAATTCTGTAAAGCTGCTTTGAGACAATGTCTGTTGTGAAAAGCGCTATAGAAATAAACTTGACTTGACTTGATCTGTAGAGATTCGTAGCTCTGTCATGTGTAATGCGATTTTCTGTTCCTGCGTCGTCAGTTTGAAATCAGGCAGTTACGAGCTCACCTGGCTCAGCAGGATCTGGACCTGGTGGCAGAGCGTGAGGCAGCTATGCAGATCCACCATGTTTGGGGAAAGCAGAGCAGCAGCTTTCAGGAGGTGGATGGACTCGGACCCGTAGCCTCCGACACTGAGGGCAGAGGCAAGAGGAGAGAGCCAGGAGCTCCGACAGGTAATGACTTCAGAGTACACTTTGTGTCTAAGAGTGCTGCAGGTTAGGGTCTTGTGTTTGGATGCGTTTCGGGAAGACAAATAAATAACAACAGCACTTGGTGTTCTGTTTCTCATTCATTATTGGCAAACTGGTCACCAGTGCGATGTCTCGCATGAAGAAAACACTTTGGATTCGATTTAGATAAAAGACAGTCGGACTGTGCATTTGGTTAACCAGCTTAGACCATGGTGCAATTTAATTACTGCCAATTTAATGAGTTACTGGTGACGATCACATTGGGGGAAAATAAAATGAAAATGATAACATTATAAGCCCATTATCACCATATTCACTAAAACATTACATTATTAACCATTTACAATATACACCGATCAGACATAACATTATGACATTATAACGTTATGACCAGTAAGCGAATAACGCTGATCATCTCTTTATAATGTTTAGAAAGTGAACATTTTGTCCTCATAGTTGTTGTGTTAGAAGCAGGAAAAATGGGCAAGGATTTGCGCAAGTTTCACAAGGGCCAAATTGTGATGGCTGGATGACTGGGGCAGAGCATCTCCAAAACTGCAGCTGTTGTGGGATGTTCCTGGTCTGCAGCGGACAGTATCTATCAAAAGTGGTCCAAGGAAGGAATAGAGGTGAATCGGCGACAGGGTCATGACAAGGCTCATTGATTCACGTGGAAAGTGAAGGTTGACCCGTGTGGTCCGATCCAACACAATATTAGGCAGGTGGTCATAATGTAATGCCTGATTGGTGTATAATGGCTATTTGTGGTGCGCTGTAGAATGATTGGCATCCTCAAGATTAACCTTAGACAAAAATATGAGAAATATACCTTTTCAACAGTGTTTTTGCTCAAAGTGGCATGCACGTTAAATTTAACTGGACTTTAATTAAAATAAATGTATAACAAATATTATAAATATTTTTTTAACAAAACCATTTGTCACAGTTATGAGCTCTTCAATAGTTGTAATAAACCTGTGTTGGAGAGGATGCAAGTTTAATTTTACCCTTCACATGCAGTAAGGAGGATGGGCACAGGGGGCAAAAAAGGATCATGGTAACACCACCTCGATGCCAAAGAATTTGTGAAAGGAAGCATTTTCTAACCACCAACATAAACACCTGGATTTCTCAAGACACCACTACAACTTCAACTAAGGTTCTATGGGCATAAATAGAACAGTCAGGGTGAAGATGGCCAGACAGAAGGGCGGAATGTTACTGACAGCAGTTGAATAGTACAGAGCAAGAATAGTGTGTGAATTACATTGTCAGAGGTTCTAGGTTAATATCCTGTTTTCAATCAAATGTTGAGTTTCTGTTGTATTCTCTTGGCTTTGTGGGAAAAAAAAAGTCTTCTAAAGGAACTCTTCCAAAATCTGAAATATAATAAGAAATTGCACGTAAAAAAAACAACAAACTGCATATCATTTTGTGAACTCGGCGGTAAGTTGCTTAAAATGCGAATGAAAACATGGCACATATCACTTCCACTTGACTGAGCGTAACAAACATTGTTGCACGCTGGCTGTGTTGTGCACATAATGTCAGCTCACATTGAGATCTGAACAGCTACAGCTGACATCCTAAACTCACCCACAGTGCTCTGTGCATTGGGCCATGTTACTCCTAAAAGCGTACTCAGATATGGCATAAACATCTGTTCCTTTCACCTGAAAAAACCACAATGGGCTGCCAGCAAGCTACACTCTGGCCCCCAGAGGATTGTGGGAGCAGGACCCTGGCGTGTGGCTTTTTCTAATCAGAAGAGTGACTGGACAGAAAGGGCTGTTGGAGTGGCGCCTGACCTCAGGGGAGCGTTCAGTGAAAGACAAGAGAGAGCTAAAGTAGCCTGAGGCTGTGTGTTTTAGTGGCCAAGACTTATACACGTCATAGCGAGAGTGGGCGAGAGATCCCGGATACAAAGACTCTCTTTTTGATGTGTGCCAGTGCTTCCCAGTGACATAATGAATGTTCAGAATGTTCAGATTTATTGCCATTTTCTGCATCCAAAAGACACTAAGACTCGCTTGTTTAAAATTATTGCTTTGAATGTCCCCTTATTTCCACCAGAGAAATTCTTCACATTTTGAGAGCAGATAGGAAAAGTAAATAAAGGGGCCGATAGCATGATCAGGTTCTGACAGACCATAAAATTCATAGCCTGATGAACGGCTCAAGCTGTCAGAGCGTGGGGTCAAAGCTCAGAGCACACACCATAACACTACAGGAGCATTAAATCACCTGAATCTGCCTCAGTGCTTTCACTCCCGCACACTCTTTTCCTTACTCTCCCCATCTTACTCTTTCTCCAGTCTCACTCGGAATTAAGAATAAAAGTAGACAGCTTTAACACAGTCTGCGCTCCTCCTTCTCCTCATGGGTTATTTATCCCAGAGTGATTGTCTTGCTGGTGTTTTAGGCCACTACATCTCTCCTCCTGGGCCACTGTCATATAAATAATTTAAACAGTAAAAAATGAATGACATAAAGGCATTTGGAGTAGGTTTGTGTCTCCAGGGATGAAGGAGTGGCACTTAAAAGAGTGGCAGCTTTCCCGTTCTGCTGAGTAGATCATAAGCCATCTCACTTATCCAGAGTCTGCCACCTATGCTCCAGTGTTACCTGGCCCACTCGAAGGTACAATAGTGTACCGTATTCATTACAGAATCACA
Organism: Silurus aristotelis; assembly: GCF_946808225.1. Lineage (NCBI taxonomy): Eukaryota > Metazoa > Chordata > Actinopteri > Siluriformes > Siluridae > Silurus > Silurus aristotelis. Next base: position 20,436,807 of record NC_139580.1, read on the forward strand.
GATTACGTGTAATGTGTGTTTGAGCAAAACAGAATGCTTTTCCAATGTGAAATTATTAGTAGTCATAATATGTTATTATGCAATGTGATTGACTGCTTTTGTTTTATTTCAGAAAACATCGCTCAAGATGACATGAACAATTACATCAGCCAGTATTACAGTGAGCCAAGTAGTGGTAAGAAATATATTGATATGAGCACAATGCATGTATTTTATGCTTGATCTATAGTAAGGAAAATGCAATTAAAAAAAGCTCTATAGTCTGGGGACTGAGTAATAGAAGTAACTCGGCCATCTTCTGGATTCCACACACAGGAGACTGAGAGCATGGCTGGTCCTGCTCTCTAAATAGGAAGGACTTCCTGCTTTCTTTTCTGTCAATTGAAAAAATCCTAGCCATCTGTGGGCATCTGCTAGCTAATGTGAAATCCTATGAACATTCCCATCAATGTGTAGTATGCTGGCTTATAATGCTGCATGAGCAGCAGTTTGGAAAATAAAAGACAGAAGTGTGTCTGAGAGGAAGCACATCAACTTCATATGTGCTCAGTAAACATCACATTCCCACACCATGAGCATGAATATGGCATATCTTCCTTTAACACAGTTCTGGTGTAGACTGTCCACTATTTATTAAAATGTGGCTTTGTGTTCATTCAGCCAAAAGAGCCTTAAAGACATCAGCCACTCATGTCAGGTAAAAAAGCCTAGTGTTAAACATGGTCGAATCAGAACTCTGAGCAGACAATAAATGTTTAGAATTGGCTGAGTTCTTCCACATCAACCTTGTCAAACCCTGTCTATTAGCTTTGTAAAATTGCCCAATTGCTTTGTATACATTGGTACTGTTGTACTGGAAGAGGCCACTTAGTGGGCCACTGAAGGCTGTAATGCTACAGCATACAAAGCCATTGTAGACAATTGTAAACTGTGGCAACAGTTTGGGAAATGTTTTTCCAGCCAGACAAACTGAAGAACCCTTAGTGATTCTAGATTTAACATATGTCTATCGTGTGGTTCGATCCAGCAGACAAGCTACTGTAGTTCAAATTGCTGAATTAAAGAAGTTAATGCTGTTAATGCTCGATGGGTCAGGACTGTTTTGTAAGCCGAAAGGGAGACCAACACAATATTAGGCAAGTGGTCATGATTTTATGGCTGGTCAGAGTATATTAAACTTAAAAAAAAAAAAATTCAGCTTTTGTTTTTGTTGCAGATATTGGGGTTCCAGAGCCAGGTGCACGCATTATAACTACTACAGCCATAGACGTGCACCTGCCCACAAACCCATGCCAGCTGCCTCCATCTCTGGTGAGTGCTGATGGACCAGGCAGCTCAGTGAGCGAGGCTCCCAGCAGCACAGTGTCATGCTCTAGCTGCAGCTTCTCAGCACGCCAGCACAGCGTCAGCAGCCATACACTGGCCTCCAGCAGTGAGTGTAGCTCGACCGTACGTGAGGCCTCCACCTCTGACTATAGCGGCCAGCACTGTTGTCCACCGCCTTACTGCAGTCCACTGACACTGGGCACACAGGGTGGAGGGCACAACCCCAGTGCTGTGGTCCAGGAACTTCTCTCATCCCTGTCTGAGGACTCATGTTTAGCCCAGAAGGGTAAAGTGAACCCGCTTAACCTGAAGCTCCCCAGTCCAGCCGGCTCAGCTAAAGCCAGCCCCGAGCTGGAGCACAGGGTCAATATTTACAATAAGAGGAACCAAGAGAGCATGGCTGTGTTCCAAACCAAGCCACTGATCCACCTGCAGGGAAATGAACCATTGCTGGATGAGAAGTACAGACTCATGGAACCTGCAGATGCTCCACTGACTCGCATCCCGGATACGTAGGGCATGGAGTACAGCGGCATGGCCACCATCACCAGCTAAAGCAGCTTCCCTCTTTGTCTCTCTCTCTCTCAGCCAGCACTGTTCACTTAGACTCCCAGGCTTCTTGCCATGTAGAAGTGTACACTGAGCAACATGCTAAGGACTTTGCTTTCAGTTGCCTTTTCCAGTGAGGTTTTCTATCTTCATGGCAAGGAATTGTCTGCACATGTCCGTCCTCTCTCTCTCTCCTCTCTCTCTCTCTCTCTCTCTCTCTCTCTCTCTCTCTCTCTCGCTCTCTCTCTCTCGCTCTCTCTCTCTCGCTCTCTCTCTCTCGCTCTCTCTCTCTCTCTCTCTCTCTCTCTCTCTCTCTCTCTCTCTCTCTCTCTCTCTCTCTCTCTCAGCAAAACACAAACAATGTGTCCCTCCTGCCAAAATTGCACAACCTTCCAGAGCCCAGGGAGAGGCACATTGGGAGCCATCACTGGAACATTCATCAGGAATTTCCTACTTCAATGTTCGTCCGTGTTCGGTGACCGTCTGAAACCAGCAACGGGATATAAACGCACTTGAGCTTTCAGACAGCCACGTAGTATAGAAATGAGGCGGGAATACTTGTGATTCTTTATGTGTTCTTATTTCAGGGTTTGGTTGAGGTAATGGGTCAACGAGGTAACAGTTTTTATTCGTTTTATTTATATGAATAACATCACAATGTACAGTAAAGGCCTACTGATCCGACTGCTGCAGGGTTACATTTGATCTGTGTTCAAATGTGTCGAGCTGTGTTACTCAGCCAAATTTCTTACCTTTGCCTTTCTTACTGATGCTAATGTTTGTATTCAAAACTCTATGACTGGAACAAAGCATGCAAACAAAGTATTAATAAAAAAAAACTGCTTAGATTTGACTTTGAGAACATTTCAGGAATAAAATATTAGAAGGTTTTTAATGGGGAATGATGGGTGAGAATGTTGCCATAACTCCTAACATTGACCCCATCCTTACAGCATGAGAATTAATTTTCTGCTTTTGATTAAGGCTGACTAATCCTGTATTGTTAATTAAGGCGTTTTATATAACTGATAATGGGATAAATTGCAAAGCAAATAAAAGTTGGTAAATTTATTGAATCCCTTGGTTTTCTGCATTTGTTTAAGTAGAGTCATGTGAAGTGTTTAAATATTACTGCTTTTCTGGAAAATGTAAACAGGGAAAGATGATCAGACTGTGACTGTTTTGCAAAACAGAGTTTTGTTTATTTTAATGATTTATTCCAAGTCTAAACCAGACAACTAAATGTGAAATTAGCTTATTTTGTCTAATTGCACTGAAATGCAGGAGCATGTCCATTAATAAAAAGCAATTTAAACCTGATTTACAATTATGTATCACACTTTTCTTTCATGAAGTGAGCTTTAAATAAAAATCTAACTAAAAAAGGACTGATATTGGATTGATGTTTATTACATGATGCAAATAGTAAGTGTGTGTAGTTGTTATGCACTGAGGCAAAGTCCAAAACATAGTGCTATTGGTAAAATAAATCAGACATCAAAAATATACTGACCACATTATGATGTTATTAGATACAGCAACATGACATGTAGACTCCTGAAAACTTTACCTAAATAAAGAGAGGCCTGATGTGAGAATCAGGAGGGATGAATGCAGGAGGTGTGACATTTCCTAGCTCATTCATAAGGCATGTGTCCAGCACAGTTACAGAGGAGGCTCCTGTGAATGTTCCAGTTACAAGCTGTGTAATGAATTTTACTTCTTCAGAGCTTCGATCATCTCTGGGACAGCCTATATGTGGGTATTTAAAACAAACAAAAAAATTAATATATATAAATAATTGTGCAAATCATAATAAACTAGATTAAACTTGTGTGAAGCACTGTATCAGAAAGAGAATCAGAATCTGTCCTATATGCTCAATTTTCATTAAAAGGTTTACCAGCAAAATACTATTCAATTAGTTTGAAATATTAGTTATGCAAAGCAACTGTAAAACAATATCACCTGAATATACCCCCTGGATCACTTTTCAGTTTAAGGAAGAGGAGAAAGCCCATGTATATTAATCAGTTATCTGAGGAGTAATCAGGTGTAAACTGATCGGTGAGCAACTCCTCGGTCTATCATTACCGATCACTTCCCCAGAGTTTGCACACACACCTGCACCAAGCACTACACAGCCTAAATAAAACATGAACGACAGGGCAAACACGTGAAGATAAATGCTGCAAGGTTTACTAGCGCTAAACACCCACAACGAGCAGGTGCTAGAGTGTGTGGCAACCCTCTGCCTTCTGCACTTTGTATGCCACTGTAAAACCACAGGAGCCAATGGGCCATGTAAAGCACTGGCAAAGGGGCAGTGAAAATAAACTGTGAAATTCTACACCTTAACACTTGCAGCAACTATCAATTACTTTTCTGGTGTGAAGGAGGGAGAGATGTATGTTATGTCTACCTTGCCCTCACTTTAATGTGCAGGCCCCAGTATAAGAGCAGACTCTTCTGATTAATGCAGGTCAATAATTCAGCAAAAGCACATTTCCATTAGTTGGAATAATGCATGCTGCAAAATTTATCAAGAAAAACAGGAGCTTTTATTTCCCCAGTCTTTCTGCATTTCTGTCTGCTGACTGGAAGTGATAAGGTATACTTGGCACTACAGGAACCAGTAGAGTCTGATTACACTACATTCACGTGCAATGCCCCTTTAATTAGTTTTTTTTTTTTTTTTTTTTTTAAAGGATAAATCCTCCTTATGATTAAAACCATAATAATGTGTTTGATGATGCTTTTTTGTGCTATTAACTAAGAGACACGTTTACCTTGAATAAATCAGCAACCAAGCCGAAATCTGCAACTTGGAAAATGGGGGCCTCAGGATCCTTGTTGATTGCAACAATTGTCTGGAAAAAGGATAACAGGTTTCAGACAGTACGACTGTGCAGGCAAGAGTTTCCCTGATTTACTGAAATTACTGAACAGACAAACAAAAGTATTTTTTTTTTTTTAAAGGTATACCATGACCATAAAATACTTTCAGGCTCAATAAATAAGTAATACAACAAAATGAAGCACTGACATTACAGTTTTAATTAATGCAACACATTTAAGGTGTGAAACATCAGTGAAAGAAGTAATTTCCTGTTGTCATCTCACATTAATAAGACAATGAAACTGAGAAACAGAGCCCCAAATACTTTCCTGTGCCAGTAAATACAGTTACAGTTGTACCTATGATTGTTGCAAAGTGCTGGGACTGGAGACTTCTTTCAAACATAAAGCTAAATAAACAATTCACATGAAGCTTTAACTCTCCAATTTTTTTTTTTTATCCTTTTTTATTACAGTTCGATGCAGTTGAATTGATGCCTTCTGACTAATTGTATCCGAGCAGCAGTACCCTATAAGCGTTTTATATATATATATATATATATATATATATATATATATATATATATATATATATATATATATATATATATATATATATATATATATATATATATATATCACACACACATATACACACACACACACACACACACACACACACACACACACACACACACACACACACACACATACACATACACATACACAATACATTTTTACACATATACATACACACACACGTACACAATATAAAATTTTCAATTTAGAGAATTAATTATCTGCAAATGAAGCAGGTGCATCAGCAAAGATATAGGTGGTCTGTTAGATACTTAAGTATAGTCACAAAGAACTGCACTGACAACACACAAATCAGGCAGAAAATGCATGTGAATAATACATGCAGGTAAAAAGCTCCTCCAGATCACATTTAGAATTGCTCTCCAGTTGAACACACCGTCAAGTTCAATATAAAGAAGACTTGGGACAGACAGTCTGGAAGATTCAGAAGTGCTACTGGGCAACAGACTATTCACTTGCTACTTCTATTACAGCTAATTCTAGAGAGCAGCATATATAATTTACATTATCTTACCTTACTGTCCTTCATTCCAGCAAGATGCTGTATTGCTCCAGAAATTCCAACTGCAATGTACAGCTCCTGTGCACAGAGCATATTTGGGTGTAAATGTCATCTGCAGCATAATTCATTTATCTTTAACCAAGCAGGTGTCAGTGATTTGTGTTAAAAACTATTTTCGATTTAACCGTTATTAGCCTAAACATTCCCCTAATTAATTTATCAACATGAATTATAGTTATCTCTTTAACTCTATTCATTACCATGACAGTAATGAATAATTTTAGAATAGAATAACTCATTTAATAAGCTTTCAGGGCCCAACTGAGCTCTTCCCTAATCAGTTCCTGCCTTAGGCAGAAATATGGCATGTACAAATGTGCTACTTAAATGCAGAATAATAAATGTGACTGCTGCCTGCAACTAGCCCTTATGAAAGCTAAATAACCCCAGATCTGTAATTAATGAATGTGGAAGTTATAATTTTTGGAATAAACCTAATATTTAACTGAAAAGAAATGGCAGTTATAAAGGTGGTTAGCGCAGGCCTTACGCAACCACATACACACACACACATACATATATCTATGCATATGTATATGTATGTGTGTGTATATATGTATGTGTGAATGTATGTAAAAAATATATATAAATATAAAATTTATAAAATATATATTTATATATAGGGCACATCAGTGAAATACCAGCGACCCCACCTGAACATTTCTAGAGCCAGAACAGCCTTTACAAGTAATCCCTCAAAAGCAGACTCTTAACGGGGTGTAGACCAAAGGAGCCCCCACCATTCCTTTTGCCTCTTTCACCACCCCTGGCCCCCAGGGATGAGCTCTCAGCTTAATGCACTGGCCTATGAATATTTTAGTGCTGTTTAATGTGACTGCCATGCTTTCCCAAGAGCACAGCATCAATTTGTGAACACACAGGCAGCCTCAGTCCTAAAAGCCAGGCCACATTTAACTGTAACAAGGCCAGGCAAATACAGTAGTTTGTTCCAGACTCTCTTACTCGAATCCATACAGAGACACAATCGTAGAAGAGTCTGAAAGAAAAGTTTGCCGTTTAAATCTGAAACACACAACAAAAGAACCTGGAGGTTTTTTCAAGAATGTGGACTAAATGTATTTTATTGTTAAAACAGTTTACCGACTAGGTGAAGTCTATATTCAATGGCACAATACTATTATCTCACTCAGTAACTTTAAAGAGAGACAGTCCTAAGACTGGAGTTGAACATCATTTATTTATATAATATATACAGTATATATACACAGTAATTATATATATATATATATATATATATATATATATATATATATATATATATATTATATATATTATATATATATATATATATATATATATATATATATATATATATATATATATATATATATATATATATATATATATATAAATATAAATAAATCTAAGGTTTAACTTGAATTTATTTTTTCCCACCGTACAAAAACAAAAAACAAAAAAAAAAATAATAATTATAATTTAATGTAATTATTGATCCCCTTTTTTTATTTATTTATTTATTTATTTTTTATTACTGGTCATCTAGTTAAAATGTATATTTGTACAAGTGTTCTTTCACAATGATTACAAATACAAAAACACCATGGAGCATCTGACAAGCTTGTCAAAACATTTGGTGAGCTGGGTTTGAAACTGGGTTGCCTGATTTGAGCCGAGGGCAGACATTCACAGCAGTCTGCTCCACTAATGGCTCTGGTAAATCATTTAGGAGCCTGAATGTGCCATTAACTACATTACGGCAGCTCCAAGCCGCTCTAATGTGTAGATAATGACAGTTGGGAGGTCCCACTTGAACCAGATAATGGAAAATTAACCTTTTTAAAAGGCAACAAGAATCCATCTTTATCCGACTACAAAAAAGACCGCTGGCTTGAAAGTTAAAGCAATCTATCATATACATCAGACATCATAGTAGATACAAAGAATAATGCCTTCTGATGGATTTTGGGTGAGTTATCTCATGTTTATAAACAGTATGTATGAGCATTAGAAGTCTTTTGGAAATCAGTAAATAGAAGAAAGTTAATCTGCAAATAGTGTTACTTACAGGAGCTACAATTTTTCCTGTCTGTCCAACCTGCAAGTCATTGGGGACATATCCAGCATCTACTGCAGCTCTGGAGGCACCAACTTGTAAAATTTAAGTATATAATATTTAGTGTCATGCCCACCAAACAAATAGGAAAAGTCAGATAATAATTATTCTCAAACATATCATGAACCATTTCTTTATTAAGAAAAATATAACCCTACATACCAGCAGCGTTTAATCTGTCAGCCAGGTCATAAAGCAGCTTGAAGTTTTCACCACTCTTTAGACCTCGGCCTGTTAGGAAAAAAAACAGAAGGCATACACTCATATAGTGTAACATTATTGACAAGATTATGACCCTTGTCAAATCAATACTGGTTTGCTTTTCACCCTATTGATTGACCACACTCAAAAATTATGAGTAATATTCAGCATCCTGACACACATTTGTGTTTTGAATTTAATGGATTAGGTTCAAATGAAACAGACTCATCACACTGAACCTCAGCAATCTCCTATTAGAACGCGGTTGTGCTTATGAGCAATCTCGTACCTCCAGACACAACAACCTTGGCACTGGTGAGCTCAGGCCGGTCACTCTTGGTCAGATTCTGCTCTAGCCATTCAGATATGCCAGCAGGACCAGCAGTAGACACTACAACAGAAGAAAAATGTATTTTTGGGGTTTATAACCAGCAAACTCTCAATTATACTTACTGCACTTGTAAGAAAAGAAAAAAAGCTGTGGATCATCAATTAAAAATTCCAATGGAAAATTAGCACCTAATATAAAAAAGTTCTACAGGATCAGTCTTACTGAAGTACCTTGTTCTGATGTTGCACTTCCTCCTTGTTTAGCAGGTTCGAAAGAAGTCCCTCTTACTGTGAAGACCTTGACTTTTTCATTGCACTTGACAGTACTAAGGGCATTTCCTAAGGTAAACACAAAGCAGAGATTGAAGAGATTTATAGTGTCATATAATATTTTTTCCTAAACACTGCACATTTGAAACAATCTCGATTTCTATTGGTTCAGAAGAAATGGACATTTATGTGTAATTGCAGAGCTGCACTGTTCAATGAACTAAATGCTTTAACAGAACTTGAGCTCCTCTAATTTATCATAATTTTTTTTTTTGTGTTTGAACATTCATATAAAATTGCCCTTATGGAAAATGTGAGTGAACAGTATTATTGTAGGCCAGGTTTACATTTTAGTGAATGGCCATTTAAAAATAATTTACAGTACAAAGCAAATGCGCCATGTGAAAAATGTTGCAAGTAGATTGCAAAAATGAAGCACATATATAACTGCCAGAAGATAAAGTGGTTAAAGACAGCATTTATTGCACATACTTATGCTGTCCAATTTCATGAGAGACTTTTGGGACATAATTAGTGAAAATCTGGTGGAAAGGGCACTAAGCAACAATTTTTAAAATATACATTTTTTTTGGTGAAAATCTGATTTAATACATGGGAGTGAGTCATTAGTTGCATATTTATCCAAAAGTAGTAAATTATATGAACAAGCACAGAAATGTTCTAGTGAGAAGGACAAGAGAAACATGGTGTGAATTGGAATACGTTCAATACACATTACACACGCCAGTTCTTCTTCTTCTTCTTTCGGCTGCTCCCATTAGGGGTCGCCACAGCGGATCATCCGTCTCCATACCACCCTGTCCTCTATATCTGCCTCTTTTACACCAACTACCTGCATGTCTTCCCTCACCACATCCATGAACCTCCTCCTTGGCCTTCCTCTTTTCCTCCTACCTGGTGGCTCCATCTTCAGCATTTTTCTACCAATATAAATCATGTCCCTCCTCTGCACATGTCCAAACCATCTCAATCTCGCCTCCCTCACCTTGTCACCAAAACATCCTACATGTGCTGTCCCTCTAATAAACTCATTTCTAATCTTGTCCATCCTCGTCACTCCCAACGAAAACCTCAACATCTTCAGCTCTGCTACCTCCAGCTCCACCTCCTGTCTTTTACTCAATGCCACTGTCTCTAATCCATACAACATCGCAGGTCTCACCACAGTCCTATAAACTTTCCCTTTCATTCTTGCAGATACTCTTCTATCACAAATCACTCCTGTCACTCTTCTCCACCCACTCCACCCTGCCTGCACTCTTTTCTTTACTTCCCTAACACACTCTCCATTACTTTGCACTGTTGACCCCAGGTACCTTAACTCCTCCACCTTCTCCACCTCTTCTCCCTGCAACCGCATCACTCCACTGCCCTCCCTCTCATTCACACACATGTACTCTGTCTTACTCCTACTGACTTTCATTCCCCTTCTGTCCAGCGCATATCTTCAGGCTCTTCTCAACCTGCTCTCTACTCTCACCACAAATCACAATATCATCTGCAAACATCATAGTCCAGGGAGACTCCTGTCTGACCTCTTCCGTCAACCTGTCCATCACCACTGCAAACAGGAAAGGGCTCAGGGCCGATCCTTGATGCAGTCCAACCTTCACCCTGAACCAGTCTGTCGTACCTACTGCACACTTTACTGCCGTCACACTGTCCTCATACATGTCCTGCACCACCCTCACATACTTCTCTGACACACCTGACTTCCTCATACAATACCACAACTCCTCTCTCGGCACCCTGTCGTACGCTTTCTCTAAATCCACAAATACACAATGCAGCTCCTTCTGTCCTTCTCTATACTTTTCCATCAACATCCTCAAAACAAATAAGGCATCTGTGGTACTCTTACTCGGCATGAAACCATACTGTTGCTCACAGATGGTCACCTCTTCTCTCAGCCTGGCTTCCACTACTCTTTCCCATAACTTCATGGTGTGACTGATCAACTTAATTCCCCTGTAGTTACTGCAGGTCTGCACATCTCCCTTATGCTTAAAGATCGGTACCAGCCCACTCCTTCTCCATTGCTCAGGCATCCTCTCCCCTTCCAGAATCCTGTTAAACAATCTGGTTAAAAACTCCACTGCCATCTCTCCTAAACATCTCAACGCTTCTACCGGTATGTCATCTGGTCCAACCGACTTTCCATTCTTCATCCTCTTAATCGCTGCTCTCACTTCCTCCTTACTAATCCTATCTACATCCTGCTTCACCAACTCCACATCCTCCAACCTTCTCTCTCTCTGATTTTCCTCATTCATCAGCTGCTCAAAATACTCCCTCCATCTTCTCAACACACTCTCCTCACTAGTCAACACATTTCCCTCTCCATCCTTTATTGCTCTAACTTGCAGTACATCCTTCCCAGCTCGGTCCCTCTGCTTGGCCAATCGGTATAAATCCTTTTCTCCTTCCTTAGTGTCCAACCTCTTATACAGTTCCTCATATGCCTTTTCCTTGGCTTTCGCCACATCCCTTTTAACCTGCTGCCGCATCTCCTTGTACTCCTGCCTACTTTTCTCATCACTCTGTCGATCCCACTTCTGTTTTGCCAATCTCTTTCCCCTAATGCTCTCCTGCACTTCCTCATTCCACCACCACGTCTCCTTGTCTTGCTTTCTATTTCCAGATGTCACACCAAGTACTTTTCTAGCTGCCTCCCTCATCACTCCTGCAGTAGTTGCCCAATCATCCGGCACCTCTTCACCACCACCAAGCCCCTGTCTGACCTCTTCCCTGAACCTCACACTACACTCTTCCTCCTTCAGTTTCCACCATCTTATTCTTCTTTCAAACCTTACTTTCCTCCTCTTCTTCTTCGCCTCCAAAACCATCCTACAGACCACCATCCGATGCTGTCTAGCTACACTGTCCCCCGCCAACACCTTACAGTCTCCAATCTCCTTCAGGTTGCATCTCCTACACAGAAGATAATCCACCTGTGTGCACCTTCCTCCACTCTTATACGTCACCCTATGATCCTCCTTCTTCTTAAAATACGTGTTCACCACTGCCATTTCCATCCTTTTAGCAAAATCTACCACCATCTGCCCTTCCACATTCCTCTCCTTAAAACCATACCTACCCATCACCTCCTCATCACCTCTGTTCCCTTCACCTACATGCCCATTAAAGTCTGCCCCAATCACCAATCGTTCTTTCCTAGGTACACCATCTACCACTTCATCTAATTCACTCCAGAATCTTTCTTTCTCCTCCATCTCACAGCCAACTTGTGGAGCATAGGCACTGATGACATTTATCATCATCCCTTCAACTTCCACCTTCACGATCATCACCCTATCAGAAACTCTCTTCACCTCCACTACACTCTTACTGTACGCTTCCTTCAGAATCACCCCTACACCATTTCTCTTCCCATCCACACCATGATAAAACAGTTTAAACCCACCTCCAATGTTCCTGGCCTTACTCCCTTTCCACTTGGTCTCCTGAACACACAACACATCTACCTTTCTCCTCTCCATCATATCAGCTATCTCTCTCCCTTTACCCGTCATATTACCAACATTTAAAGTACCAACCCGAACCTCTACTCTCCTACACTGCTCCTTTTCCTGCCGTCTCTGTAGACGCCTTCCTCCTCTCCTTCTCCTCCTTCGGCCAACAGTAGCCCGATTTCCACCGGTACCCTGTCGGCTAACGATACCTGTGGCGGTCGTTGTTAACCCGGGCCTCGACCGATCCGGTATGAAATTCTCATTTGTGATCCGCATATTTGATTTGGCACATGTTTTACGCTGGATGCCCTTCCTAACGCAACCCTCCCCATTTACCCGGGCTTGGGACCGGCACTAAGAGTACACTGGCTTGTGCCCCCCTAATGGCTGGGTTTCATTACACACGCCAGTTAATTACAATTATTACAGAATGATTCAACTTCACAGTTACCTGCATAAATTGTCCTCACAAACGTGTCAGGGGATTTGATCTCTATGATGTCGGAGATCGGAGCAACATCCAGCTTGGAAGCCACCCTGGGAAGAAGATTCTGTGAAGAATGCCACAATTACGTTTTGAAATATGTAAACGAAAAATGTACAAGAAAAATGCTAATAATTTAGGGTATCGTGTCTTAAAATGCATTTTAGAATGGTCAGCATGGCCATAAGATCAGTACTCAGTAAATTTCCACATTCTTTCTTTAATGTGCAATGATATACTCATTCCACTAAAAACTCAACTCATGGAAAAATCTAAAGTCATAATATCTTAATATTTACCAAGTACAAGTTGCTGCTCTTTATAATGTTTGGGTGATGGACGTTAAAGAAGACACTGTTAGGACAAAGATTCTACATGGTATTGATTTTGTGTCATATTGCCTAGATAACCAGCACCATGAAGACCAAAGAACAATCAAAACAATTTATCTAGATGTTCTTCTGGAACAGTATCTAACAATGTTTAAAAAAAATTTTTCAACAATCCTACTGAAGTTTTAAGGCATGCTAGAGAGATCTTTGTATGATTTTGTATTGTATGATGAGTCACAATTTCACTTTTTTGGACTTTGGTTTTAAAAGCACCATGTTTACCAGAAACACAATACCACTTATTACCCCGATAGCACCTTTACAATAGTGACGTACGTGTTGATATGTTTCATCAGCAGCAACATGGTGAAAAAGAGGTGTACTATCCATTAGGACACTGATGCCAAGCAAATTGACAAAGCTACACTGGATTGGTTTAAACCTAAAAACCTTATAACCCAAACATATCCCAGCAGACTTGGGGCTGTGAATGCATACAAAAAAAATTGCTTCACAAAAGTATTAAATCAGGGGAAATATCTGCAACCAAATAAATGTCGGTCTTTTTCTGTTTATGTAACTCTTGTGTCAACATTTAAAAATATAGAATTTTGCACTTTCAAACATGTGCCAATCAAATGGCAAAATTTCAGTTCCAGGTACAAACACTAGAAAAAGTGAACTTCTGCAGGGCACTGAATTTAACATAACTTGTCTATCACTCATTTCACAAGTAGGCAAACTTCATACTTCAAGAACCAGTGTAGGCTACTGGAATAATGAACCATGAATTAAATGCATAACCTGGTCTCCTGTCTATGGGTTGAGTAGATTTCCATAATTATATAGATTTCAGTTGGTAATGGAGCAAAAATACAGGTTCAGGCTCTGCAATGTGTAAAAACGTCCATGATCTTAAACCTCAGACAGAACACAAACATCCTGCCTGAAACAGGTAAAAAAAAAATAATAAAAAAAAGTCTGGATGTGAAAAATATCACAGTGGTACCTCAAGTGTTTCATATAGTGACATAATGAAACCAAATCCACCACTTAAAAAATCCATCATATGAAATACATCTAGCCAGTGAGGAATTTGAGACTGATATATCTATTTGGTCTGGGGTTACACTGCACAAGATACTGTTAAATGTATTACAATTGAATTTAAATACCATTAGATCTGCCAGCTGACAGTTTGGCTGCAGAATGACAAATCGCTCTGCATATAATGGTGGGCTGGGCTTCACTTCACTTACTTCAGACTTCTCAAACAATTCAGATAAAGGGTAAAGTCTAACACAACATTAACTATGTAGTGTCAGACATGATTCATATCCCATTTATATTCCACAATAAACCCATTGAGAATAACTATAACAGATCAGATAAAAGTTACACGCTGAATGTTGTAACCTGCCAGCACGAAAAATAAGGAATAAATAAAATAAAAAACAAAAACATAGTAATGAAAGTGGGGGTTATTTAATAGTTAAAATAAAACATGCAGACTGTACAGTAATTCACAGAGCGCTGTCACTGTGCTGTGAAGACTGGAAATACCAGTGCAACCCTTTCATGAACCAGAATCTATTCACACGAAAGCCATAAAAATAAAATAAGCCTCGTAAAAAAACAAAACTTAAAATGTGGTCAGAATTCTGTATCGGCATTCCATGTGAAAACTTTGATTCCACGACATAAATGTAACTAAACTCTGAGTGTATAATGTGATTTTCTTTCATAAAAAGACTTTGGGACGTCTCAAAATACACAACATGGAACATTTTTTGTGGACACCTGACCATGAGATGCATATTCGTATATTTAACATCCCATTCCACATTTAGTCCGCAATAGCAAGGGTGTAAGTAAAATTAGGTACTGATGTGGGGTAGGGAGGCATATCAAAGATGTTCAACAGAGCTCTATCGCTAAAGATCTTCCACTCCAACCTATGTCTTCAAGGAGATGGCTTTGTGAACAGGAGCACTGTCAACTCAAGTAAAGGAAAAGTTTAATTCTACTACATCCAAAGGGTTCCCATACAATTGTGTGCCTTCAACAGTTTGGACAAGAACCATTTACGGATAAAGTTCTTAGGTCAGGTCTCCCAGTATCTTCATTTATATAGTGTATTTAACCAAACTCAAGCTTATACACTAAGGCTGCTGCTATCAATTATTTTATCAATCGAATATTCTAACAATTATTCCATCGTATAATTAGATAAGAAGTACTTTTTCTTTATTGAAGAGCAAAACTAAATAAGAAAGAAAAAGAAGACGGGTCTCTTAAAATGAACAAGTAATTTGTTTTTGTTTTTTAAGAGAAATTTAAATTTTTATTGCTGAAATTCATACAAAAATATCTGTGAAAACTAATCCCATTTAGTGCATTTAAATACAAATACAGTGCCTTTAAAAAGTCCCTCTGCAGTGGCCGCTCTTTATTATTCTCACTCGTATTTATTTATTTATTAAATATCGCACAGTATTGATATGTCGATATATATTCTTTTCTTGTCTCCGGAGAAGCTGTTTGAAATTTTCCACACACTAAATCCATGTATTTATCGTCAGCTTTCCAAATGTGCTCCACTCTCGCGGCCACTGCGGATTTTTTTAAACACACTGTATATAAAAAAAAAATATCAAAATATATTTCAAATGACTTTAAAAACAGTAACTGCACTGTACAGTGCACATTTTCTTTGGCCTGAATCTTCTTCTCGCTGTTTTCTCTCCATGCCTCCATTTTTTATTCTGCAGCATCTTCTGTGTTTACTTTTCCAGAGCGCTACAGTGTTCAGCAGGTGGTGTGTCAGTAATAATGGTTCATGGGAAACACGGTGCTCCGTGCGTAGTTAAATGGACTAAACCTTTTTTGGGTTTTTTTGTAATCGAATTACTTGTGGAATTGTTTCAGCCCTATTACACACTAATGTTTTACCAAAATGACATTATTCCTGTATACTTATATGCTGCCATTTTTAGTGTAGGATAATAAATAAATAAATAAATAAAATAAAATAAATTATTTACCTTTCCAAAAGCAGATGCTCCAGCACAGATGTGTGTAAATTTGAATTGTTGCTGGGTTGCCAAGATGAGAGGTGTCAACTCCTCTATGGGGGGAGAGAGAGAGAGAGAGAGAGAGAGAGAAGGGAACAAGAATTATTTTACACTGAATCCAGAAATAAGCCACAACTGATCAAAATCTTCCATCAGTCTAATTGCTATTATTCATGCCAAAAATATGATTGAAGAAACAGGATTGCTTTATTCTGCTGATTTGACACAATCAAATACCCAAAAAAGCTAAGTGGTTATACATGCGTTATAGTTGTATCCCTAATCATTTAAACTCTACTATGTTTTAGACCCTTATAAACATTTTTAATAGTTTATTAAATTACTGAGTTAGACCAAAGACTAATTGCTGCATCACATATCTCCAAGGGTCCCTGGGTCGATCCTGAGCTTGCACCTGTATAGACATTTTGTGCAAGTTTTTGCATGGGTTTCCTACCAAATACACCCCAGTAGGCAGATGGGCTGTTGAAAATGCCCAAATGTTGAACGCCTTATGTGAATAAGTGTGTACCGTCTAAATGGAAGACTCCCATCCTTTTAGATCAGTTTGGTGATATAGTTATTTTGGCGAGATTTAAAGAAGACAACCAAATTAAAATACAGAAATCAGATAAACAAATTCGGTTTTGACATTTGCACATTTTGATATTCGACCAGCAGAACAACAGCAACAAGAATAAAAAAAATAAAAATAGAAAATTTATCACCGATTCCCCTCAAATGCAAATAAAATATTTGTTGTTTTTTTCTTTAAGCTTGTATATGATACTTCACCTGGTAACAATCCTCTGTAGGCATCATGCTGTGCAACCAGAACCTTTTTAACACCCTCAACCTGTGAAAGTTGCTCTGCCACCTGCACACAAACATTACAGCAATCTGAAAAAAGACCTTAAATCTGTGATAATTAAATTATGACTGGATAAGAATGCCCATATACCTTTGCACAGTCCGTTCCAGCAATGAGACAAGACACTTCCCCGCCGAGTTTGTTGGCGGCTGTGATAGCACTAAGAGTGATGGGTGTCAAGGTGTCATTGTTGTGCTCTGCAACAACCAGTGTGCTCTGAAACCTCTGGATCAGGCCCGACTGTGGAGAGAAAATAATCATATATAATAATTAATAAATAAATTAATAAATAAATAAACAAACAAACAAACAAACACTGCTGTAAGCTGCAAGAAATAAATAAAATAATGTGTTGTTTTCCAGCAATATAAAATTTCCCCAACCATAAAATGTTGTTTACACAGCAAACAGTGAACTCCAGACTATGCTCAGCTTATTATCTACAAGACAAAATAAACGACCAGAACAGTTATTGTGGACACATTTTAACATGAAATCTGCTTAGAACATGATATATATTTCCGCAGAGTATAAGGACGAGAAGGTGACAGACCTGGACAGTCAAAACATCTAAAGCAGATCTCTTTAGATAGAAATTATCTTATATTGGCAAACACTTCAAGCAGGAAGCTGAAAAGCATTCTGAGCAGACCAATATCTAAAAGTCTTTGAAAAATAATTAAGTAAGTAAGTAATACAATAAATAAAACTATTAAAGTAATTCAGGGTGGGTTTTTCCTTGGACTGGTCCAACATCTTTTCTATCATCTGTTTAAAAAAAAAAAAACATTAACCCATAAATACCTGGTTCACTGTTACCTTGCTTTCTGTTTCATTTTCTTGTAAATTTTGTAAGGCAAAAATAATACGAACAAAAAAATAAAAGGGCTGCAGGGATAAATCGGGTTGTCCAGTTTTTCATTCGGCCGGTTTCCATTGCAGCCGAAGGTATTCAATTAGGCAAATCTAGAGCAGGTGAATGAATGTCAAGCAATATCACATAAATCAAGAAAATAACAAGCAAATTTAGAGAAGGTACGAAGGAAATATAATGTAAACAAATATGGGTTTATCAGGACATCTGTAAATAGAAGAGTGACAGCTGATATCAGATATACTGTCATGGCTGTTACCGAATCAATCCAAATCAGGGTAGTTTAAGCTGATAGCTGCTGATCGATACTCTGATCAATGCTTACTACACAGGGAATTGCTTATTTTTTTGTTTGGGGGGTTTACACATGTTTGGGAACTAATAAATAACTACAATATTATACTAAAACTGGTTATCAAATAAATACTTAATGTTCAGTCACAGTATATCAGACAGTATATGGCCTTATAAACTTATAACTTTCTATATCTGTCTATATATGTATATATCTGTTTGTACCTAACCCTAACCCACCCACACACACACACACACACACACCCAGTGAAAAAATAACCTTGACATGTCGCTAATGGCTAACTAGCAGGCAAAGAAGTCAGCCCCGAGTCTTAAAACAAACGCTATACAATTGTCAGTGAATTAAATGGAAATATATTTGGAGATATAAATATGCCTATATATGTTTTAGAGAAATATCTAATATACATTGTAAGCAGGTGTCGCGCGCACGGTGTCATAGGGGTTAAATAAGTAGGTGAGAGGTAATGCTAGTTACCGGCTTAGCTTTAGCATGTTAGCAACAAACCCCCGAATACATTTTGTGAGTTACAAAAATAGCAAAGCTCTCTTTTAGAACAGTAAACTCGTTATCTAGAATAAAAATGTTGTGTCACTTGGCCTTTCACCCAATAACCTGTAACAATGTGCTGCTCGCTAGCTTCAAATGCTAGCGGGCTATGCTAACACAGACACAAAACATCTCAACATCCGCATATTTTACGACTAAAAAACAAATAACACGGTATTTAAAATTCCTAAAAACACAATTATAAATCAAAGCTGTATCCATATCCCTTACCAACGACCTGAGGTTTGTCTTGGTGAAAACTCTGAGCATGTCTGCAGCAGCAACAGCACTCACTGTCTCGCGCAGTCACCAGATCTCGCGAGATTACGCGTGGCGTCACGTGATCTCCAACCACTTCCATTTAAAGAACGCCCATTTATGAAAGCCTGGGACACTGTTTTATAGGCTGCAACAAAGGTACATTTTTTTCTTGAAAGAGTACTAAAAGTTTTAAAAAAAAATTTAAACTAACGAAGGATTAAAAGGGGCCACAGGGACATTTCGCCCAGATAAGTTATCCAGTTTTCATTTGGTTTGTTTTCACTGCAGTTAATTTTATGAAATTATGCACATGCATCCTATAAAATTTTTTATTTTTTTTACATAATTTTGTTATCGTAAACCATGTAATATTTCAAAGAGCAAAAGCTCTAAACCTCATTATCTGCTTTAACTTATAGTTGCAATTGGTATTTTTTGTTTTCATTTTTATTTATTTATTTTGGTCTATTTTACCTCTTCTATTCTAAACCCCTTCTGGTCGTTTGTACCTTAAAACATATTAAACACTTTTACTAAACGACTTGTGACGTAGCGTCTCAGAAAAGCGTTTAGCCAGTTTATAAACATATTAAAGTAACATGCATGGGTTTATTTCATAATTATTGTTATTGTATAAAAATCAGGACTGGCCAAGTGCCCCTGCTGTAACATCCTCATTATAGCTAGAGAAAATATATAGAGGGAAAAGGCAATCATGGGCGAGCTCTTGGTTTACATTGAGTTAATTGGATTTAGTACTGGTTTGGGTCAATGTTAAAGGTGAGGGTCAAAAGAGCATTCTGTGTAAAATGTGCATCTGATTTGCGGTGTACACGCGTGGTAATCTGTGAAGATCTTACACAAATATTCACTATAAATAAATCTATCAACTCTATTTAGACGAGTCGCAGACCAGTTTGCAAAGTCCACCTTAATTTATACGTATGTATTTCATGAAACAGGCAATGCAGGGAACGATTTACAAACTGGATGCAGGGCAGATTAGTTCGTAGATTATGCATTTTTGTAAAATGTTTTTTTTTATTATTTTTTTTATTAAAATTCTCAAATTGATTGTCCTTAATTTATTATGATACTGGCTCGATATTAGAATGTTTATAATAAAATATATAGGAAGATAAATATGATTTGTCTGTGGAGTAAATGTGAGATTATGCGAGATCAAAAAGTGTTTGGTTGTGAAATTGGGACACAGGATAAATCCCGACAAATACGTGGTATTTTTTTAGCCTCAACAAAATCTGACTGGTATTATTATAAACCACTATAAAGTATTGTTTCAATTAAAAAGCATTAAAGTGTTTATAATAACTGACCTTTTATTATTTTCACTAGAAACTCAATTTATGGTTATAATTATATTTAGTGCTTGTTGGCTGGTTGTAGTGAGAATAAAGTGTAAATGTGGACTAGACACCGAAGATGTGCCGTATGTAATAGTTTTGGGACTCCAGTAGGAGGCTCTCCACTATAGAGCAAACAGACTTCTGACAGATAGAAAACAAACCTTTTGCTGCTGGTTTTCTGTAAGATTCTCAAGAAAACGCCCTTTTTCTTTACATGTGACACAGAGCGGAAATGAAAACCCTTTTTCCTAACGATTGCGATCCATGTTGTACTACTGAAGAAGAAATAGAGCAGAAAAAGATGCTTACTATAAGGAATAATTGGATTATTGGACATTAATTGTTTTGAACCCGTTTTACCAATTTATTTATTTTAACTTTTGTATTTCTACTTTATCTTTATTTTTTCTTTTCAAATCATTCAACTATAGGCTAGACATTTCTTTTACAATATAAGTGTTATCATTTTAAATATCATTCTCACTATAATAATAATAATAATAATAATATAAGAATAATAAATTATTATTATTATTATTATTATTATTATTATTATTATTATTATTATTATTATTATTATTATTATTACAAACCATTACTTCCGTATTTTAGAATAATTGGAGGCAGCCTAGTTAATGTTTTCATTTAACACACACACACGCATATATATATATATATATATATATATATATATATATATATATATATATATATATATATATATATATATATATATATATATATATACACTCACACACACACACAAAATAATTTGTTTGTTTCCAAACTGTATTAATAAGTTATGTTACATAGGAAAATAAATGTTTTTAATCAGCCCTCCGTGAGAAATGCGCACACATAAACAGAGAGCGCGCGCGCGCTCTCAGATCTCCTCCCCTTCCACACACACACGCACACACACACCTCGGAACGCGGTCCGAATTTGCGTATGACGTCACGGCACGCGTGGGCCGCCGCAGCTCGCGGATCGACTACAAGTTCTTGGTGTGCTCGGGCCGCTGCCCCACTCCCAGTGTGTCCCCTCATCTGTAGCAGTGCGCGCTGACCCTCCTTTATGCTGGATATTCTACTTCATTCTTCTTTCTTGGGTGATATGGGGGATCATTCAAAAAGTAAGTGTGGTGTTGGTTGTGCAGAAGCGATTCTCGGGCTGATGGTGATTGTGTTCTGCACACACAGTGTTTGATTTGTGGTTTGGAAATGAAGCGCAATAAGGATTTTGTGCTGCTTGTTTAAATATTGTTCAATATTTTACATTGGGTTTAGAGGAAGTATTGGGTTACTACCCCTTCGCACTGATCTTTGTCTTAGTGCTTTCGTTCTCGCGAGACAGCATCTTCAACTAATGTAATGAAATGACAAACATTAAACAAACGAGGGAAAATGTGAATTTCGGGTAGGCAAGCATGGACTTGTGAACGAAAACGCTTTTGCACTGCAGTATGCATAAAGACAGACACATGAATTGATCGTTGAGTGTGAGGATCTGTAGAGCTGAAGTGTGCTGCAGGTTATGGCATTAATCCGCGCGTTTGCACACAGAGAAGACCGGGATCGCCATGTGTGTCGGCTGCGGAAGTCAGATCCATGACCAGTATATCCTGCGGGTCTCCCCGGACCTGGAGTGGCACGCGGCTTGCTTGAAGTGCGCAGAGTGCAGTCAGTACCTGGACGAGACCTGCACTTGCTTCGTCCGGGACGGCAAGACCTATTGCAAAAGAGACTACGTAAGGTAGACGTCCCTCTGCTTTCCACAATTTGCAGATGAGGAATTTAGGAAGAAATGTATTAATTGGAAAAAAAAAAAAATAATCAAATTTGCAGACACGTGCAGAATGAATATGCATATTTCGTTGTATTGCATTGTTTGCTGCTAGTTGCGAATTTATGCGTCTCTCAAATCATTCCGTATGATTTGTAGAATGTATTTTTGAAAATGTAGTTTCAAAGAAACTGTTGGTTCTAATAAAATGTCAGAATAAAGTTATATGAGGATATTTATATACTTGTTGAAAAAAAAAAATATTAAATGTAGTGCTGCGACAATTCAAAATGCTATTATTATTATTATTATTATTATTATTATTATTATTATTATTATTAATATTATTAGTAGTATTATTATTGTTGTTGTTTGTTGTTGCTGTAAAAAAAATCTAAGTTGTTCACTTGGAAATTTGGGGCCTTATTTATCTCATCGTTTGTTTTGTTCTTTTGCAGGTTATTCGGTATTAAATGTGCGAAATGTAACGTGGGCTTCTGCAGTAGTGACCTGGTGATGCGAGCTCGAGACAACGTTTATCACATGGAGTGTTTCAGGTGCTCGGTGTGCAGCAGGCACCTCCTGCCGGGAGATGAGTTCTCTCTGCGGGAAGAGGAGCTGCTGTGCCGCGCTGATCACGGACTGCTGCTGGAGCGCGCCGCGTCGGGAAGTCCACCGATCAGCCCCGGTAACACACACTCCACCAGAGCCCTGCACATGGCCGGTGAGCACAAGAATTCACTCTTCACATATGACTATTTATATAAATAGAATAATAATAGTAATGATAATAAGGTTGTTTATATGTGTGTATATATGATATATGGATGTGTATATATAAGATATATTGTATCCAGGCTAATTTGATGTTTGTTTAGGTAATTCTTTGTGTCATTATTTTATATGTAATAATACTGCTGTTTACATGGCTGCCTTTTGACTTGAATTTTGAATGGATGTTAAATATTTTATTAAATGTCAAATTATAAATATTAAAAAAAATATTTTCAAAATATTGTTACAAATATGAAAAATGTTAAATCTTGCAACTTAGAATTATTAAATTGTGTGCTGCTATATATTATATAATATATTTCCTTAAATGCATTAAAGCAAATTAAACAGAAAAGGTTGCTCAATGTTAAGATCTAAAATATGTGTTCTTCTCTTTAAAGGCAAAAAAAAATAAGCTGTTGGCAGGCATTTGTACCTCGTTGATGTTTGTATGCAGACTAAACAACTTTTGCATAACTGTAAGAATTGAAGAAAATATTTAATAGCGGACACACCAGTTGTTGTTTATATTTGTTGAGGTGACTGGTGCATTTGGAGGTCACACAGATTTCAGTTTTGTTGGTGTATTTATATTAGGTTGAGACTGGTATGTCAGGGTTATTCAGAGATTATTTATTTATAGTCATGTTTCATTTGTCAGATGAGTTGGTGCACTGAGCCTGGCTACATCAACTATTTTATAGGCGGCTAGAAAACCTTTTTTGTTCGCATATTTTGCCGCACAATTCTACAAATGTTGTCATGTGGACCAAGACATTTCCTAACGGCGAGACTGTACTGCGGTTTGTTTGCTGGCAGAGCCGGTGGTACCTGTGCGGCAGCCCCCACACCGCAACCACGTCCACAAGCAGTCGGAGAAGACGACCCGCGTCCGCACCGTGCTCAACGAGAAGCAGTTGCACACACTGCGCACGTGCTACAACGCCAACCCGCGACCTGACGCGCTCATGAAGGAGCAGTTGGTGGAGATGACGGGCCTCAGTCCGCGAGTTATCCGCGTCTGGTTCCAGAACAAACGCTGCAAGGACAAGAAGCGGTCCATCCTCATGAAGCAACTCCAGCAGCAGCAGCACAGCGACAAAACTGTAAGAGTCTGCTCTGCTCGCGCCTTCATGTTCCTCACGCGACGTACAACGCTTTGCTCACGAGATAGACTTAAATGCATGATGATGACAATAATAATAATAATAATAATAATAATAATAATAATAATAATAATTAATAATAATAATGCATTAACGTTTATCTCATACATTCTCCATAGAATCTCCAAGGCCTAACAGGGACACCTCTGGTGGCAGGTAGTCCCATCCGGCATGATAACACCATGCAGGGGAATCCAGTAGAAGTTCAAACCTACCAGCCGCCGTGGAAAGCGCTGAGCGAGTTCGCGCTACAGAGTGACCTGGAGCAGCCTGCCTTTCAACAGCTGGTACAAAGACTTACCTATTCTTCAAGCTCATTCTGCTCTCTATCTCGCAGATAAAAAAAACAAACAAATGCGTCCCTCATCATCTCTGGGTGGATAAAATAAGAACAAAAATCGGCATGCTCCAATAATACAATTTACCCGCAAATATATTAATTTGTGAATGACGTCATAACGAAATTTGTGAAATATTAAAACATAAGGAGAATAAACACATGGAAAAACAAATAGTTCGTTTTTTTTTTATAATTATCATTATTTTGGGCACAAAAAAAAATCAAAAGCACGAAGCTATGTCCTGGACACTCTTGCTCTCCAGATATGGCAGTGTATGGTATATGACATCTGGCAAAGTTCTAACAGATTTATCCAAAAAAGCATGGGCTAATCTAGCAATCTGGCAGAGTTAGAACAGATGTGTCAAGATGAAGAGGGAGGGGGCGAATAATACAACTGAGAGAATCCAAAAGCTGCTCCGAGGATATGAAAGAGGCTGGATGCAGTTCTAAAAGAAGAGGGTGGAAATGTTTTTAGAGCATGTTTATATCCCAGTCAGAAAGGGAAATGCAAAAATTTTCAACATTTCTTTCCTTTTTCCTGTTAATATCTTACACCATTTCTGCTGTTTTTATTAGATTGACCTGTGATAGTGAAGGAACATGAATGAAAACTCTTGAAAATATCTTGATCTGCAATGGAAAAGTCTGCTTCGTTTTGTTTTATAGGGTATGCAAACTTATGCACGCAACTGTCGAATCATTTACTAGATAAATCTATCTAAAGAAACATAGAGATATTCGTTTATATTTGGAGAGCCTATTTTATTGCACTATAAGTTGGGCTCACGTGCACATTTATGCAGATTTCTGATGCATCTGGTTTGATATTGGATGCTTGAAAAATACTGGCTCATTGTGCAATTCTAAATATAGACATATACTTGAAAATAAATGGATCAAAATTGGTGCATGTTTTGATGCATGAATTTGCAATAAATACATACATCATAGTTTCAGTACATTAACAAAAATGTCATATAGTTAATTATTTGTCATTAGAATTTTTCACTTTATCATGGGGCAAATCAATGAGCCCCATGCTGTAAAGCTATATTACTTTTATTATCATTAGATTCTTCTATTTGTAATCATGCACGCATGTAATTTGGTGTAAGTAAAACAGTAAGTTTTTTTTTTTTTTTTTTTCTAAGCTCATTTCAAATTTGTAAGGCTTATTATTAAATAGAAAACTATATTGTTGTCTATTTCTCAGCCATATATGTTACATTCTGGTTTCCTCTACTCTGTACAAGGTGTCCTTCTCTGAGTCGGGTTCTCTGGGCACCTCCTCGGGCAGTGATGTGACTTCGCTGTCATCGCAGTTACCCGACACCCCCAACAGCATGGTGTCCAGTCCTGTGGAGACGTGATGGAGTCCATGTGACCTCTGTCCACCCCAGCATGCTGAACCCCACCCTGATCTGCATGAACACAGAGCACCTCACCATGGCCACCTCCACCTGAGGAACACGACGAGAATCACAGAAAGCGACATACAGCAACACAGTGGATTAAACTCGGAACTCACAAAAATAGATCTGCCAAAAATACAACGACAACAAAAAAAAACCGAAATAAATAAAACAACAAAAAGATGAAGAAGAAACAAACAAAAAAGAAAACACGGAGTCAACCCACAGGGACTCTCCATACACGTTTACTTCAGGAATCCACACGGATCCGAGATCTTCCCGCGGATTATGAACCAGTTGACCCACTGTCAACTACATAACAAATAACAATAATGTCTTTACCAGTATTCATTATGTAGTTTTATCAACACCTGATGACATTTCCCCAATATCAGTGAGACATCAGAGCCAAGTCTGTCTTTAATGCGCATGATCTCCGAAGACAATGTATAAAAAGTGACATGTAAACTATTTTATCTTTACGGATGGAGGACTAATTGTTTGAACTTCTCGAGAGAAAAAAAAGTAAGTTATTGTTATTTATTGTCGGGACTAGATAGTCCGAGCGAGAATTAAGAAATGACCTTAATAAACTATGCTAAGTGTTGTTTATGTCTGAGAAACAAAAAAAACTTTGCATGCATATTTTTTAACATAAAAATGACCAATCCAAAAAAAACCCATGATCTATTCGGGATTTTATTAATGAATCACAGCACATCTACAGCACAGATCTAAACGAAATATCAGTGAATGGCGTTTAGCCTGGATGTTCTGCTATCTGATTTCCACAGTCAAAGAATAGTTCATGAATGGTCTGGCTTGCATTTTTTTTGCCACCAGAAAACAAAAGGTTTAAATGCATTGGTTTTAATTTAGTTTGTGAAACGAAATAGCTCGTATTTAGATCCTTTACTGGAAAACAATTAGACTGGTATTTCTAATGAATTGTTGGTAAATGAGATTATTGTGTATTACAATACATTACATTACAGTACATACAACCTTTTGAAAAAAGCGTATTCAAACACGTTTTCTTTCCCCAATCACACACTTCTTGTAATAATGCAGTGTGTATTATTTAGCTACAAAGGTGCATGTCGTGTACATTTAAAGTTCAGAGGATTATTTTAAAATGTATACGATGTCCGCTTATTAGGAGGTACCTTTGAGGGTTTCACCATTATAACCGTTGTTCTGAGAGTGTAGGACTAATAAGGGGTTAATGAATGGTGTGAAAAGGTGTCTTTGTCCCTAATCAATACAGACACCATGAGAAGCATACAAAATATCAACAGTCTGGCAGGGAAAAAGGAGCTTCATTCCTACGTTTAATTCATGGCGGTACACGATCAGAACAAATAGAGATACTAAACTGCAACTTTGTTGTGTCTGAGGTGGTATTTTTGTATGTCTCTAAAAAATGTGGATATAGTTTACATTAAAATGAACACACTACCATGTGTTTTCTACCTGCTCACCGCCCCATACAGCAATTAAGAAAATAGTACACTTTAGATGTTTTTTTTTTTTTTTCTTTCTAATCCTGAAGTGTGTGAAGGGTGAGATGTGTTTGGTACTCAATGATTCTTGGCCACTTTTCTTGGTTTGGCTCTTCCCCCCCCTCGTGTTAGGTGACCCACGTGTTGGCACAGAGCCAAGACGCTATAAAGCGATTCCTAGTTGTCTGAACTGTCAGATGGAACCCTTCATAGATAGCGTCGTTATCAGCGCGCGGATCGGGTGTACGAGCGGATATTGAGAGTGTCGTATGGCCTCGGACTCGTGAGCACTGAGCAACGGGCTCGTAAAGGCGCGAGTCTAGACAGAGGGGAGATGGGCGGCGTCTTATCTGCGCTCGGCATCACCTGCACATACACACACACACACACACACACACACACACACACACACACACACACACACACACACACACACACACACACACACACACAGTAACAATAACACTGAGCAGCGCAGCAACTCCTTCCACAAACCCTTTTGAAGAACTTTCATTCCATCTGCCTGGAGACTGAGTCACACTGCGACCTGATGTCCATTAAATCACTCGGAGTTTTATATGATCTACCTCTTATAAAAAAATAATTTTCACTCTTTAAATTTATTTTTAAAATTCTGGCAAGGAAGAGTGAGATAGGGGCTGACAACTTGCCCACTATTCAGGCTTTTCTAAACATTATTGTGCCTATTTTATGATAGATAGATAGATAGATAGATAGATAGATAGATAGATAGATAGATAGATAGATAGATAGATAGATAGATAGATAGATGACAGACAGACAGACAGACAGATAGATAGATAGATAGTAATTATATTAAGTATTAGATGATAATAATAATAATAATAATAATAAATGACAACAACAATAATAATTATTATTATGAGTTTAATATTCAGTTTGTATTGCATTGTTCTGTAAACGCAGTATTTTGTAAACGCTTCTCTGATCTCTAAAATGAAGCAGAAATCACGGCTCGTGTGAAACCCTGCAGCCTTTTAGCTCCAAAAAAATCCTGAATTTCAGACAGACTTTTTTTTCTAATCGAGTTGTGCGCAGCTGATTAAATGCGTTTATTAAATAAAAGAACATTTCAACAAATTACCCGCGTTTCAAACACACAAATCACAAATACATCACTATTATTACACTCGGGGTTTGCGCCTAAAATGTTTAGTAAATAAGACTTGGATTTTCCACATTTTGTGAACACTGTGGCGGATCCTCTGCGCCTTGCTCAGGACAGACTTTGGTTTAAAAACACAGATCCCAAATGGAGAAACGCTCTTTAATATGAACAGTCTAAATATACACATTTTAAATTACACAAAGCGTCAACATCTGGATAAGATTCGTCTAGAAAACATTTCTGTTCAGTTTCAATCACCAAACCTCACCTCCTTTTTCTTCTTTTTTTAATTTTTGGATTTAAGAATTTAAATGAACCGGAAATGGTCTCCGTGAATATAAACTCATTATAACACAATTCCTGCTGAAATCATGTGGAGTTTAAATCTTCGGCAAATGATTCACAATTAATTACGTACAAATAAAAAAAATGTAAAAATAAAAAAATAAAAAATTTAACTCAAACGAAAAAAAAAAAGACAGAAAACATGGTATTTTATGGTCATTTGAGAGGTTAGATTTCCATTCCATATACATATAAAGCGATTTATGTATAATGACTTATCCTACATTTATTTATATACAGGACTTATTCTAATAATATGCAAGTATGCAAGTAACAGCATCCCAGTGCAGAAGTATGAGGTCATTTAAAGCGAATCAAGGTGTTTCTACACCTACGTCATGCAAACAAATAAATCCGCATGAAACCGCCGCTATTTCTTCGCCTGTGCTTTTGTGATCATTTTCAATCGAGATTTTTTTTTTCCTTTTCATGAAAAAATGAATGAGGGACAAAAATAAACTAAGCATTTTTTTAAATGAATAAAGCAAATCAACAAAGGTACTGTTTGTAACAAAACATCCAGCAAAGCAGGAGTGTGTTACTGCACACACTGTTTTGAAAGAGGAAATGTCATACTATTATGAGTAAGAGACTGATCTTAGAAAAAGTGTTTTGGATTTATTTTGACCAAAATGTGTTTATTAGGTCTAATGTTTACCTTAATCTCAAAAGTTCTTCAGCAAAGAGGAACTGGTGGAACTTATAGGCATATTTTCTACACACACACAATCTCTCGGTCTCTTCACACACAAACACACTTGACAGAGATTTATTGTTATGGAGACACAGTTCTGAATAGAGAAAAAGGTGTGTGCGCGCGTGAAACACTGAGACTGTGGAGGATCTGACCTGAGAGGCTCCAGCTCATGTTGACACACTAATGTATATAGTGACTCAGAGGCAGCATTGGGTAACTGGTGAAAGCACACAGGTTGTGTGTGTGTGTGTGTGTGTGAGTGTGAAAGAGAGAGAGAAAAAGAGAGAGAGAGAGCGCGAGAGAGACACACCAACACACACACACACACACGCACACACACAGTTTGTGGTGCCCTGAGGCCACACCGAGGACTTGAATCTGGTTGGGAGTCCTTTCACTGTGCCGTTTTGCCCACGTCAAATTTCAGTCTTAATGCAGCTTATCCAGGAGACAGACAACTAAATCTACACTACCAGAACTTTTCAGTTAAAACCTGCAGCTCTACCTAGCAAAAACAAACAAAAAAATAAGACCAGGTTATTTCAAGATTTGCTTTGGCGAGAACTGTTCAAAATCAGACCTGTTTGCCCTGCTCACACAGGTTTCTGCATCATTACATTTTGCAGAGCTGATCTTTTATATCTAATCTGATCACTTCACACCTCCACAATGAAAACACGAGTAGGATAGACTCCGCCTGTGCAATCATGGACTGTCTCCATCACATTACTTTCAAAAATCTGCATGAGATGTGAGAAAAATATCTGTACTAACAACAAATCCAATCTTCAATCATTGTAACTGAAAATGTCCTGAAAGACTCATGTCTGGGAAAGACTCTTCTCATCGTGCCAGTGGCCTTACTAAATGATTTTTTTAATTTCGTAGTCATTACAAGCAAGATCACAAGATACACACGAGCCTTTAAAAGTTTATTAAATAGGGGATTTTTTTTTCTATAAATTATAAGTGCTTCACCTCTCAGAGAGAAATACAACGAAAAGGACATGATTAAAATAAAAAATGCCTTACACAGCATTTGTGACAAATAAATGTAAATATATAATGAGGCTGAATAAATTATAATTATGAAACACAGGAAATAAGTCTGGAATCCAGACTACATACTCTAACAAACAATTTTCAGTTTTGTATTTTATGCATATCAATTTAATATCATAAAATTGTAGTAACTTGGTCTACTCTGAACACAAATAATAATAATCAAAGAAATGACACCTTTTATTTACAAAACAAAATACAAAACCGTACAATTAATAAACCAAAAAGATTGACATCCAACTCGGGAAGAAGAACAGTAAACTATTGTGCACTTCCAAAAAAAACAAAAAAAAAAAAACTTTCAACAGATCCATTCATTCAGAAGATAACTGATTTCACGTGAAACTGACAGCTCCTAATAACAGTATATTTACATAGCAAATATGTTCATACATTCAAGCAAATTTATAAACGTTGCTTGTTATGCCACCCTTAAGTATTTGCATTGAGTACGGTTTATTACAGTGTGCACATCCAAAAAGTTAATCTGAATTTATGATGTGATTATTTGGTTAAATGCACCGTTATTAAGAAGCTCTAAGAAAATCCGGTCGAAAAAATCAGTTGCTACATGCAGGCACATACTTGTCAGACTTGGCCTAAAGCCCACGTACAGTAACTCAAGTGATGTAGTGAAAGTTTTTTAAATTTTTTTTAATTTTGTGCTTAGAGCAAAATGTCCCGGTACAAACAGCCGTGCTATAGTCTACCGTGTACTGCTCTGGAGGAGCATGTACTGAAGGACTCTGTGGGTATTCCAGTGTTGACTCCTTGTCTCGCTTACTCTTCCTGCTTGTTGAGGAAGAACTGAAGCGCTGAGTCCCACTGGTCTCGGGGGAAGCGGTTGGACAGCTCACAGAAAGAGGGAAAATCTGTTTGAATACACACATGAACAAAAATAATTTCTCAATGAGATTACATCATTATTTCATTACCTGCAATTTATACGCAACATGAATATATTGTGATTTTCAGTACAAAAAAGGAATTGGAATGTAATCTATGTGACAAGCGTTTATATATAATTACATTCAGATAAATACATAAACGATACTTGTTAACCCAAAATAAAGCTCATTAAGTGTGAGATGAGTCACCTTGCTGTGAGGGCCTCCTGTTAGTCTGGTTCTCACTGGAGGCACAATCCTACAGGAGAAAAAAAACAAAACAAAATAAAACACCAAGTCTGTAAATGCAACAGCTTGAGTTAAGTCAAAGGAGCCTTGTAGAACTTCTTTGTGGGGTTGTGCCAGTTTAAACCCTTAAAAAAAACAATCAACATTTTTGTTTTCCCTCTGCTCTAAATGTAATGTCCTAGATCTTTGATCCGATAAAAAAAAAAAAAATAAATAAAATAAAAAAAATCACAGAAATAGTGAGACCATCCTATTTTGTACATTTTACATATACATACATATTACATACATATATATAATTTTCCTATATATCAGTTTTTTATTTAGCATCAAATAATGTAGAAATACATTATACTGTATATAATTATTGTGTGACATATAGATTATTGTGCTGCAATATCTGTGTCGTCAGGGGGAAAAAGAAAACCTCATAAGCAATCATGGTTTTACCCAAACTTCGCAAGCTAATACTTTTTTTTTTTAACCATGTGAACAAAAACTATCCAATATTGTGATATGGGTTGTTGTGTAT
This sequence comes from Silurus aristotelis, assembly GCF_946808225.1. Lineage (NCBI taxonomy): Eukaryota > Metazoa > Chordata > Actinopteri > Siluriformes > Siluridae > Silurus > Silurus aristotelis. Next base: position 20,469,102 of record NC_139580.1, read on the forward strand.
CTTCCCGTTGTTTCTACCGAATGGCGGTCAACTGTCCTTGTCAAAGTGAGCGTTAATCTCCACATAAATAATCTAGGTAGTGGGCCAGTGCAGGGAAGCTTGTCAGGGGGAAGATGAAGGAGTCAGCCTGTTTACAAGAGGCTCAACTGGTGGCAGGTAAATCCACCCAAATCGACAGAGGAAGCCATCCATCTTTGGAGAGGAGGATGCTTCTTTGGAAAATGGAGGGTAATGACAGCAGCACAAAAACAAAAGGGCAGGAACAGAGACAAAGCCAGAGTTTGGGGAGATAAGAGTCAAACGTTGACACTGTGCAGAAACAGTGGAAAGGTGTGTGTGTGTGTGTGTGTGTGTGTGTGTGTGTGTGTGTGTGTGTGTGCACGCATGGGAGGAGAGGGGACTTTACAGGTCAGAGGACATGCTGCAGGTGAGATGGGAAGACAAACTTTAGCAATTAGAAACATGATCATTTTAAGTGCTTGAATAAGGAATGATTTATAAATAAAACTAGTTAAAAAAAAGTAGTAAACTTGATGTATATGAGAAAATGTGAATAAGTGTAATATAGTGTAATGTATCTAGATCTACAGATTCAGGAATGTTTAGTAAGAACACCCATAACATACCTGTATAAATGTGACCAGTAGTACACAGTTCATCTCCTGTTCCAGGATGACTTTGTTCTGCTGGTTGTTGTAGCAGGCGCTGATGAGTGAGGGGAAGAGGATTTTGATAAGGTGCGAGTGGCTGAAGTACTGGAACGGCAGCTGACACAGTTTCTGCAGCACGCTGGGCTGCCGGCCAGACTGCACAATCACCTGGAACACACAGGCAGAAAGTGTGCACACTTACACATAGCAAGCAAATGCAACCTCCAGCTGTAAATCAGAGCCTCGCCTTGTGCCCCTCCCACACATAAATCTGCCACTAAAAACAACACACAAACAGTCATTAAGAGGAGAAACAGAGGGCACAGCCTACCCAGTACACAATTACACACCATAAAGCCAGCTAGGGATGCCTCAGCACCTCCCCTCTGTGGCACGAGTATACACACTTTCCGGCTCCTATCAGTCGCTCGAGAGCAGACGTTCAGCCTTCTGAGTCACACCGCTTCACTTCACTTGCAGGCAAAGAGGAAACTGACACACAGTGATTACCACGATGATAGAGTTATGGAAAAAATGCCCCAAGCTATCAATGTGCCACTGAAGTTCATACAGAGGTAATATCATAGGGTGTGGGCGAATATGTAGCTGGAAATCAGAGGGCGAGAGAAAAAAAAAAGAAAAAAGGGGTGGATGACTAGGGCAAAGGTGGGAGGTTGGGAGTGCAGACCCCCCGTATGGTCACACACACGCGTCTGCCACTTTAAGAAATGAAGCAATACCATTAATGGAGTTTCTCACCACCAACACCCCCCCCCCCCTCCAAGTATGGCAGTCAATCACACCATCACATCCGGCTCCCCCCGTCCACCCCCCGGCATTAAAATCAAATCGCTCCCAGCCCCGACCTGATTAAAGCACAGGCTCAGCTTCTGAAGCCGAAGGTTTTCAGCTGAAGTCTGAGAACCAGGCAAGGCCGGGGAGCTGGGAGGTCATTGCAGTAAATCCCCACAGGTGAGACAGAGCGAGTGGAAGACAGAGAGGGCGAACAAGAACGAACCAATTACCCCCCCCCCCCCCCTCCCCAACCACCTACATCCCAATACAAGCTAGCCTCCAGTGCAGCTCAAACCTAAATACAAACCAGAAGGTTGAGGTGAAATTCCCGGAGCACTGTGCGACATAAATTACCAAGATTTACAAGATTTGTAAAAATAGTCTTAACAATACTCTTTCCAATGCATTCTGTCCTTTAATAATGCACTTCAAGGGGTTTAAGAGCATGATAAACAAAGTGATAACTCACCCCTTTTATCATTTCAAGGTGAAAGCCCTACACAGTGTAGTCCTACAGCAGTGTTCAAAGGTTCTCAGGCAATGTCATCCTGCATGAGGGACTGTTTAAAGATGCTTTACTGAGTGCCTAAAACAAACCACCGCAGAGTCCCTTTAATGGTACTAAAAGCTCAAAACAGCTGAGCGCCGGCTCATTTCTGATGGGTGAGCCCACCGTCGCGTGCTGAACAAACACCATGATACAGTGACGTCTCTTGGACGTGCAAGTAATTAATGTTTTCCGAAAGAATGTAGAAAAAAAAGCAGAAAAAATGGGAATTTCCTGCACCACCATAGCAGTGAGAAAAGACCTGCTTGTTCTCAGAGGTAGAGCTGTGCAATGTCAAAATTGAGTAGAAAGGTTGAGAAGGATTTATTTTTTTTTTTTTTTTATAAACCCGGGAAGGACTGAACTAATCTCTACTGTCACTCCCGTACTATATTCAGGACGCATACAGACATATGATCTTGTCCTTTTCTGTTAGTTGAATGCTACATAGTATAATGCTTCATAGCACTGACATTACCTCAGCTGACAGTAACTTTACTAGAACTTGGCACTTGGTGTTTATAAACCAAGGAGTTCTGAACTTCAGAAAGGATGTTGTGTAAGTGTGTGGGAGTGTGTGTGAGAGAGAGAGAGAGAGAGAGTGTGTGTGTGTGTGCACATGTGTGTCTGCGTGCGCACTGGGTAGCAGGGCCTGGATCTGTGCGGACATTCCGTCCACAAATCAAGCAGCCGTCTCATAATCCCCTAGCATACGATACTCCATCTTCACACACCTAAACAAATTGTCCCCCCTTAAGTGTCCATAGCAGGGAGACGTACAGCATGGAGAGAGCAGAGGTTAGCTCCAGCCATCCTGTAAGCGCTCTAGATTCTAGCATGAGCTGGATAAAAATGGCTCCCGAGCAGTCGTCCTAGAGCAAGGATTCAGCCTCTGACATCATGAAAGCATTGGTGGGCTTTAGAACCCCTTTATCCCCCGTGCTTAAGCACAGATGGTCATAAAGAAGCAGAGAGGCCAGGCCTGGACTGTGTTTTCTTAAATACAGAGCGTTTGGGATTCTCAAACAGAGCCACGCTTTTACGGCAAGTCTATTACATAATTCCCGGCCTGTCCACTGAAAACAAAGGGAGTGTAAAGTTAATGCGCCGAAACGCAAACACAGGCTCCGAATAGCCCAAGGTAAAGAGGAAGGATACCCGAGCGGGTCGGGTTTGTTCTTTGATGGAGGTGTTGATAAGAGTGTAGAAGAAAGTCAGGCTCCAAGACTTAAATGTACAAATTAAATGTGACTTCTTGTGATCAGGTTTCTCAGAGGAAACAATAGAAACAAAATGTCTTATTTTAAATGTAGTTATTGAATAGAAAAATTGTAATGTTGAGATAGAAGATATAAATTGTATTACTGGGTGTGTGGGGCTCAGTGTGTGTGTGTGTGTGTGTGTGTGTGTGTGTGTGTGTGTGTGTGTGTAGACAGTCTAATGTTAAAGAAGGAGGGGCTACAGGCCTCTCACAGATAAGAGTAAAGGGTAAACGGCTCATGAAGATGCTGAAGAGGCACTCAAGACAGGACGTTACGACTAGTGAGAACGATGTGAACAAAGACTACCACCCACGGACAAAATGCACACAGAACATAACTAAACCTCTGTCTGTCCAGACTCTTTGACGGCACCTAGAGCAGGAGCATAATAATTATGAAAAAATAAAAATAGCGCAATAACCAAAGACTGGTTTGTGAACATTTCTCAAAATGACGAAAAGGTTCCTCTTACCGAAACAGCATTAGAGCTCTGTTTGTTTGAGAAAAAAAAAGGGGGGCAAATGATCAGTGATTTATTACAGCTGCCTGACACAATCAAGCGTCAACTTCGATTCTTTAAAAGATAATCTCTCTGGGAGATCTTCACCAGGAGCCCATCTGACCTGGACAGCACTCAAACCCAGCATTAGACCTAAATGGGCCCTAAATTTTGAACGATTTATGGGCAGGCATACAAAAAATAAAATAAAAGTCCTGAAAAAAGAAAGCCCGATGCATAATACTCGAGTGTGTTAAACCGCAGATTTCTGATGACGGTGTGTGTAAATCATGCATGGTGCTTGGCAGAGGTTTAATCCTCTCTACTGCCACTCGGAGGCTGAGCGCTGCAGCCACCCCATGCCTGTGTTTACTACAGCGCTTTCGCCAGCAACAAGGCCCAAAGGGTCAGGTTATCTCAGCAATAATAAACTGTTGAAGCCGGCGTTTCAACATCAGTTTAGCTATGGATTAAAGGACCAGTGCCGAGGCTGAAGTTATGGCTGTGTTAGTATATGATGAGAGCATGAGTGGAGTGCAGATAGCACTGGATGTGGCAAAGAGAGGGAGAGAGTGGGAGATAAGTGGAGATGAGTGTAGTGGACTGTTTCCGCCTGGCTCTTTGATAGAAGTGCCATGTTGAAAAGTGGCTGTGAACATTAAACAGCTTGTTCAACGTTGCCTTGTATCTGTTCAGCAGTGGGTGAAACACTAGGACCACTGTACACAGATAGTGAAGATGCAAACAATGAAAGATCAAAAAGGATCTTGGTAACAGAGCGACTCAGAGCAATCATGTCTCAACACAAATATTACACCATTTTATCTAATCTAATAAAATCTAATCTTATAGCTGAACTGAGCCTCCAATTAAAACCTGAGAAGTATGTACCATAGCCTAGACACTATTATGGCCCCTGAATACAAGCACTTCAGAGACACCACCACTGTATATATACTTCACTCTAGCAAAGGCTGCGAGTGAAAAAGCTGCAGAGTAACACATATGCTTTGAGATGACCGGGTATACAGTACACACAAGTCCTCAAAGCCTGTGCTGCTGATATGCGCTGTATTATTTCTCAGACGTCACATATAAACACAGGCGGCTGTGCTGGCACTGAACCAGAGGTCTTAGTCAGGAGTCTGGGGTCAGTGCCGCCTTTGCGTCCTGCCTGTGCTTACGCTAGCCTGAGAAAGGCCACAGCCCAGGCAAACCCATCATTTATATCGCAAAAGAAGTCCCACGGTCACACAGCTCATATCTGAGTCACTGCCAAGCAGCTCAGCTGTCAGATTTCTAAAGAGTAATACAAGAGTAACATACATTTTACACGGCAATAAATAAATAAATAAATAAATAAATAGAATTAATTAAAATAAAACTAATTTATCTACTAATACTAGCATTTTTATACATAAATAAAAGATCAAGCTCGGCCAAACTACAATATAAAATAAAATATACGCGGGTCTCCTGGAACATTTTTAAAGACTTTCCCTTGGAGCATTTTTCAAATTAGCAAAGTGAACTGGGGGATAAATGAATATGCAAAAGGTGTATTTCCCAGTCTGGTCGTTGTGTTAACTTTCCCCTATCTGACCACAAAGCCTAATCATATGTCACTCCTCCCCCTAATTTAATCCTCAGCCCCTCATTCAATTATCCAATATAATATGCAAATCAGCCCAACAAATGCTAATTGTGTACATCAAAATAATTAAATTGGATTAAAGTGGCAGAGGAGAACTGAACTGCAATAAAAAAATAAAAAAAGAGAGGCCTTTTTTAATTAATAGCAAAAATGGTTTAAATTAGAATCTGTAATAAGCCCATAAATTGCTGGGACTCTGAACCTCCCGTGAGGACGGTCAGGCCTCGGGAGACTCACATAACTAAAGCCTGGAGGACTGAGTGAAGTGCTGTCACAGACCATGTAGCTGGCAGCAAGCTCCATGCCTCACTGATCCATGATCTACACCTGCATGTTCCGCTTCCTGCTTAAGCTCCAACAATGAGCAGATCGAATGCCAAAAATAAAACCACAAAGCCGGGCCATGTGGTAAGGCAAAACATGGCACAGAGGTGTCATAGCCGCTGCATTATTTAGCATTTGTATCGGTTATTTCGTGTTTGTAGAATAGCACATCTGGCTCATGATCTAATGAATAGCTTACAGAAGCTTAACTGCATCTCCAAAACAGCACTACAAATGCTTTGAAAATATTATTAAAACTAGCAAACCAGTGTACAGACATAAGGGTTTTTACTTCTTTTTAAGATCTTTTCTTTTTCCGCTCTTTCTGCTGTCACAGAAAGGTTATTTAAAATGACTCACATTTGCAGACTTCCTTAAAATCAAAGTCAATAATAAAGTGCCGGACTGGTTGAAACATGCGCTCACATCATTTTTACCCACTTTTTACTTGATTTCTTAAATATAAGAAATATTGCCCAAAGTACTCCAAAAAGCCGGTAACTGCTTAGGGTGTAACAGTAGATAGATACTGTTCCCAAACTGGCTGCTGGTGCAAGACGAGTTGTTTTAAGTATTTCTTAAGCTGCTGATCTCACTGGAATTTCTCACACACACACACGCACGCACGCACGCACGCGAAAAACATGGTTCTGCTTTGGGAACCCAAACTGGACAGAAAATAAATTATCTTGTCTTTTTTTTTTTGTTGTCTTTTGCTGTTGTAACTCATCCACCACAAGGACTAATGTTTTGTGCAGGCTGTGGTGCTTTTCTGCTTTGACTCACTTAATCCTTCATGGTTGCTTGTACCAATCTGCCCGTTTCCTTTAACCTATTTTCATCAAGGCAGTTTCACCCACAGAACTGTCTCACCTACTCAATGTTTTTTGGTTTTCACGCAAGTCTGTGTAATATATATTACATAGACTGATATTCCAGGATATCAGTAGTTTCTGAAATAATAAAACCAGCTCATCTGGTACCAACCACCACACCATGGATAAAATCACACTTTTTATTCATTCGAATGATCAGTGTGAACAGATGCTGGATGTGACCGATCTAGACCCGTATCTGCATGTTATTCATTTATTTTTCTGCCATGTGATTGGTTGATTAGTTAAAATGCCAGAAGGCCTTTTGGGTTTAAAACAGGTTAGTGACGTGTTATGGATTCTTTTTGAATAGCGAGCCACCCTAATTGCCTTGGGATCTTTATACCACCGCATTGAATTCTCAAATCTGGAAGTGTTCATTTCCTACAACAGTAGCTCTGGCAACATTTCTGCCATTTTTATATTAATGAACTCATTCTAATATGTTCTTCATTTTTATAGAAACAGCTCATTCACAAGGGGGTTCAGGGCTCTACAACAGCTAAGCCTAATAATAAATTAAATAGAAATTGTACATTATATTCAATTATGTAATTGAAAGTTTTAAAGACAGATGATCTCCCATGTGGTTTCTCAGTAAAATATCAAGCCGAGTTTGTTGATTAATTAACACTGTAGGGCTGGTGAAGGGTTTAATAGAGTTTCACAACATTAAATGTGAAATGATTAAAAAGCACAACTTTTTCATTTTTAAATTATTAAGTGCAATTGCTTTCAAATCTCTGTACAAAAGAAATAAAATACGACATGCTGTGCTGTTATACGAAACAATAATTCACTTTGGGGTGGTAACTCTGCCACACAATCTGTCACATCTCACCATCCCTGGTGCTGATTATTTTCCTATAAGCTTGTCATTTTATTTTTATTGTTTATTTTCATTATTATTTTCATTATTATTATTATTATTATTATTATTATTATTATTATTATTATTATAACAACACATTTTCTAAAAATACATAAAATAAATTTTTCCAATTTGAGCATCCCATTTGTGTTTTTTAAATGATTCATTATTATAATTTTTATTTTTTTTTACATTTTCAGGTTTATCCGGAAGCAGAGGCAGCTGGCATATCAACAATAACAAGGTGGCAGCTTCTAGAAATAATAGCTCGATAAAAGACCTTCACAGGGAACTGTAATATTTGTAAGTTTGTTCTTTAAACCACTTCATTATGCTGTTTATGTGCCCACATCATGCTCACCTGGTTGTCCGGGTGGTTGACAGTGAAGTAGCCTATGCAGATGATGACCTCGTGCAACACATCCTCTGAGGTGTTCTGTGAGCAGTACCACAGCAGAGAGCTCACGATGTGTCTGAAGGCTAAAGACAAGCCCTCCGCTTCCAAAACAGACTGAAAAACAGCAACGGTAATAAGAATACGAAAGCACGTCGGGCAGCGATCACATTGCATCTCACATTTAATAAGATCCAAACCTGGCAAATCAAATTAGGAAGCAGATAAAGTTCAATGCTTACCTGACCATCAGTTTAAAAGGACTACTCATACTCAAACCTAACCGGACTTCTCTAAACTGTTTATGTATAAGACACATGGTACATTTTAGAGCATAAGAAGATAACTAGTGTTTTAAAGTGGATGAAAAACAAGTTTGGGTTGTTGAGGAGGACTTGTGAGACTCTTTCCACAGCTCTGGAGACAGAGAGGTCCCACTCCAGACCCCCCAGTCTCCCTATGGAGGAGATGCTATCAGCCGAGCCACAGACAGTATTTATTAAACATGTCAGTATGACAAAGCGCCTCAGGGTCAGAACTGAGACTACTGACATTAGCTGTGGGGTGTGAGAGTTGAGGATGGAAGATCTGAGTAAGCAGGCACAAACAACAATACCTAAATAATGCCAGTGACACAGGGTTCATGTAGGTTTAACTACACGTTTCATACTAATGCAGCTTTCGATGCTGAAACTGACAAACATATAATCCCAGGTGCTGTTGGTTAACTAATGCAAACACAGGTAAGCTTTATTTCTTGACATTATTAATGCGGTGGGCAGCACTGCCACCTCACGGCACCAGGCTCACCAGGTCAACAGTACTAATGAGCTCACATTACTCTCTATTTGAAGTTTGGCTTGTCTGTATGAATTTCCTTTAGGTTCTCAATTTTCCAATGTGTTCTCAATGTGCCTAGCACTCAGTGTTCCCGTGACATTTTCTGGATTCACCAGAACCCTTTAAAATCGAAAAATTAATAAAGCACACAACAATGTTATCTTCTCTAGGACACGTTGCAATTATGTCCAAATCATTTGAATAATACCTGAGCCAGATCTCCCCTGAGCCTTTTCTCTTAATTGTACTACTGTTGTATGTAGTTGACACTCTGGCCTTACAAGTTTCTCTTACAGTGGCTGAAGATCATTTCGAAGTTGTTGTAGTGCTATGGGATGTAAATGAGCAGAAGAGCGAGGAGGAGGAGGAGCTGAGCACTTCAGATACTCTGTTTGCTAATGTGAACCACAAAGTGATTACAACTACTGGCCCAAAACAGCGTTATTTAAAATATCCATAAAACTATGGCGGTGTTGCTTTGACTGCCAGCTGTTTTAAATATAGAAGGAACGAGCACAGGGAGGAGAAACCCCAACAAACGTGCACTCGCACAAAGTGTGAGTAATTACTGAAACCCATTAAAATAATTCATACACTTCCCGCATTTCCTCCCTCACGCCTCAGTGTTTACATGGTGATTTACCACCATGAATCCGTCCTTTTCTCTTCATCAGGCCGGCTAACGTACGACCGGACAGGCTTCATTTAATGCCACTTTCCATCCGCATAGCTGACCCGAAGCCTTCAACGTGACTGGTCTGGGGTCAAGGATCAAGCGTGTTTATGTCCATTGGGCTCACTTTGTTCTAGGAATAAATAATGAGCGCCTGCCAGCGGTGCTTGGATCTGAACAGCGGTCAGATCATTAGCACTACTGGTCTGATCATCTACTGCTTGAATTCCTGAGCACAGGTATACTCACTAGTCCATTCATGAGCCCCGGAGAATTTTGGCAACATTTTTTATTCTCTCCACTGTTTGGAATGTCTGTTTGAGGGATGGGCTCAACATGGCATGTTGTCAGCTAGCTTAAGGCAATTCTATGCGCTTGCCCTGTGCGTAAGAAAAACAAGCCATGCAACACAATTTTGGCCAGACAGCGTGGCTACGCTGAGCCCAGCCTCATAGCAGAGATGGACAGCAGGGTGAACACACCCTCTCATGTCATAAAGCTGCATTTTACAGCACTGCACAACGTTCCCCAGGCCGTGCACAGAGACCGAACATTATACACGGCACCTGGGATGAACACCGTACGAACAACTCGAAACAGGATTGAATAGAAACTGGCCAATAATCGACACGAGTAGTCTAAAAAAAAAAATCATTTAGACCCAGCAAATGGTTGGTTCTCAATGTTACATGTCAATCAAAAAGGGAAAAAAAAAGAGGTTACCCCTTATAGGCTGTATATATAGTAAACATTAAATCAGGATAAATTTTCGCTACACAGCTTTTAGATTGAAAACAGGTGCTTTCTCTTCTAGACACTGTAACTGAGAACAGGGACTCTGATTTAATGGGAAAGAATGTGAAGCGGATTATATATTTTTTTTGCTCAGTAAAAACTGAGAAGCGGTATTCCCAATGTAAATGAATATACAGAATGTTAGGCTGACGATTCTCATTTGTATGAATTGTTTTTCTGTAATCCAAGAGTTATTTTTGTTATTTGCCTGTCGGATAAAAAGTAACCGCACTTTTAGTTGGAGCAAGGCAAATGAAATTAACAAATAAAACAAGAATAACTGTTTAACTTAGGAAGTGTGCTGTAATTTTATGTCAGTGCAGCCAAAAATATGAAAGCAGAACCACAGCCATATACATTGGCTATCACACATATGCATATGTACATATGTAATGTTGCACGTCAATAAAATGAACAAAATGTGCACAATGACAGTTCTGCTCTCTCTCATCTGGAACAGAAACTAGAAAATGTGTCGAGATGTCAGCACCGGGTGAATGCTCACATTGATCCCATAATTCTATGATGATTTGTTCTGTATATTGTTTAAACTGCTTTAATCTTATACGACACTTTGTGAAGTTAAAATAAAGTGTCGCAATACCCGTTTTGCCACCCGACCTTGCGTGCATTGTAACGCATGGCATTTGAAGGTCTGGCACTCAGCCTAAAGCACTATCATGTAGTGCACTACTGAAAGAGTACCTGGAATGCAGTAATATCAAGCAGGGCAAAGCTGTTGAGGAAGCGTAGGGCCTGAAGTGCCACCTGGACCACAGCAGAGCTGTATGGCTCCTGGAAAAACGCCATGCTGCCAGACTGGGGCTCAGGGACGGTGCTGTGCAACAGAATACAGTAGAGCATGTGCAGCACACCAACAAGGTCAGTGTTCTTTAGCAGCGCTGTCAGTCCTGTAGGGTCTTGCCGCTTATTGTCAAAGATACTGGAGGAGCTGGAAGAAAGATGAGAGGAGGGGAAAAGGGTTTTTTTGAGAGATGCAGTGAAAAGAAAGTATGTGGCTGACACATGTTCCCATACACATATACAGGTCCAAGACAAACAAACAGGGACATTCATTTACTGAAATATGCACCGATATAGGCACGTAAACGCACAAACTTTGGTTGAAGAATAAATATCATTTTTTCAAGAATAAAAATGATATTTCTAAACATTTGGCTGACATATGGGGGCAAGAAATAACAAGATATATTGCCATTCCCTCAGCTAAGGTGTTCCCTCATTGTATCAAAACTTCAAGGAAAGCAGAACCAACTCCCCCTTGTTTATGCACCATCCATCTGACGCAGAGCCCTTTCAAACAAAGCCAAACATGTGAGACAGCTCTTCACCAAGTCTGGAGTGGTGAGAGGCAGCTGGAGAGGGAGACTCTGACAAGCGGCTCAATGTCTCACAACCCAAGGAGGTGCCGGCTGCTTTCTTAACCGCAGAGAGTCAAAGACCTAGGTTGCAGGGAGTGAGGGAAGTCTGGTCCCTGCGGCTTCTAGATTTACTCGCTAGACCAGGTCCTGTCCAGTTGGATATAAATAATGGGGCAAAGCTTGTCTGTACAGCATGCCTACAGGGCAGAGAAGCTTAACTGGTCATGTTCAGCCTCATGGGAATAGGCAGTGGAATAGCTGAACTATAGATTTGTCTAGTTACAAGAAGAGAAAGTGCAAACATTTTACACGTCTGCCACCAGAATCCGTAACAGGCGGGTTTAAGGCAGGAAAAGGATTTTAATGACAAAGCAATGACAACTAGCACTCAAAGACGTGAAGCCTGTAAGCAATGACGCTGACATTTCAAAATCACCTCAATATAAACACATCACATCTCAGTAACCCAACAAACTCCAAACCCACCCCCCCCCCCAAAAAAAAAAAAGGAAAAAAAAAAAAAAGATGAAGCGATAAAACCTACAAAGCATTTTGACAGCCAATGCATCGCTTTGACAATACAAACTACTGTCTCAAGCCCTTTTGCGCTCCAGCACATTTAATTACAGCCCATTTTACAGGATTTAAGACAGCATGTTTGTGTATTAGCCTGGACAACGCTGGGCAGATTAACAGGTAGGTAACTCCACACCCCAGTCACAAATTATACAGGCAGGAATGAAGCTGCCTTATCAGTCTGATCTGAGATCTGCTTTGCCATTTCTCTAATGACAGAGGTTGGTATTTGGATAAGAGCATTTCCAAGATCAGCACACTGGGATAATGTGAACCTGGAATGAGACTAAAGATAACGCCAAAATCTTGATGTTGAGAACCCGGTGGCCCATCATACACCTTAATGAGAGGAAAGGTTCTGAGCTTCCAAAACTGTTTTAAGATCAGTTCAGCCAAATCCAATTCCTAGGCATACATATAGAAGTCGAAATCCTAAAGCTGTTCTCAGGGTATGCCCTACTTGCGCAGACACTCAGGATTAGCGTCTGTGTAAGGGAACAAAGGCTTGGTTCTCTCACTGTGACTCTGCATGACAGGTTCCACATCCCCTGATTGGGAAAAAGCCAGCGCGTGGGATGAAAGTGAAGGTCTGACAGTGGCAACCTGAGCCCGTTCACAAACACTGAATCAGCCTGCCTGGTTCAACCATGCTTACAGCAAAACCTTTGCTAATGCAGCTATTGTCTGCTTGATTTACAGTTAACCAGGGAGAAGAACGTGGCAGTTTAAATTTAGAATAAATCACCGTGGACAGGGAAGTATTAAGCACTCAAAAATATGGAAGCTATGATTCTGCAAAATCTTATCACACGGGAAGCTTTCAACAGCCATCACTGAGTACAGTTCAGCTCATGACAAGTAATTATTAGTATAGCACATTAACAAGCTGTGGTTTAAAGTTAAAGAACAGGGACTTGCCTGCCCTCTGGATGTTACCCCACTGTGCATGCTGGCGCTTGAAGACAACCAAGCGCAGAGTGTGGCAATTAGCAACTGTGTAGCTACATGACCCCTTCTGTCAAGTAAATCCCACGACACAGCAAGCAGCAGAGAGCAAAAACACTTCAAAACATCCACACCACATTCGACCTGAAATGACTTTTCAGGCTCTACACACCTAGTGAATAATGGCTGCATAGAGATATAGATGGCTGGATTAGAAGGATGTTGATTATAATATGGCACTGTGGAGTGGAGCTATTAAAAGTGGAGAGCTGTTGCTGCTGGGGTTTCTCACAGATATTTAGTGACACAGAGGTGGGAAGAGGGAGAGAATGGTGTTAAACAGCTGGACAGTGTTACAGCACACAGCAGCTGGACATATACAGGGCTGGGGCAGAGCAGAATGCGCAGGACTGGTCAACATGACCAAGAAGGGCCGAACAATATCAATAAACACACACAGACGCAAAGACACTAGACATTTCAGAAGATGGACTTTACAAGTGTACTAGACTTCAAAGGTTTTATGAGGGGTAAAAGAAAGACAGAGCTGAGTCACTGCCAGTCTTTCCTCACAGTTTGGGCTCATGGAGCTCGCCTCTGTCAGAGAACACACACTCACGTAAATAAGAACATACGTACATACACACACAGAGAGAGACAGACACGTGTGTGTGGGTGGGCTGAAAGCAGGAGTTTACAATGAGTGAGATGGAACTTGATGAACAACTAGTGATTTATGACATTCTGGTATCTGTGTTATAGCACATCAGGAAACGGAAGAGAGAAAGAGAGAGAGAGAAAAAGAGTTAGATATGCCACTCACCGGACGTTCACAGCAAAACACAACTTGCACATGGCATAAAGGAAAGCTGCAGCCTGCTCCAGAAAGGCAGACATTTTAGGACTCTCATCGATCGGGCCTTGCACAGACAGGAAGCAGCCGTACAGCTTGTCAATCACACCCATATTCACCACGTAGCTGAGGAAAACCAAGATGCAACATTAGTCAGTTCATGGAAATATATAAATTGTACCCTTTTTTTTTTTAAAGCAAATTTAACATGTATATTGCATTGCAGAGAAATTTAAAATTCACACTAGATGTGACACATAAGCAACATGACTGGTAGCATACATTTTTTTTAAATCAAGAAAAGTATTGCCCCTCTGTAGAGCACTGCCAACAGAATATGTGGGGATTGGGGCTGTCATACTTGGGCTAGCGATAATTACAACACAGTTCACTTAAAAATGTGGCATGAGACAGCGGGACAGTGAACAAACAGCATATTTATGTTGATTCTAGTTCCCAGTGTTGGTGTAATGAATATCCTATCATTTTACACCTAGAGGCCAGACAATTGTTGTAGATTATACTTTAAACAAAACAACGTTCCGGCTGAATAGAAAGTCTAAGGGTGTAATTTGAATGGATTTTGTATGGAGTTTACACTTCACAAGTGGCAACCTGTGAAACACAGCAGGCAGGAGGGGCTCAGATCATGCAGCTGATGTGGACTGAAACTTGACAGAAGTGCTTGATGGATCCCTGTCTACAGCTCAGAATATAAAAGGCGAAGACTAAAATCAGGAAATCTGCAGTGCACAAAGGCCATTGATGTTGAAATATACCAATTTGTTATTCAACATAATTCTGAATTAAGGACAAAAAAATTAAAAGACAGACTCGGATGCAGAAGCAATGTGCACACATAAGCTATTCAACAAGTGGAAATCGGAGCCCTCATCCGAGCCGGCCACTCCTGTCTATTGTCCCCATCTCTCTCATTTGTCCAGGTAAATGACAGGCCTCATGGTGGTGTTAACCCCACCCCCCATAGCTACAAATCAGACCTAATTACACCATTACTGGGCAGACTGTGCCTCCATGCACCAGCCTAGGTAAAAAGAGAGGAGGGGGGGGTGGTCATAATCCGCTCCTCTTGAACTACAGTATTGTCTCATAGCTCAGGTATGCCTGTTCCCTCTACCCCCTCCTCCACCTTCAATAGTGACTGGAGGCTCCACAATGTCAATCAAGAGACCTCCCAGAGAAGCAGGGTCTGTTACAGTCTGCTTTACGGCAACTTCTTCACATAGCTATAACTTCTTTCATTTATATCTATACACATTCTTATCATTATCATTCCTTTGCCCACTTTTTTAATTTAATGCCCCAAGAAAATAAATCCTATGGCTGTCATGTAGACAAAGTTTCCTTATGTAATTATGATTCTTATACTCCCCACTTTCCTTCAGTAGGTCATCTGTTACTTAAACCAAAGCTACCTATTATTACTTTATCTTTTCATCTGGTTTGAAGCTGAACGGAGGTTCAGAATTAGAAAAAGTGTTTTATTTGCATTGTGAAGGTCTGCTGAAGAACAAGTGTGTTCCACTGTACTGCAACATTGTTTAAAACCTTTACATTTTATAATTAAACATGAATTGCACCTTCTTTGAAAACTTTTCTAGCAGGACTTCAGGCACCCCAATACATAGTCCCCATACATAAAGGAAACTCACAATTCTTTTTTAACTAAATATCTTCTAAATATTTATATTTAGTTATATTTTATTTTTGGAAAACCTTTTTGAAAACCACTGACTGTAGGAGCCATGGTGTAGCAGAAAAAGGGGTCAATTCAAAGAAGAACAGCCTGGAAACAGGGAACTCCCAGAGGAAATGTCCAGAGATTCTGTGGATTGGTGCCTTGAAGAACTAATTTCTTCCTTTATTTATACATAAAAGTACAGAACAGTTGCATTTGCCTCACTTGATATTGGATATAGTCATGTACTTCTTTGGAATTACAAATGTACAGTATGTTCAATTTTTTTATTTTATAAAATGTTATTTTTGTACTATTACTATTAACAACCAGCTCATACAATTGACTTTTTTTAGTCATTTGTTTATGCCATCATTACAACAGAGTACATTTTTGTTATGTTTAAAATGTCAATACAGAGATCCTACTGTCAGGGACAGTAGGATCCCTGTTGAGCGCTAGACCTTTTTAAAGAATTACACAGTTCAGTGCCATGAAACATATGAATTATATAATTTTTTTATTCACCTTTAGTTGTGTCTGAGTAAACACACTGACATTGGCTCTTATTTATTTTTTTAGATTTTTTTTTACAATATATATACTTTAACACAATACTTTAGCACAAATATTATTTGAGGGAAAAACACATTAGAAATCTAATTTCAGGCCTAACGCCAGATGTGTTAACACAAGTTCAACATGAGTGGGGAAAAACAGTGCCATGTTTGTATACAAAGTAATGTCAATCATGTAGAATATACTTTTTAGAAAAAATGTTGCATTTCTCTATTTAAAATAAAATGTTAATTTCCCCCATGTTAAGAAACTTTTGTGATTCCCTGTAGACTGAAGGTGTGGAGTGGAATTGGGTTCCCACAAGGTTTTGTGGGACCAAACAAACAATTTTGGGGAGTTTTTTTCTCTTTTTAAAAAGCAAAAGGATGGGATCACACAAACAGATATGAGACTCGAGTTTACTAGGTGCTTAAACAGTGATGTCTGAAACATTTATTGTGTTAATCCATATATCCCTTCACTAACAGCTCTGTCCTGGTCTGTCTCACAGTAGTTTTCAATAAATAGTTTTGGCACAATCCTTTCATGAATAGCCATAATGTTAAAATGCTTGTCTCCTCTAGACTATACCTTTATAGTTTGGTTCATTTATATAAGGCCATGAAGGCACTGAGGCAGTTCCGCTGTGTAAAAGAATAGAAGTGAAGTAGGTCTGTGGGAAGTTTGGGTTCCACCAAGACTTCAAGGCAGTCTGTCTTTCCTCATGGTCAAAGACTAAACCAAAAGTTTGGACCCTCCCTCGTGCCCTTTTGCTCTCAGACCAAGTTCAACTGGAAGTCGTGTAGTTCCAGAAACAGATTTTGGCTGCAGCTCCTCTCTTGGCTAGAGCAGACAAGGACTTAAGGTTTGAGAGAAAGTGTTGTATAAGAAAGAGGATAAATGTTGACAAGACTGCCAATATCCCTGAGAGGGTTGAGGACTAACCAGGATGATGGTAAAGCTCAAATAGAGTATAGTCTTAATAATCTTCCCTCATGTAAAATGTCAAATGATTGGCGTGGAGAAGGAATTTAGGAACAGCTTCTTAAATCTGGTCCAGTGCTTGTGACTGTACAAGATACAGGAAAAGTTAAATTTCTGGGTTGTCTCCAAGTGACCTTTCCCTGTAGAGAAGAATCCTTTCCAATACTCATATCTTACTGCTACAATTTACTGAGCAGTAATCCCCTTACAGACACAAGCTTTTCACACTAAACATGAATATGTGAGAAAGAATGTTGAGGTTACAAAACAACCAGTCTTCCCATTTTCAGAGTAAAAAGCAGGAAGAGAAGCACTCGACTGGGTACCAATTACAAAGAGCAGATATTGTACTGCAATAATTTATAATTTGCACAATATGATCTATACAAAATTAAATAAATGGCAGAATGTTGCACATGGGTACTAATTGAATAATAATAATAATAAGAACTAAAACACAGACTGACCTGATGAGGTCTTGAGCACGGGTGGTGAAGTTTTCGATGGCCTTAATCTTGATATTGGGGGAAAAGGCCCATGAAGCCGTCTTTCCAGCTTCCAGTCCAGAAGGATCCAGCATAGCCACAACTGTAGCAGTGGTCTGGAGCAGACCGGTTGTCAAACCGTCAAAGATCTGTTTGTTCACAGTGCGGCCAAAGATGGACTTATCCTCATCAGGAACATAGAGCTGAAAACATGTTCAATAGGAGAGGGACGATTCAGAAATGAGCAAGAGAAGCAGCAAATGAAGAAGTGGGCGATGGCAGGACAGTGACTGTGTGTGTGTGTGTGTGTGTGTGTGTGTTTGAAAGAGTATTTATTTAAGAGTAAGAGCTACTGAGAAGTGCTATGTGTACTGGGCTGGAACAGAGTCACAAAATGCATATTAGATATTTATATATTACTTCCGACTCGGCTAGAGTTGTGGAATAATACAACTAGATCTTAATGTAATCCAGGATCATCCATTTTAAATTGCATGACGTGAGTTTAAAAAAATTGAGCCATATATCTTGACTGTAGGTCTAACCCACTGAAGCAAAGCTTGCCTTTACCTCTAATCTTGGCAGTGATATGTATCTGGGGCTCATTCAGCATCAGCTCCTGCAGTCTCAATATCAACTACACAATAGACGACGACATTTAAACCTCGGTGTGCATTTTAAAGCCTGTCCAATTAAGTCAGGGGGGGTTGCAAATAAAAACGATCCCTTCCTCTTTGTTTTCAGGCACATACCATTAGTCTTTGGTTGGAATCCTGATCCTCCGAGACATAAATAACAACACACGTCTTATTTATTATTCATCAGCTCTAGGCTATAAACTGACGGTTAAACTCAGAGTGACACTGTCACTGGTGGCATGCCAGCAAGGGGCATGCAAGAAGCCTGGCAGGGTGCTGCAGGTGGCATCATGTAACCGGCACGCAGGCCCTACAGCCGAGCCGGACTTAACAGGTACTAATGAGGATGTACTTTGATTTAAGTGGTATTGAATCTTCTGGCTGGAGTTATGATTTTCATTCCGTTTAAAAAGTAATCAAGGTCTATGTAAAGTGAATGCACTATAGGCTCTCTATAGCCTGTATCATTTCATCACTTGGACTAAACACTTCTCTAAAGCTCGCACTGGATCATTAAATAAAGAACACGGATGTATGATCATCAGATAAGTGCTTGGCAAGAGGGTGTGTGATTAGGCACGGGCCAGTCATTCTGTGGGAGGAAGTAATATATAGCACTGGGTACAGCCAGTGGTCAGATGTCAGCTTGAACTGAGGGACGAATAAGAATACTGACAAAGCAGGCAAAGCCTGCTACATTCTTAACAAATCTAATTACAGGAGGGAAAGGGGAGAGACGCCATGGCTGCCTGGCTCTACACACACACACACACACACACTTTTTTAATATACATGTATAAGGTTAAACATAGAACTGTGTGTGTGCTATGGTATATAAACTAACAGCTAATCTGAACCTTCACCTTACCTTCAGGATCAGAAAGATCTCGTTTAGCTGTTTGATTTAGGTAATTGCACAGAAACAAACAAACGTTGTTAACGAAATAATTTGCAGCCATTTTAAGGCAAAACAAAAATGTAACCTTCAGACATCAAGAAGTTTTTTTTTTTTTGACTGCTGCGATTCTTAAAAAATCCACTAAACAGACAGAATAACTAAGAGAGTGGTCCGAATAGCTGCCGGCCTAATTCACATGTAAACAAATGCTTCGAGACGGACCTCATCTCTTACTACGCCCACAGGAAATATGATTTCTCCAAACTTCCAGACCACACTAAGCCTGGCTCAATGATTTACCAAATGTTACACACACACAGTCCAGACTTGTGCGTTTATAGCTAAAGATTAGGTTTAGTGATGAGGAACATGGTATTATGTATTAGCTGGCACACTGTATGTACCAGTCTTAACATTTTCTTAATAGCTTTTTTGTGCTACAAACCCACATGTATGTGGTGTGTACGGTGTGAAGCTAACCCTCCCCTTTTTGTCTCGCCTCTATCTACCAGTGGAAGCGTTTGTATTGGGGCACAATACCACTTAATAAACACAAAGTAATGGAATCTAGCAACAGAGCTTTCCCAGAACACTTGATCATTCAGTGACTCATATAAACTAGACGTGTGATGCATGTGTTAGGGTTCCTTGTTTAGCTCTGGTCTCAGTCGGGTAGATGTGATCTGTTTGTTCAGACATGAGTAAAAACAGATTTTTTTTTTTAAATAATAGCACTGGCCATATGAAATAAAGACAACAAAAATTTACGGTAGAACAATAAATGATTCGGGAAAAAAAAAAAAAAAAAAAAAAAAAAAAAAAAAGTGGTCTACCGTTAGTTGTTGGAGAAGGAGGTCGATGAGAGGTGCGATTTTGTTGCTGTAGAAAACGTAAAAGCAGTTGCTGTAGCATCGAGAGCAGGCCAGGTAATACACATTCACAGCTGCATACAGGGACCTGAAAAACACACAAGATTCAGTTTAGATAAGCCAAAGGCTCATTGTGTCCTGCCCACATATTAAAGACAAGCATGTTAACATTAGTAGAGCAGGACGGTTCAGTTTAGGTCAGGTTCTATTTTACATACTATCAATTAAACCAAGTATGTAAAATGGTAGGAATTAAAAGCAAATAAAAATAAATCATTTCACTAAATTCACTATAAGCTCAGGGTGTAAATAGTACATACAAGAGCTGAACAGTTCAGGGATGCATTTATAACAAACAATGAATGTAAGAACAGCATCTCAGCAGCCCCCCTTCCCCTCCCTCAACACTCTTTTTCAAGAAAAGGTCAACATGCTCTTACTCTAACCTGCGTAACAAGACTGGAGGAAACCAGCCTGTTCAATCTGTCCAATTCTTCTTCTTTCTCAATCATTCTTTCCACCACTGTCCCTCCAAATCACTCCATCACTGCTTGTCCTGTCTTCCCTTTCTATTCTATTTCTCCCCGTGCAGAGATAAGGAGCAAGCCGTCAGCGCCTGTAGGCCAGTCAGCAGTCAGTCAGTCCGCTGTATTATGTCTGCTGTGCACCAGCCCGAGAGCAGATTAATGCTGCTGATAAGTGACCAGTCACACAACTCTGACTTTGGCAGACCATCCACCCAATCCACTCCCTTCTTTCATCAGTTAATATTTTCTGACAACTGTATATTTTAACCCAAAGCAGAGTGGCGGGGTCCTATCTGTGGTGTGGACGAAAGGAATCCGACTTTTCTGGTTTAAAGTAGGCTGTGTTTATTTCTAGCCATAAACATTTTGATATCTACCGCAACCGTCGCCATCTGTTTGGCGTTTTCAGTCGAACTGTATTGGCGTACAAAATAAAAATAACGGCAGCCCACGGACGTCTTGGCCTGTCGATAACTTCCACCCCGCGGACAAAAGTAGGAATGTATATTTAAACCGCCGACAGACAGATCTGGGAGATAGCGGTGTCAGTATTGACATAGCGGCGTAAAAGCATCAACCATGCAGCACGGGACTGCGAGGAGAAGGCGAACTGACTGGACTCCTGGGAAAGTGTCCAAGTGTTCCACACATCAATCTGAGCCTTGTGATTTTTCAGCCACTTGATTGCAGCTCCTCATTTTAACTATTTAAAAAAAAGAAAAGAAAAAAAAAGGGGGAATCTATTTTAAACAAGTACCTATTTTATGTGGACTATATTCATCTACATTGTTCGTCGCTGCCAAACAAACAATAAATGTTCGGGACAGGGTGTTGAGTGAGATCTGGTTCAATTTATGTCCGATGTTTAAAAATCACTCGCTCAGTGAGCACATAGAACATTGATTCGCAAGAGCACGCACAGTGTAGTGTTTCTTTTGCACTGATAGAAAGCTATCTATTGAGGAGTGAAACAGAACCACAGAGAGAGAGGCAGAGAGGGAGGGATGGTTATGGGTGAGTGGAGTGATACTGCAGGCTCTGTTCGGTAAACGGGGGAGAGAAACATGAGATCCCCTCCGAACTGTGCACTCTGGGCAGCAGACCAGCATTGCCTCTGCCTCACTGATTTTCCAGTGGAAAAAAGAGCCCTGATTATGGAACTCCGTCTTAAATCCACTTTGGTTCCGAGAACATTCTCAGCTTGACCCAACAAAGTAAGTGAGTGCACCCGTAAGACAGAATTGGCATAGGTTTTAAGACAATAGCACATTTTCGCTGAGAATTTTTTCACTTGTCGTGGTATTTAAGGTATCCATATTGATTGTGGGCTGATTTTTGAAGCAGCAGTGGTGTCGAATGGCCAGACAAGGATTGAGCGATAGGCTTCAGAGTGTTTAGGGTCCGCAACGTATAAATGGTGATTTAAAAGCATAAACTCTTGACATTTTACCATCTATTACCTGTTAGTTTACCTGGCACAGATCAAATAAAATGGATTTACAAAATGAACCACCACCAAGTAATTTTCGTCTAAATGATATGCTTAACAAACCTTTAGTTGTGCCCAGACTTGGCACCTAACATCCCATAATAAAATGAATAATACTCAAAGAGACAGCCATATTATAGCTTTAATTTGGTACAATTTAAGTAGGCCGACATACTAAAACCCATGCAAAATGCATGGTGAACCTGATCTAGGTGCATGTTTACGAGGTTCCTGACAAGCAGGTTATCTGATGCCTATAAGATCATTCGTGGTGAGGAATGCAGGAGGATCGGGCACGACGGGGCAGACCCTCAGGTGGCCCACATGGTTAAACAGCAGATTAAAGAGCACACGACTAATTTCTTTACAATAATCTTATTAAAGGTCCAAACAGCTGTCGACTTGGCAAATCCCACATCTAACCCCTAGTGATAGAATCAAACCCCAACATACAACAAATCAAAGCAATTTAGGAGATGGCTTAAGAGGGCTACACTTTTCAGAGCTTTAAATATACAATCATCTTTTACCTTGTACATACTCAATAATACACAATACACTTCACTCCCATCAATTGTAGAATATCTTAAGAGGTTAGATGCCACCAAGGGTAGTGAGGACCTAGTGCTAAGCAACAATGCATAAGGAACAAAGCTATTGCATATTTTACTGGGTGTGGTGTTACTCAAATACTTCTACAGTTGCAGTGTGGTCCACACTGCCTGGCTTGTGCGGCCATCATTGATTTTGTCCTCTATAGATACGTCTCCATCAAGATTCTCCTTTTTTATTTTTATTTTTTAAAGACAGTATGCAAAATAACAAAAAGGTGGAGCTAAACATACAAGAGTTCTGACATATCAGCATGTGGTCAAAACACAGCGGGGAAAAAGAAAACTTGAAATAATCTACAAGTTATTTTTTCATTTAAAATCTTTTGCTTTGCCAAAATTAGAGTAGCTGTATGAAAAAGATGAAAATTCAGAAACCTACGAACTTAAAACACAAGACCCTCTGTGGTACTAAAAATATACTACTGGGCATTTCTGATTTCACACTTGTGTAAAATTAAAAACCCTATTGAAGCTGTTATTGTCCATTCGATATGGTATAGGGTTATTAATTCTCCAAAGAATTGACCAATTAGTAACATTCAAAAGAGCAAGTTCCATACATATTGTCTGGTCCTGGTTCCTCTGTAGGAACTACTTGGTTTCTGGAAAACTATTCCTATTGTGGAACTATTATGGCTGAAATCTCATACTAAACTTCACTTGCTGATGCCAGACACATTATTAAATAGTTGTAGCTGTCACTGTCCTGCTAAAATGACTGTAATTGTTACACTTCTGTCAGCAACAGGAAGCTGTAACCCGGTTGCTTTTTCAGCTTGCTCTTGGCTAACTGAGAGTGATTAGCATGACACCTAACACCAGAGCCTGCGTATGGAATCTCGAAGCCCCCTCTCCCTAACGATGACAGCTCGCGTCAAAGATTTTGATGAGCAACTTGGTAAAGTGCCATTGTACTTGTTCTCGTGTTACTCGTCGAGAATGCAGCGGTGGCCCACATGTGCCACTCGTTCGTGAAGGCAACATTCCTTGCACCGAGATTCCCTGACAGACTACCGCGCCTGACAATGCTCACTGGCCTTAGGACGGCCTCACGGTGCTCGGTGCCTATTCTGCTACCAGACTGTAGGCTGCCCCCAAAAACAACAGCCGCATTGTTAATCTGGCCATAATGAAGCCTTATCTTGTAGACATAGGATTAAGTTCCAAAGGTACCCTACACTGTCAGAGCATAGAGTATAGAAAAGGAAGGAAGGGGGGGTGGGACGGTGGTGAGTGAGAAAGTGTGAGAGAGAGAGAGAGAGAGAGAGAGAGAGAGAGAGAGAGAGAGAGAGAGAGAGAGAGAGAGAGAGAGAGAGAGAGAGAGAAGGGAGAGAGAGATAGAGATTGCAATGGAGATAAAGAGGAAGGGATAAAGAATACAAGACTAAGAGATGCAGATAACAAGCACTGTAATCTCCTCACCTTCTCTAACCAGCTTAACCTTAGACACCCAAGCACACCTACCCTCTGATTAGCCCACTGTGACAAACAGTAAAGGGCTGCTTAGGGTTAAAAACACCTCTCCCACAGCCACACCTTTGCACCATGTACGTCAGGCCCACAGGGCATCTTTGTCAGCCTGGGTGGCCCTAGTTAGTGGGTCACTAGACTGACCTTTGGGCTCAGATAAATGCCTTTTACCCATTCCAGAAATCCATGTGGTATCCCAGGGACAACAGGCAGATGGCAAGAAAGATGGGAAGCCTCCTGGGAAAGCATGGAAGGGGAGGGGGTATCACTTGTAAATGTCCCGTTTGCCCCAAAACTTGTCTTTTACTAAACTGTACAGGTCTGGAAACCAAAGCCGCATGGGAACATGGGGGCTCTTCACTGGGAGAAAGAGCACCCAAAACCAGAGATGTGGATGTGGTGGATAAGCAGCAACATGTAAAGATCCTTTTCTGCACCCCCTTGTAACTGGGTTATCAACCAGGAAATAGCCTGACCCAGGCCAGAAGCTCACATTTCCCAATCTCTCAATATAATCTCCCTCTTTCTCCTATATGTCCACTCAGGCTTGACGTACGCAAAACACAGAAATCTGAACAAGTACTCAGCCTGACTGCAATACCTGCTTTTGGAAAGGAAGTGGAGGGGAAAAAAGGGGGGCCTCAAGGGAAGGAAAACGCCAGAGCCAAAAAGAAAAGGTGAAGAGCAAATCCTTTGCCTAGCACTTGTCAAACAATTCTTTCTTTCACTGCAATCCAAATGACATTTAATTTGATTCTGCCACTGATCTTTTCTGATATCATGACTGCTTCCAAGACATCCATTCCTCCCGGTGTTTTGCAACTGGCTGGGCATAAGCCGGGGCATAAGTCTCGAGTGCTCTGTCACGCACTGCACAGCATGCATACACACATGCGCGTGTGCGGCATAATGGCATCCTGAAATGAAACCACGCTAGGTGGAAGCTTTCACCGGGTACATTCAGTCATCGTGTGACACGGAGGTGAGGTGACAAGAAGCCCCGCGCCACTGAGCTCGCAATGCAGCACTCAGAAAGTGAGACAAAACAGGATGCCCGAGCACAAAGTAGGGACACACTTAAAACAGGGGCAAAGTGTTCTCCATTTCCGAAACTTTTCACAGACCTGCTGACCTTGAAGAAAGTTTCAAATGTCTCCAGTCTATAGAGAAAAAACTGATTTCCTTCAAGTTGTTGGTAAAATCCGTTTAGAAGTGACCCCCACCATCGCTCAGTGCGTGTGTCACTGGGATAGCTGTGGCTTAATCATACTCCATTCCCTGTTCTCGGGCTTGTGTGCTGACAGCAGCCTGGTCTCGAGCCCAGCTCTCTCACTTCACCGTCACTCCTCTTCAGTGACCCCTACTGGAAGACCAGAGGAAGTGCTCTAACGCTCTACAAACCCCATCTCAATAGCAAACACACCTCCAAGTGCAGTCACACACACTTCATCCCTGGGGGAGAGGTAAGAATAAAAAAATTAAAAATAAAAATAAAAAACATTTTACAGCTTAATCTATGTGCTTTATTTTCTCATCCCCGAGGATCCAGCACTCTTTACAGCATAAACGCATACAAGAGGCTCTCTTACAGTAGAGCAAGTGTCACGCTCTCATCTATTTATCAACATGCCAACGTTATGTGGCATGCGTAGAAAATAGAGATAAAAAGTAAGCAATATTGATTTTATTACTAATTTTAAAATGATCTGATCATCTGGCTAACCAATTTAAAAGATTAATAAGAGTGGCAAGTAACTCAATAACATTAGAAAATATTTTCATCAAATGCATTTTGAAAGAGCTCTCTGTCTCTGTGTAAAGCAGAGATCACTGACTTAGTTTTCTGTTCTCAGAATCAACAGGGTTGATTCTTTCTGGCAAAATGGTTTAGAATAAAAAAGTAACTAACAAGAAAATCACAGTAGCAGGATATACAAGAGTGACGGTTTGACATGTGCTTTTACATCCCCGTCTTGTAGAGTTAAACAGCAAGCATGTGGGTTAATGTCTGGGTTGTTGCAGGTTCTTCCCTTACCCCGTTACTCACACAAACGTAATGACCTTCCTGCTCCAGACATCCGACCCCCATTTCCTCCCCCTGCTGCCCAACCCTCCACTCCGAGCCGCAGTGTAGCACAGGGACATTAACGGAGCCTCGCGCTGGAATTAGCCCATTAATGTAATGCTAACAAGATGGAATTCTCCTCCCTGGGGCGTAATATTCCAGCAGCATCTCCGCAGTTGTTCTTTTTTGTAAATCACTCAGCTTATCTGAAAGGAGGCGATCGATATGCCAGCATTACAGTAAACAGATAAACTAGAGCTGTTGTGAGGGTTAGTGTCTCGGTCGAGTTCCATTATGAAGCAGAGATGAAGAAGAGTGATTAGCGCACACGCACTTATGTCATACCCCTTTTCCGGTGCTGTACGCTATAGTATCTTGTCATCGTTTTTCTTAAAAAGTATGGAGCTCCAAAACAGTGCAAAATGCTTGTCCAAAGGTCAGTTTACATCAACAATGACTAAACCTTGCTGTAGGAGTGAGAGAAGGACAGAGGCTAAAATGAAGGATGGCACAAAGACTGTTTGGGTTTCACTGCCTTCTGGACATACAGGATTAATGTGGAAGGTTATCACAGGTTCAGCATCATGAAACCTCAGGAAAGTGAAGGCTGTACGAAAAGAAAAATGATATAGGAATTTGTTTTCTTGCCGATCACATACGAGCCATTGAGTCATCCTCAGTGTGTCCAGTACTGATTGTACACCATTCACAGTGTGTGAGCTGTTGGTAAGATGGTATCAATGAGTCCTCAATAGTACTTATTTTTCAAGGGTAAAAATTCCCATTTATTCACGCTTTATAAATACATAGAATTCTTATTTATCCTTGGTGAATACACCGCTGTTCAAGGTTCATCAAGAAGGTTACACTTTTTAACAAGCCAAAATTGGGAAGTAATTTAACCAGGATAAGATGTGAAAATGAGGACATTCCTTAATCCTTACAAAAAAGTACTTTGGTGTGCGATTGTATCAGACCAGTACAAATGACAGACATGCCTTAAAGATCTGGGCCACCTTCTGAGTCAGTTAAGTGGATCTCTCAAAAGAAGAGAACAGCGGAAGTGTTTGAACAATCGAGCCAATAGACACACAAGCTGGTGCACAAATACAGTGCTACACACACACACACACACACACACACACACACACACACACACACACACACACACAGGTTAATCTAACCCTAAACCAGACCCTATACCCTCCTTTAAAACTTCACTCCAGTTCAGTTCATAAAAATCCATTACAATCTTAAACTTCCTCTCAAATTTTTTAACATTAATGACTGATTAAGAAAGAGCTAGAGAGCGCATGAGAGATTGAGAGAGAACGAAAAAAAAAAAATCAATAAACACTAGATGGTCTGTAAAAGCATTATAAATATAAGTAACATTCCTCCATTAGGGGATATTTGGGGGAGAAAAAAAAAAAGAAGCAAATGCTAATGATGGAGAGAGAAGCCATTCTAGTCCATTAAGGGCTCTCTCTAGTGGAAATAGCTCTCCCTCTGTGAGGTTATCTAGTGGCCAACCCCACAAACTCCATTGCCACTATTCAAACCGCACTTCCATTTCGCCTTGACGCATCCGATAAATGTGTCCTTTCGCATGGCAGCAATGCGGAGGAGAAATGGATGACTTCACTGCAGCCCGTTTTGTTTTTCTAAACAGAGAACATCTTTATTCATTATGCATTTGTAACTATTTATTGCCATGAAAGGGTTCTGGATAACAAGGAACTATCCAGAGATGTTCTGTGAGCCTGGATTATGATCACCCATCATGCACAGAGAGAAGAGAGCAGCTCGAGTTAATTACATAATCATGATGAATAATTAACTGTGGAACAAAAAAATGAAATCTCCATGTTGTGAATGAAAGGAGCATCAAAAGGTTTTCGCCTGATAGAACGCATTCGGAAGTAAAGGTTAATGCTTCAGAAAAGCAAATGGGCTCAAACAGGAATATGAACATTTAAAATCGTGTCTGAAAAAACAGCATTTGTGTGTGTGTGTGTGTGTGTGTGTGTGTGTGTGTGTGTGTGTGTGTGTGTGTGTGTGTGTGTGTGTGTAAGGCTTTGCAAAAGCTGATACTCACTTAAGTGGAATGCGTGGGACGGCTGTGGGAGTGGAGGCGGCCGTGACTACCTGCAGAATCTGTTCCAGTGCAGACAAACCCCCTCCCACTTGAAACGCTACCTGATCTGCATTATTCTGAAGACAAGAGGCGAGAGAGAGAGAGAGAGAGAGAGAGAGAGAGAGAAAGAGAGAGAGAGAGAGAGAGAAAGAGTCAGTCAAAAACATGCATGCAGAGGCGAACAGGTCGAGGTATCGCATGGCTCTTACTGTGTAAGGATCCCATCTTTCTCTCCCGACCTCCCTCTTTGCAAAAGGGACTGAGAGTGACATCTGAAAAAAGTGATCCCCAAAGAATTCCTGCTAAATCTCCAAAGTGCGCAACCATTTTCAGCTCCCCCCTAAGTCACCAAATCCCTGATGCAGGACAACAAATACACAGACCTGCACACAAAGCAGGGGTGGTCCAGCCTGACAAACAAGAGCTTAGGGAATACAAGGGCATGGATAGCTGGGAAAAACAGCAGGGAGAAAAAGAAGAAGAGGAAAAAAAAAAAAAAAGCTTTGTTTCAAACGTGGCATTTGCTCGTTGCTTACCGTAGATAAAAGTGATAAAACTTTTAAGAGGAGGTCAAGCAAACGGTGCCTGAAACTCATATGGTGCGACTGAGTGTCCTTGTCTAAAAGAGGACATAAACCAGTCATTTAACTGACATGCTTCTCAAATCAAACTGTTTACAGACTTGACATTTTTACTTGCATCATAAAATTCCTTCAAGTTCAAAGTGGGAACCCTTTAAGTGAGTCATGTGATGTAAGACAAAGATCCACAGATCCTCTTGGGCTTTAGCTGATGAAGGAAAGAACCATCTCAGAGGCTGGCAGTCTCACCAAGACCACAAAAGTGAAACCAAGCATATCCTCAGCCCAATAATAAATTACTGAACCTTTTTTGGTAAGGAAAAAAATATTTATATCCCATCTGCTGACCTCGCTGTAAAAATGGGCATTCATAGTAATTACGAGTAGATATCATAAACAAAGACCAAAATATATACATTTAGAAATAACACAGAAAATGATTTAGTTAGAGAACAGATACAAATTAAATCTAGCTATCAGACTGAAGAGGACATTAGCGAGAGATGAGACGATCGCTTCCACTTCTTAATGAGGTCAGAATTTCCTATGCTGTGTGACAGCATTTAGAGTCAGGCACTTCAGGCTGTTTTTGTTCAAGGGATAGCGAACCTGCCAACAAGCCTGAACATATTGAGCGTTGAACAGTGGAATCGCTTTGCAAAATTACACATAAGCTCTTCTCCTGTCAATCACAGCTGCCGCCAAAGAATAATTCCTGAAGATTTGGTGGCAAAAGAAGGCTGAACCCTGGCAGGGTTAAGAGATTGGAACAAGCAGGTTGTCAGGTACACCAAAGGCAGTGCATGCTGAACAGCAAAGGTGATTAAGAGGAGCTCAGCTTCGACTCCACCAGCCTCCAAAGGACTCTGCTGTCTTCCTCTCAATGCCTCGTCAACAGAGCCGAGAGCGGCAAGGGAGGCTTAAGCAGCCTTAGACTTAGACTCGCACATCAGCACAGGATCTTTTGGCCGGAGGCAAGGGAAGATCAGGCCTCGCCTGGTGGCCCATTTAAGAAACGCTTTATGGAGACAAGGGAGAGTTAAGACAAGACCTGTACAGTCCTGGTATCCACTTGAGGAGCACAGATCAGAGGAAGAGATCTGACTGCACCTACAGCTGGCTTAATGACAGATACCAGCATGCAGCACAGTGCATGTAATATAGACAGACACTGGTATAAGCAACCATAAAAGTATTTGTGCTAACAAGAAAATAAAGAGGTGTGTATTTGTATAAATATACATATTGCTAAGTGCAACATTTAGTATCACTTCATATCTAGCAGACGATCACCTGCTCGTGAGAACATGAGTATCACTATAATGTAAAGGAGGAAACAGTGTAGGGATCTAAGTTTGGTTACATCACTTCACAAATCCACAGACAGGATTCTGTTACTTCTGTAGTCAAAAGAAGCAGTTGTTCTGACTACACCAAAGCAGAAAAACCAAAATGTGTGCATTTGTGATGAGTGCCCAAGAGATTTTATCTGATACCACCCTGATTAATCATTATTTTTCATTACTTCATCAATTTCTTTTTTTGACAACTTTCATCATCTTGTTATACACACGTTTTAAAGCTGTTGCACCAACAAACTGGGGTAGAAAGAAATTCGAAAAGCCACGACACATTGAGCTGATGAGTGACGTCCAAATCCACTGCTGATTTCTGATTCTAGTCCTCACTCAGCCTTCCCTGGCAGACACTCCTACGACAGAATAATAGGATGAGAGGCTCCGGTTCTCAAAACACAGACCTCAGACAAAAGACCTGAAGACAGATGAGAGGGCAAAAGGGAAAAAAAAGGGGGGAGTAGAAGGAAGGGTACAAACCTGAATTATACTGCTTGAAAACCTTATCCAATTATTATCCTGGGTGTCCACTTTAGCCCAGGCTAATCAGAGGCCCAGACAGCTGCTCTATGCTCTGATCAGGACAGTAGTGCAGGGGTGGGGTGAGCATGAGGCTAAATAGCAGGTCGGGGTGGACGTGTCCGTTTGTTTCTATCCTTTAGGAAAAATTACTCTAATTAGTCTTTTTAAAGCCAAAAGGATAGGATGAGTTGCAAGCTGTCGTAACAACAGACTGATAACAACTGGCTGAGGACTAGTTCACTGAGTGGTCCACCAAGACTGCATCCTAGGCTTATCCGATATTGCTCAAGCACCAAGAGTAAACTTCATTTTTACAGTTCCGGCTCGTAACAAGAGCGCCGGCATACAGAGGCAACGTTTCGGGCCAAACAGAGATATGGAAACGCACGAAAGGGAATAAACAAAATCCTCAAGAGGCCCAAGTTAAAATCAGAGAAAATGGGAACGAGCAGAAAACCACAACAAGAGATCTGTAGCATTTTAATGTTTACATGGCTTAATGGAATGGAGCTAAGTATACAGTAAAGGATGATTTGTGACGGTTCATTTCGAACGAGAAACAGTTTGGAGTTTGGTTTATGTAAAAGAAAGGACTACCATTCATTAGTGACAACTGAGGCACAAAATCAAAGGGACCACAGAAACCACAGGGTGGTGTTTTTAAAGTAAAGAAAATCTCAAGCTGTTGTACAGTTTGGATTTTCCTGGTAAATTCAGGGTGAACATGAAACGAGTGTAGATATAATACTTTGGCATAATTAAGACTAGCAAACAAAACGAAAGCATTAATCTTGTAATTGAAGACGCAACTGATCCGATTTATATGTAATACACAAATTGGGGAATCCAAATTTTTGGATATTTTACTCTAATATAATTTAAAACATGCTATCCAAATGCATTTGTCATCAGAGTTTTTTGTTACTTACCACAACCTATACCTGAGGGGAAAACAAGAATTAACTAGAAACAAATACACATGCAATGCAGAGCCAAGTGGAACAAAAGAATTAGTCCAGGAATTAGAGCTGGAAAATTACCTAACTGAAGTTGCACAGTGAATGTCATCACTATGTCCAGTGTCTTTCTTTAGTGCTAATCCCTGTGTGGCTTTGCCCGTCATTCAAGCTGGATTCAAAGTGAAAGGGCTTCTAAACTACACTGCTCACGCACACACACGCGCACACACACACACACACACACACACACACACACACACACACACACACACACCTCAACCTACCCGACACTTCTAATCAAGGCTCTTTACAATTCGATTCAGTTAAACATGGGAATGAATTAGCTCAGGCGAAAAAAGGGAAAATGGGTTGGACTAAATGTGATTATTGCTCTACACATTCACATTTGTCTAATATACTCGTAGGAAAACCTCCCACTGGTGATTTTTCGCTCAGCTATTTGACAATATGCCTAGACCTAAATCTAGCATCAGTAGCTAAAACAATTCCAATCACATACAACACACACATCTAAAGTGGTGTTTCCCATTTTTGGTTTCCCTGTGGTGCATATTATAATGTTTGCCTGCTTCTACTTTTAGTCCGACATGGTTTTCTGGGACATACCATCATACAGTGGTGGAAAGTACACAAACCATGTACAGTAGTTGAGTTAAAGTAGAGATACATTAGTAAAAATATTACTCCAGTAAAAGTGCTCCCTTTAAACTTTTACTTGAGTAAAAGTACAAAAGTATTTGCCTTCAAATTAACTAATGTATGCAAAGTACTGTGATTTATTATGGCTATAATGTTCTTATTATTATTTTTGTCACAAGACTCTTACTTAATCAACTTAGATTATGTGAAATGTTACTCTCAGCACAACAATCTATTAATAGAATGTCAATGGGTCAAACACTGATTCGTATTTATTAAAATTATTATCAGCCCAAAACCTTCTTTTCAAAAACCTCCAAAAATAAATCCACTCAAATAAGGCTACAGGTGCTGTAGTTTCTTCAATTTCCTCTAAATGTTCTGCTTGCTGTTGAACTGATGCTGAACTGTATGATCGTGCTAAGCACCAAGCGACAAACAAAAGTAAAAAAAAAAAAAAAAAAAGCTCGACGCTTATTGGTGGCTTGCTGCGTACCTGACTAGTTATGCTTTTATCCACTCATAAATAAAAAAAAAAGGAACAGACTTTTATTTTTATTTTATTTTTTATTTATTTATTTTTTTAAATGTAGTTGAGTCAAAAGTAAGATATTTGATTTTGAAATGTAGTGAAATTAAAAGTCAGTTAAGTAGATACACAAAAAAGCTACTTAAGTACAGTAACAAATTACATTTACTTCGCTACAGTCATTAAGTTTTATCTGGAAAAAAAAAATAATTAATTAATTTAGAAAACACTCATTTAAAGTATTTGGCTCCTAGTGGACTTAGAGTGTGTGTCCAAGGTGTCTTACTAAAAACAATACTAACCATGTCAAAATCTATCAGCACCACACTTCCCTTTCAGAGCCACTTACCACTATATTGATGTGAAAGCTGCAGCATGTCCACACCCTTTAAGTCATCAACATTCTGTGAATAAGCCAACTTAAATCTGACCCTTTCTAATATGAGGTCTTCTACCGTGGGATTTATAGACAAAGAACAAGACACCCCCCCCCCACCTCTCAACAAACCTTTGCTATGTTTAGGGGCCCCTTGATCAGGTACGAAAAGCAACCAGTTGGTCACCAAACGAAACCAGTCCCTGACAGCTGGCAAATGAAAATGTAAATAGTGGCAGCCCACTGCCTCCAGCATGGTCCTGATAGTCCCTGAAGTGTCATAAATGTAGTATGTCTCTCCAAACCCTTTATTTGAAAGCAGTGACAAACATGTGCCGGCACTCCGTGTAAATACATGAGGTCATTCGACCAAGGTAAGCAGCTGTAAGGTAAAGCCAAAGAATAGAGGACTGTCCAGACCTTTCTTAAAACAACAACGACCAAAAAAAAAAAATTAACCCTTTTGGATCGGTCACTTGCCAGCGAGTCAAAATGAAACCTGGTTTGACACAAAATAAACCATTAGCGGGCTCAGAGGGAGAGGCAAGCAGGGGTCGGAGCCCATGGTCAAAGCTGAAGCAGTGCTGCGTTGGGTGGGTGTGGGGGTTGGGGGTGCAACGTCGGGTGTTGTTCAAGGAATTAGCTGAGAAAGTGAAGACTGAATCAGATACGGTGACTGTGTAAAAACAAATCTGTAGGTGAGTCTGTGACACGAGAGATGCTTGTTAGGTCAAATAATCTAAACGCTCCTGACTAAAATTGAGCAGCCGGAGTGGCTTGTGGGCAGACGCCTCATGCTGAAGGAGACATATTTATTTGACTTTGTCCAGGGATTAGAGGAGGAAGTGCCTAAGCAGCCTGGTTCACACACAAGCCCTGTGACGCGGCTTTGGGCACGGGCTGGTCTTGGCTAAAGGAATCCGTGCGGTTTGACAGACAGCTCAAATGAAGTCCAGATACAACACGGAGAGACTCCTTTCCCCATAAGAGCCCAAGGAAAATCTCGAAGAACTGACATTTCCACAAGCACTTCACTATTCCTGCTGACTTGGAAAAACAGCAACAGAGGGATCTTCAAAGGCAGGTCTCTGTGGAAAAGTCCACAACCAGTCGGTATGAGAGAGACCACAAGGCCTCTGGGATAGCATGAGAGAAAACACTTGAACTCAGGAGGGAATCTGCAGCCTTAAAAAGCGTCTAACAAAATAACACTGACAGTTATTTGGTTTGGAGAGGTCAAATAAAAAGTGTTTAATCAGATTAGATATGACTATTCTGGGCACAGTGTACAAAGTGGTGTCTGTACCTTACTACATTCAAATATGATGGTGAGCATGTACGTCTTGAACGGCACAGAAGTCTTTATAAGGCTTTAAAAGGCTCATTTCAACCCCAATGCAAATATAGAAAACATTAACAACTACACTCAGATTAATTTGACATTTAAACCCTTAAAAACAATAATTTTATATGAAACACTAAAACATTTCTAAGTAGAGTCAGTTAGGTCTTCTCCACCAGTTTTTTGCTCTCGACAAGACTCCACCTTCTCCTCCCATTAGCACGACTTTACCAGCCTGCTCTGCCACTTGCCCTCTCCCTGGAGGAATCCCTTCATCCATTACCATCTAGCATCCCCTCCCTATACCCAGTGCAGTGACACCATCAACATCCCATCCTCCCGCCCATACACACATCTAGGACTTTTACAGCGGGCCACTTGCTAGGATAGCTAATTTCCTTCCTTTGTACAAAAAAAACCAACAAAAACGGACGTCAGCCATCTACCCAACCCAGTATTGATCAACCAGTCATAAAGAACTGCAACAAATTTTGGCCTTTGGCTGACTACAGGACAAGAGGAAGTAATGCCTGTGCAAACAATGTACATCAATTGGGATGGGAATTGGAAAAAAAAAAATGTAAAGCAGCAAAACATGAATACTGTAAAGCGTTGTAAAGTTTTCTTGTACAGAATGCAGGTTGCTCATGGAAAAAAATGCAAGGTGCCATTATCACTGTGGGGAACAGATCCCCCAGCCAAAACATACACTTTTAAAGGCTCTGTTGCAGTTTCCTTTTCTTTCCCTCCGTTTGGGTTAAATATTTAGGTCGACAAAAGCGGCAGGTTATTGCACGTACCGGCGATGTGCACCAGCAAGGCCTGCGAAGTCAGACGGAAGACTGGAAAACATGCTTGGCTGCTTAACAAATGGGTAGCTGCTCGATTAATAACATCTGCTGCAATGAAAACATGCAACTAATCTGGCCCTCGTTACCTCGTTCAAATAACCAAGGGCAAAGAGCTGGGGAAAGAACGTGATACTCGGTGCAGACTGTGAGACAGGGAGGATTTCAGCCAAAGCTGTGTGGTTTAGGAGAGTCTGCACACAGAGTAGCCAGGAGGGCTTATCTCCCTCTCAAATCCTTGCACACAGGCAGGCACGCACAAACACACAATGTGAACCAACTATAGGGCAAAATTCTGTGACAAACTGTGATCATACGGAAACCTACGATGCAACAGAACTCTTCACTTTATACATAATAGCCTGAGGAAGAGGGCCAATAGTCAGAGAGGAAGTTAAGAACAGCAGCACAGTCAGCATTATCTATTGTTTATCTATTGTTCAAAACGATATTTCATGGGCAGTTGTGTTTACTAATCCAAATACGGTACCTGTTTTTCCAGAATGCGCGAGATCTCACCCAGGGTTCTGTCCAAACCAGACACTTTGTTGTTGGCCCACTGGCCACTGTCCTGCCCCTGCAGCTGCTTTCCCAAGTCCTTCACCAGTCGCTGAAGTCTACACACACACGCACACACACACACACACACACACACACACACACACACACACAAAAAGGCCATAACCTCATAAATCCGGAATGGGACACTTCAGAAAAGAAAAAAAAACAAGTGTGCCTGGTCTACCACATTTATTACAGAATTTTATACAAACACTCTTGACTGATGCAAGACTTTGGTAGGTGTTAAGTGTGTGTAGGGTGTGAAGGGCTTAAAAGACAACATTTCAGAGATAGGAGCAAGCCAAATACTTGTAGATACAGCTCAGGTGTGGGTGTACATTCATTATAACCAGAGCTGGCAGCTTACTTGGCCTTGTAAGGAGAATCTGGAATCTGCATCTTCGCCTCCATGGATGTCTCATACTCCTTAGCTCTGAAAAGGAAAAAGATGAACAGTCCATCAGAGAGAGAGAGAGACAGAGAGCAAGGAAGAGAGCGAGAGAGACAGAGACAGAGAGAGCATGCACAAGGGAGAAGGCGAGAGAGAGAGAGAGAGAGAGAGAGAGAGAGAGAGAGAGAGAGAGAGAGAGAGAGAGAGAGAGAGAGATCTCCTACACATGTCAGCCTGAGGACATGAGGTGATAAGAGGACAGGGAGAACAAAGAAAAGATCAGCAGGTCAATCTGTGTCTCAAACTGTTTATTTAGCCTGTCAGCTGCTTTTAGAAGTTCTATAAAAAGAAAATCGAATGTCACATACAAACAAGTAAAATGTTTACTTGGACAAAAAACATTCAGACAAATGTTATACTCAAATCAAACTATGAGAAGACAAACAAGTTCCTTTTACATATCTAGTTTTAAATGCAAATGATGTTTAAGTCTGAGGGGAGCAGCAAACAACCATGGAAGCTGTGCTGTGGTCTGCCAGCAAGACAGATTCCTGTCCATCCTACATCTCGCCGATAAGACTGATCGATCAGTTCCTGACAAACCACCTGAGGGAGAGATGACCTGCGGCTGATAAACTCTGGCACTTTCCGGAAGACCGAACTGAACGATGAATGTTCCCAGAAAGCCAGGGCCACGTCTATCTTTAATATCGCCATTTTAAAGACTGCTTTTCCAGACAAAGTCTAAGACTAGCAGCAGATTAAAAAGCATTTCTGTTGGGGCTGCCAATGTAATTTAATCCCAAAACAGCCCTCATCTGTCAGCCGATCGAGGCTTAAATTTAAATACCCATCAATAAAGTTGAGTTCAAATGCTCCGAGAGGTGTACTGACAATTTTCACTTTACTGCATGCCAAACGTGAGTCAGGCTTAGCGTGATTAATTAATGATAAGTTGATGGTTTAATTAGTGACCAGGGTGACCAGCGGCAAGTTGAAAGAAGTAAAGGGGGGGGAAAAAAAATCCGAATTAAATGTCTTCTGCAGATGTCGGATTAAACAGTTATATTCTTGATCTTTAAGAGGAGAATAAATCAGTCTGTACACTATAAACTTGAATTTGATAACACACCACAAGAGGACAGGAATGCTGCAGGAAAAAAGCCACAGAGCCCTACGTAGCACTTAATATAACCCCTCAATATGATGTCAGGGTTCAATTTTTTAGTCTCTAATTTATTTTTTTTTTTTAAGAATACAAAAAAAAAAGCAGAAGAATAAAATAGCTTTTTAAAAGAGGTAGGTCCAGTTTATAGTCTACACCATGGGTCCTCAAACTACAGCCAACCTCCACATTTGGAACGGCCCTCCGAACAACGGCAGACATATTTTGAAAATTGTATACATGTATAACTTTTATCAAATCTGTATTTGATAATAAAGGTTGGCTTTCGAACTAAAATGTCCCTGACTTATTAACGTAGCCTAATTATTTGTTAGATTCACCCACCAACCAACAAAATGGTGCATTCAACATAATGCAAATGTTTTAATTTCAACAGCAATGAATATGAAAAAAATTTAATTATGATAGTAGTAATGCTATTTTAAAAGGCTAGATATCTAAAACTAATGCTTACATGTTTGTACTGTACAATGCATAACAAAATAAATTAATCTAGCATTAGGAGGAACAATAAATACATTTAAAATCATCATAAAATCTCCACAATAATACTGGTAGTCACTCCGGCCTATGAATTTTCTGACACGCTTTCCTACACGCTTAACCAACCGCTCCCCAAAATTAAAGAAAGGAAAAACTATTTTGCCCTGGCCTACACCAATGTTACATAAAAAGAGTTATTACAAATTACACGGTATATTTGATACATTTCTGAAGTAAAAAAACGAAAGCCAAAGTATCCAAAGGCTATCTAAATTCGCGAGGATCTAATCCAGACACTGGTTACACAGACCACCCTCTCTGTACAGCGAAAAAAATAAAGCCTAATGCTACGGTGCATTATTTACCGCAACCTCCGAGAGACCGGCATAAAGAATGCTGCGAAACATTCAGGGAAGGCTTGAACTATACCTGGCCTCTTCATCATCCTCCGAATTACAATATTCATCTCTGACAGCTTTATACCCGTGCAGGTTAAACGGGGTGCAATGGCCGGGCCATCAATCAGTGCCGGCAGCAGGCCCTGTTAAATGGGCGAGGGAGTTATAAATATTAGTAATCAGAATTAAAGGGGGGTGAAGCTACACGTAGACAATGCAGAACTAATAATCAATTCATCACGATCTGCCCCAACATTCACCTCCACCCATGCTGGATTGAGACAGTCGCTCGCCTACACTGGGCCATAAAAATGTTCACGTGTCCAGATGGATAAAAAAAAACAAATACATTTTATCTGTTTAAAAGAGGTGCAATGAGAATGCGGGGGTTTGGCACTACCGGTAACAGAGGATTTGGCCAGGTGCTGCAGCAGTATTTTAATGTTGAGGCTTTCAATCATGAAACTTCACTGCTGACGGATAAGGAATTAGAACTGGAGCTGTGGAAAATGTACAAAAAGGAACAAACTGGGACCCATCTATAAATTCTACAAATGCACATGAGGACACGAATGTAATCTAGATGGCGGAGTCATAAAACATAGTTCAGGTGCAGCCTTCGTTATATAAAATATGTCGCGGGGGAAAGAAGGGAGTTTTTTTTTTTTTTTTTTTTTCGCTGTGCCTTTGTCGACTTCTGTATGTCCACATCACATGCTTGACGCCTCTTTCCTTGCCAGAGGAGATTTTTTGGTAAACTTCATGAGAGTGGTTTGCATTAAACAGGGGGCCCTTTGTATGCGGTCCTGTACACTGAGCACTCTGTTTTCAAACCTAGGGAAAAGACAACCTAGACACTGAGCCAAACATCACATGCAAGAAAGAGACAATAGCTACATCCATGTTTATATGAGAAAGAAAACACACAACGGTACATCTGAAAAATATACAAAGTTCTTAGTTTAAAAAACTAAAAAACAAAAAACACGACTGTCCACAGTTCAACTGTGGCCAGGACTAAAAGAACTTAACAATGACAATAGGGGACAGGGCAACCTGGGAGGCCTGTCAAAAGCCCTCTTGCCTTTTCCAAACACCACCCTGTGCACCTATAAAATGCCTCATTTCCACCCAGCAGTGGAGCCGCTAACCCCGCCGTGCCGGGACCAAAGGCGGCAGTGATTTATGATCGCAAGTGCCTGTTCTCTCTCAGCTTTGGCGCTCCAGAGCTCAGGCAGCGAGTGACAGCGAGCAGAGGGGGCTCAGGCCTGTCACTTTCTCAACTCCAGCCCTGCAGAGTGCCACTCACCAGCCTGGGCTGCTAAGATATTAATGATCAAGCCCAGCCTGACCATGTTTACCGTGTAAAAGCCATCCCTCAGGAGCTTGTTAAGCAACTTTAACTGGAAACCTGTTCTAATTTATTTATTCGAAGATAAAATAATTGTGGCAGTGACTAAAAATCATCATAAGCTTTATTTAAAATCTTGCTAAAGTATCAACCGAGCTGAAAAAACATGACAATCTACTCATGAGGCTGGTTAGCTCAGGCCTTTTAAGTACCGGCAGGGTGTAATCGCAAATTGTTCCTTAACTGTATGATGAACTAACCACACATCATCTGTGGATGTATGCTGCTTCAGATCCTTCTCTCTCTTCATTTAATCCCAGACAGACTCAATAAGGTTGAGATCAGGGCTTTGTTGGGGCCAAATCATCACTTCCAGGACTCCTCGTTCTTCTTAATGCTAAAGACAGGGCTGATTAATATTGGCTATATTCTTAAGGTCGTTGTCCTGCTGCAGAATAAATTTGGAGGCAATCAGATGCCTCCCTGATGGTATTGCATAAAGGATAACTATCCGACTGTATTTCTCAGCATTGAGGACATTATTAATCCTGACCAAATCTCCAACTAACAAAAATGCAACACAAAACTTGCAAGGAACCTCCACTTGTTTTAGTTTGAAATTATCCCAAAATTTGAAAACGTTGTCGTTTTCTTTCGCCTAAATCTTTAAAAGCCTGCAAAAAAAAAAATCCTAATTCCGAAAAAATTTTCTTGCAATTCCGACTTTTTCGGGAATCGTGTATTTCTCGTGAACAGCCAAAATTTCTGGTGCATCCACCGGTAACCATGTTGTGGGCCTGAAGTTTGAAGCTGTTGATGTATGAACAAAGCTGCTCTGCTTCATCTGTCTTGTTCCGTCTCCTCCAGAGCTGATTATTGGACAGCGTTCTCTCCAGGGATCAGAGGCTCAGTTAGATATCTTGCACGCTGACTTCAACTCATTCATTTACAAATGTTCCTATACAAAGCAACCTGAATGCTTTTAACAAAAATCTAAGCAAAGCAAACCCTGCGAACAAACGGAGAAAATATCAAGACGAGCTGCTCTCACGAAACTATAAATTACCTGATAAAGGTTTTGAAATTGCATCTTGAAAAGAGAGTGTTAGGTGCGTAGAGCTGTGCCAGGATGCACAGTCATTAAAAATGAGCATGAGGTGCTGTAAATTGCACAGGAACTGTATTTCATGTTTATGGAGCTGTGTTGCAAGCATGTGAACGCTTCAGTTCAGCGTGTATTGACCGCTGTATGAGCACTGTATATGTACCCATATTGTATGTTTACATATAGGGGAGGCTGAAGCTTGGTGGTTAAGGCACTGGACTTTGGTGAAAAAGGTTGCAAGTTTCCCAGCCATACCAAGCGGCCACTCCTGGGACCCGTGAGCAAGGCCCTTAACCCCTGCTCAACTGTATAAATTAGATCAGTCGCTCAGCCAAAATAACAAACGTAAATACGTGCTTGAAAGGGAAGGTGCACGTCACTGCAATTTAGGCTCATTTATAATAACCACACTCGGTGATAACCAAAAAACTCAATGCAAGTTTATTGCTCGTGGTGAACAGCGTAATGCAAAACGTCCCATGAAGCCCAGCTCGGCATCGAATCAGTAGGTTGCTAAGTTTTGTATAAGCACCAGGGGAAAATTGGTATCAACAAAAAAGAAAAAACATGTACTTAATCGGAGCCAGAGAAGTGCCGTCGATGTAGTTAAAACTACGCTAGCATAGAATTTGCAGTAGTTTAACTTCAAACTAAAGGCTATTTATTTTCAAACTAGGCTACAACAGAGCTTACATTTTTTTGCTGCTTATTCAATACAATACAACCCAATATAGCTGCTCATAGAGGTGTATGGGGAGGACAATAGAGAATTAAAGACTGAGCTCAGCCTGGCTAGTCACACCCACAACAGCTTAATCTCTCCTGACTCCTCTTTACAACACCATGAAAAATTACTGTATGTGTCTCAACTCTCTATCTGTCTCCCTCTTGTCACAGTAAAACACAACCACACACTACGGTTGTGACAAGGAGCAAAATTTATTGCGCCTAGGTCTAGGATTTGACACTGAGGCACGCTGCCTCCTATTTGTTGATTACTATTGATTTTCTTTGATACTTCATTTAAAAATCAATAGAGAGGAGAAAGAAAAACAGGCATGGTTTACACATACTTTAACATACCATTGTACACCAGAGGAGGCTTCAGTTTTGGCAGCGCTGTGGCAACCAATTAGGAGAAAAGCTCTTAACAGGTGAAAGCGAACAAACCTTCCAGATCGATTCTCACTTTTTCCTTCCCAATCACACAAAGTGGCCATAAATTAAGCTCATCAGTGTTGCTCTGCAGACAGCCAAGATGCACAGTGCCTCTGTTCTCCATCTCCTTGTCACTCATAAAGCTCTCGCACATATGCAATACTGTCCTTTAGTCATATGAGTGACTGTCACGCATGAGAGAAACAGCGAAAAGAGAGTAAAAGAAGAGACAGGAGGAGGGAAAGACAGAGGAAGGGAGGGGCAGAGGGAGAGGAGAGAAACAGAGAGAAAAAGAGATGAAGACACAAGCCAGAATAGACTAGGGGGGGGGAGGACGATCACCTTGAGTTCATCCGTGCACGGAGTTTCTTTGCCTTTTTCCGAGCTTTCTGTCTCTCCTCTCCATCGTGGTTCGTCTCAGGAGACACGCTGGTGTCTGTCACGATGTCTACAATGTACTTCTTTAAAGAAAGGTGCTCCTATGGTGAAAGCAAATCGACAGGGATTCATAAAATGAGAGCACACAATAGAAATTATACTACATATTTCTGTAACTACCCACCCACAGAACCCAAAACAGTCACACTGTGTTAGGAAGTAGAATCAAAAGCTTTTGTATTATAGTAAAAAGACATATGAGGTGGCATCAAAATGTTTTAAATCTAATGGTTCTCACTGGTGCTATACTGACCAGGTGCATTACCACATTCAGCATTTCATCAGGAACAGCAAGTTAGAACAAAGAGCAAACGTGAAATTCTGCCACGAAACGTTCGACATGACATCCGTTTGCTATACGAGTCGTTCTCGTAAGTCGTTCACAGGAGATTTGTCTCCTGTGGACTTCGCCCTCTTCCCGACGCCCTCCTCCCGAGGATGAAGATCCAGCTCAAAAGGTGGTTTTGACAAGATTGAGGAATCAAGTGCGAATCACAGAAGGTGCATGACATGCTTAAAAAAAAGAAGACTTCCAGGATGTAATCCAGAAGTGGCAGGAGCACTGTATTGCTGTGCAAGGGAACTATTTTGAACGTGATAGTGTGTAAACACAGAGCTAGTCTTGAAACCTTTTGATACCAATTACATAACTATAACCCTAATAGTATTTAGGGTTAGCATCATTTCAAAGTAATTATACAATTGCGGTGCAGCCCACTTCAAAAACTATATATGTAGAGGAGCAAACACGAACACTGTGGGAATCCTGATTCTGTTTATCCAACATATCAAAACCCATTCTGTTCCGCATCAATCGCCCAGAGTCTTCTTGGCGGTGTGGAGTGAAAGACTATGTTCTGAGGGAATGCTCTGTTTAACTGGGGAAGTGCTGACAGGAAATTTTTAACAGTTATTGGATACCAGCTTTGTCCCTCAGGTGTGGAAGGTAACAGTGTGACACCAAAGAAACCCCACGCTAAGATCTGGAAACGATTTCAGACTTATGCTGTGAAAATGCATGGAGAGAGTTGCCTGTAGCAAATTTATCATGAAAATGCTTATGGAGAGAGAAGGAGGAACATATGAGCCTACAAGACAATTCTTTACCAGCTGTTCATTTTACACTTGAATGTTACTTTAGTGTGTACTGTATATACATAGGTTATATACGTTTTAAAATCTGATAAAGGTGTGTATCTTTACACTGTACATACTTACTCTGTGCACAATCAGACAAACAGTTTTAAGCCATTTTATACCAGTGAATAAACTCACTTACTGGTGTTTGGGAAACTCTTAATGAGGTTCAACATCTGAGAAGTCAGGATGGTGTTCTGCTGTCACAGGACATCATTCACTGACTCCTTTTAGCAATAGGTACTACAGTGTAAGGCACAAATTTGCTGCTATTTGACTGCTTATCTTCTGCTTTTATGTCTGACTGAAATTTCTATTTTAA
This sequence comes from Silurus aristotelis, assembly GCF_946808225.1. Classification (NCBI taxonomy): domain Eukaryota; kingdom Metazoa; phylum Chordata; class Actinopteri; order Siluriformes; family Siluridae; genus Silurus; species Silurus aristotelis. Next base: position 20,513,172 of record NC_139580.1, read on the forward strand.
TTTTTTTTTGCTGTACCTTTGCTTTAGATGAAAATGCGATTAGTTGATATGATACGAAAGCCATTCAAGAACCTACAAAACTTCAACACTTAACATAATGCTATTGAAGGAAAAAAAAAAAAAAAGACAACAATCATCACAAGCAGTGATCTAAAGGGGTCCAAGCAGCCTCCACAAATAGTGGCCCTAGTTGCCAGTTCTTGCCAAGTTGTAAAGAAAACCAAAAACCAAAATAGACCACAGATAAACATATTATTCAAGCCTCAGGAGAACAACTTCTAAACCCAACCTGTGGGGAAAAAAAATGCTGAAAGCTAACCGAGTTATGGCATCCACGTTATTAATCAAGTCTTTATCAAAAATCAAAAAAATTTTTTTACTTAACCCTGTCACCCCATTAACAACAAATTATACTCCCACCTTTCTAGAAATGATTCACATGTAGAGTCCATATTGTTTGAAATGTATTTATCAAAACCAAAGTATAAAATTATAAGCAAGCCAGAGAATCAGAGAGGGGGGAAAGAATGTCGTATTTAACACTAATGGTGCTTGAGAAATGTTGCGAAACATAATTCTGTGCAACAGAGCTACTATCAGCGCCACCAACAGGCTGATCAGGTACCTGAGTTGTGGGAGGGAGTGTTAACCAAAAGTATATTTTATATATATATATATATATATATATATATATATATATATATATATATATATATATATATATATATATATATATATATATATATATATATATAGATACATACATACATACATACACACACACACACACACACACACACCATTTGGCAGATACCCTATATCTAGAAAGTTCTAGATGTAAAGGTAAGCTATATCACTCAAATCGCAGGTATTATGAGTCGGGTACCGTGCACAGTAATTACTTGTTTATCTTCCCCCTTGCTTGCGATGTGAAGGCAATGGAAATGCTGAAAGAGAGGTATAACTTCCCATCTAGACACCACTGGGTCTACTCGGATAATGCTGATACGTCCATGGGAAGAAAGACCTATGTAACTCAATTTAAATGACGCATGTGCCAGAATGCAATTATCCAATTATCCTGTCATCCAGCACCTCAGAGACTGGACAGAGAGAGATGGGTGGGGAGGATTGAGAAGGGTTTGCATTCAGAGCCTCTACCCAGCCATTCCGAAGCCAGTTTTAGTGCAGGGACACAATGTTGGCTCTTATCGCACGGGTGAAATATGGGAAAGATGTTGGCATGTCAGACTTCTGAAATCTGCAAGTCAGTGCAGTGATCTCTTTTTTAAAGCCCAGTGGGGAAAAATCTTTTGACAGAATAAACTGCTCAATATGTGCAGTAACATGTCACACAGGGTCACTTATTCTCTATGAATGAATTTCTTGTGTATGTGTGTGTAATTGGGTGACAGACAAATACTGATCATTAACTGTCCATAACTACATTCTGGAAATAGAATGTATATAGACTAAGTAAGTCTTAGGATCTATGATCATCACCTTTTCCAAAGCACAGCAAATAGAGAGATCATCGAACAATTGCTCTTAATTGTACATAGTACAAGCTCTACTTTATAACGACAGGTAAAAATATGATAAACACTTAACCGGTCTGAACGTAAATGTAAACAAGCGTAAAAAATGAAGTAGTAACAAACATATCAAACAGATATAAAAAATAAAAACTGTGTGTAACCCGGATAGATTTATTTCATGGAAGAAAAGTAAAAGCAAAAGCACTGCTAATATAAAACAATTTTTAATTCACTTTTTTATTCACAAATTCTTCTATTATACCACAGTGCTTTTGAATTCACAAAAAGTTATTGGGCAGAAGTTGTTAAGGAAACAGCAGCTCTGACATTTGTGCTGTCATGTTTATATGTATGCTCTCATTCTAATGTGTCTACAGGGAACTGTATAGCAGATACTACACGATGTAAGCTCATAATAATAATAATAATAATAATAATAATAATAAAAATATACTATATATATACACATGTATACAGCTACTTCTGGTTTAATGCTAACTGCATCTTATTGGCTCTATACTATGTACAATGACATGATCAAGCCTAACCTAAAATAGATTTAAAAAATTTGTTATTTCACAAAAGAATATATACATATACACACACATATATACTGTATATATAACAAATAAAATCATATGGTGTAGCATTCTGTATGTTGGTGTTTATTGGACCCTGTCAGTGTTTTTGTAACGGTCAGTTACACCATGCAAAGTCTTCAGGACAGAGCAGTATGTTCATTGCCGTTTCTCAGTAACAAGCTGAAGAGTCTGGTGAGGAAGTAACTGTTTATAGCTGCTCTAACTGAAGCGATAATTTGCAGCATGGATTTTTCACAATGGCTAAAAGTATGTGTAGTGCTCATATACGAATATGAATATAAAATAATTGTATCCGTTGGCAACCTGCTCTTAAAAAAATAGACAAACACTTTAGAAAGCGTTGGCATTGGACAAAAATTAAGGGTTGTGAAAGTATTAATAACAGTATATGCAAATATAGAGATGATAGTATATTGTATTTCTAGAACAGCATGTCTTGTTGTCATGGATTTCTTATGTAAGTGATCCCTATAGTGACACTACTGTTTGCAATCCTGCACACTGAAGTAACGAATGGGTTTGAAGATAAAACATCGAAATTAGCTCACAGGATTACATTTGCAAACATTATTTTTCTAGCAGTGTAAATAAAAGAGCAATAAATGTTTGTGCGTGTGTGTGTGGCACTGCACATCCCCCTGGGAGCAAGAGTTGAGCCTTGCAGTCATAACCATTGGATCCCACTGGCCAGAGAGGCATCTGGCGAGTAATCTCTCTGAAAGGCGATCTACTTCTCCTGCTGCGCTGTTAATGGGATTGTTTCTGCAACACTTTAAAGACATGCACCATCTTGAGATTATATCAGTACAGTGTTCTGAAGAAAACCTTAGAGCTGACTGTGTAGTGAATCGACTGCTGGAGTAAGCTTTTTACTAGAGGTTAAGATAGACAAATTAAATTAAGGAAACAAAACAAATCATTCTGCATTGACTGGAGTCAGTGTGTGTGTGTGTGTGTGTGTGTGTGTGTGTGTGTGTGTGTGTGTGTGTGTGTGTGTGTGTGTGTGTGTGTGTGTGTGTGTATTAGGGGTGTAAAAGTAATTTATGACAAAACGTCAAAATTCACGGTTTGTTACGCACCTCTGTTTTTAAGTCACAGTTTGTTTATTTTCGGAACATATCTCTTTAAAACATAAAATTGCTTGTCGTTTATTGTAACGCAGTTTATAATTAACAATTCTGAATGCTTGGTTAAATAATATATGATAAAATATTTTATAATACTTTATAAAAATAAGAATCAATCAATTAAATTGGCACAAATTAAATCAATTAAATAAAAAAAAAGGAAAAATTCAATTTAATTGTTTACATTTGTTAGACACCATTCGGGTAACACAGATGTGTATGTAAGTATTTGTGTGTGTGTGTGTGTGTGTGTGTGTGTGTGTATGTGTGTGTGTGTTTTACATCTGATATTTAATTTTCCAAAGATATGATCTACTTAACTGTTCTACTTATTTCAGCATACTTTAACAAATGTCTTCATTCCTTCCATCCTTCATTCATTCACTCCCTCGATATGCGGAATTGTCAGAATTTTCCCCTTTTAAGAGAAATTCTTTAAGCTGGACATAAAACAATAAGGATTCCAGTGCTAGCATTAGCCACTTCCTGGTTAGCAGCTAACGCTAGCGCTATGGATTCTTTAGCGTTTTCAAGTTTGCCCAAAACAAATCTTATTTTCTGTACAGAGTAAGTAGCCACAGTGACACTGTGCTAATTCTTGTTTCTTTTTTTATACTGTAAAACTGTATATTGTATATGTTTCCAAGTTTAATAATAATAATAATAATAATAATAAAAAGCAGTGAAATTGCGAGGTGGAAACTAAACAAACTTGCAGTCAGTCACTTAATACCTTCTTTATTGAACTCTTATTGATCACATACCAAACTGAAAGCTCTGTACCGAAAACATTTGGCATGAAATGAAAAAGAAAACATTTGCCGTTTTCTTTGCACCTGAGAAACAATACTAGGGGCAAGAGAGAGAATTGTTGAGTGAGGTGTGCCTTGGGCAAAATCTGCCCGACAATACCACATAGTGTTTTCTGTAGGTAATGGAAGAAATGGGAGACTACTCCAAACATCACACCGACATGACCTGCTCAGGGCCTATACATCCTCCCAGTGTCACACTCCTATGACCCTCCCATCCTCCACTCCTTTGTGTCACACAATGGATGGCACAGGAAGGCCTTCCTCCAATCTCAGACAGACAGCTACATGTCATCCAGGTTCAAGGTGAATATATGGTGTATCAGGTGGCATGCTATCTATCTTGCCCTCTTATTTTCCTCTCTCTCGCGTAAACACACTTTTATATAATACCTCTGAAGAATCCCTTCCAGTTTTTGTATGTGTTTTAATAGATGTCAGTAGTAGTGTTTTAAACCAAGAGAGCATGATGACAGAATTTTAAGAATCATGGAAGGTTTTTGTGTGGTTGGGCATCAAGGATGATCAGTAAATTTAAATTCCCCAATGCATCAAGCACAACTGGACAGGATCTTCCTGTATATCATGTTAAAGCAGGACAGGTGACGACCAATAAAAGTAAGCAAAAAGAGCAATGGCAGCTCAGAGCGTTTCCATGAGGCCCATCGATCCGTCCCTGTTGATAATCACCTTATTTTCAATTTAATCCAAGAGTCCTTAAAAAGACAAAATGTGACCAAATACGAGGAGAGAGAGCTGCGGAGGTGCCGCTTTCACAGAGAAACTACGGTATGACCTCTACACAGTTCAGCCAACCGTCTTAATTTTAATTAAAAATCTTTCACAACGGGCAAGAGTTATGGAAGCCTCGACTGGAAAATAGGTAGCGGTTGCATGAATGAAATACGGCACACCAAAATGGGGACGAGACATAAATATGAAACGGTAAAGGGGCCTATGCTAAGAGTATGCAAACAAAAGTTCCCGGGCAGTTCACACACAGCTTATAAAAACAAAAATTTAACGTTTTGACGATTTCCAGGAGCAACATTTTTGTTTTTAATTAGTACCGAGGACAGGCCTGATTAATACAGGGACAATTTTACAGTGCCAACTTTCTGTAATAATTCTTTCCAAGTGCAATTTTCCTTCACTGTTCTACACTGCGCTCCATAATTCTTCGAACGGAACTAAATCATAGTTTGAAGTCGGTTATGGAAAGAAATAATTTAGAATTATACAGAAGCCAATTTAATCCATTACCTTGTTAAATTTAGAGTTCATGTATCTGTCAGACTTTAAACATATTCCCGCTTTCGAGCAGTTGCTCAGAGCTTGTTTACCCCTCTGTCAGGTAGGAGAAAAGGGTAGCATTAATGAGTCAGCCAGTTAAAAATGACTACATTGGGGGGGAGGGGGGATGAAGGAGATGTGGAGGCCAAAGGTGCAGCATATAGCACCAACAGTTGTCAGCTCTACAAAGATCCCAATGCAATCTCATATTGCAGTGATTGGGTTGATGTTTAACAAGAAGCGGCCACGAGACAGGCACTTTGTTAACAAAGACGTAGAGGGGTGATCTCACCCTTCCACTGTGTCACTGAACTCAGTAGTCATTCATTTCCCCACGGACACCAGAAACATTAGCGATGCATGTTAAGCATTTTCCAGCTTCGCGGTTGATGCTGGTGCAAGTTTTTTTTTTTTTATGTTCCTATACATTTTAATGCCACCGTTTTGGAAAACAATTTTAGTGTCTACTTACGACCTCTTCATCAGACAGCTCTCTTCCCTGGATGCTGCTGCTCTCCCTTACTGCCTGCTGGTGCCTCTTGCCCTTGGTGTGACTGAACAGGTGCACCTCGGAGGTGATCTACAAACACACAGGTCAAAGGTCAGCAACAGGAAAACAATTCCAAAGGAAGCTAGGTGGGAAAAAGATACTAGTGTCTTCAACAACAACAGCATCAAGCTCACAATACGTTCGCATATTCTTCTTTCCCGGAGCAGTTCTCGGATAACAAAAACGATTGTTACAATCTGAAGTGCACTTCAAAGTAAAATATAATCCCTAAATGATGACGGACATCTGCATAGTAGCATAATACACCGACTTAAAGCTGCAACATCAGGACAGGATGTGCATAATGGCAGCAACAGAGATAAAAAAAAAAAAAAAATTTTACCGCCATTTTGAGCCTAAGGGGCTCCCCCCCCCCCGTATCTCATTTCAACATTCGTGTTTTTAAATGCCACGCGCAATTCTCACTATTTTATACCGGCTGCTATAAAACATTATTTCACTCACAATTCCATAAACCTGATTATAGAAAGTGAAACTGATGACAAAGTGGAGACGCAGGTATAAAAAGATCGTCATAAGACAACTGGCATTGTTTGTGTGTCTGTGTTGGATACGAGCCCGAGCACGATGGCCTGTGTTTAATGTCATTAAGCAGAGTGCTATCCTCTGACCTAAAGATGATGGCTGGAGTCACTGACTGGCCAAGGTCATCTGACATTTTAACAAGATTTCATTCTACCCAAAAGCTTAATCTGATGTCTGTTTGAAGCCCCAAGGTGTCTGGCCCTCGTTGCCATGAAAGCCAGGCCTGCCACAGATAAACGCATGCCTGTGTGCTGATTTGCTGCCTGTCACCAGGAAAGCATGTTCATGACCGCTCATAAATCCCCATCCTAAGTTCATGTTTAATTAATGAAGTTAAATGCTCATTTGAATGCCTTCTTTCTTCGACATCTTCCCAATTACCCTGCATCCAGCACTTTTCAGGACACTGCCTGCTAGAACAAGCACCAGAAAACATCCAAACTGGAAGACTGAACATGAGAAGAAAGTGTGTGAAGTGATCAGAGATCAAATTTAGATTGATTGCACAACGAGTATATATTTTTCCTGTACACAAGGTAGAATCAAAAGGTTTATGGACTAGCTCTGTTTACAAGAAAGACGCCATCGCCTACAAAATAGTCCCCTTGCGCACCGATAACTGCGCTCCCAATGTTCCTGCCACTTCTGGAATACAGTGCACCCGGAAAATATGGGCTGTTTCTTACATTCTTCATTTTAGAACCTCTCAAGCTTCATCAGGTTGGATGGGGAGCGCCAGTGCACAGCCATTTTCAGATTTCTCCAGCTTCCACCTGACCACTCCACCATACAGGCGTGAATGGTAGAGTGCTGCAGAGATGGTTGTTCTTCTGGAAGGTTCTCCTCTCTCTACAAAGAAATGCTGGAACTCTTAGTCACCTCCCTGACCAAGGCCCTTCTCCTCTGATCGCTCAGTTTGACTGGGCGGGCTGCTCTAGAAAGAGTCCTGGTGGTTCCAAATTTCTTTCATTTGATGACCTTCCATGCAGCAGAAATTCATCTGTACCCTTCCCAAGATTGGACTTCATATCTTGGTTTGTGCTCTGACATGCACTGGTAACTGAGGGACCTTATATAGACAGGTGTGTGCCTTTCCAAACCATGTCCAATCAACTGAATTTACCACACTGGAACTTCAATCAAGTTGTAAAAACATCTGAAGGATGATCAGTGGAAACAGGATGCACCTGAGCTTAATTTTGAGTGCCATGGCTGTGAATCCTTATGTACGCGAGTTATTTTGTTTTTTTTATTTTTAATAAATTTGTAAAGATTACAAACAAACTTTCACGTTGTCATTATGGGGTATTTGTAAAAAATAATGATTTTAATCCAATTTGGAATAAGGCTGTAACGACAAAATGTGGAAAAATGAAGACTTCATTTAGAAGCGTGTCTGTGATTAACGCAAGATCTCCGCAATGGTGTCAAAACGGCGACCTTTGAACTGGCTCTTCATCTTCAAGAAGAGGGTGAAGTCCACAGGAGCCAAATCAGGCAAGTTGGGTGGGTGCAGAATGTGGATTGTTATCCAATGATCATCATGCACAAGTTGCCGAATGTTTCATCATTTTTGGGGCTTGAGCTCGTTGAAGGGTTTCCTGTTTTCACATCGTCTTCCAGTGATGTTCTTCTACTTTTGAAGCGCACGTGATACTCAAAACACCTCGAACGACTCGTTGCATCATCATCATCGTATGTCAAACAGCTTTGTGGCAGATTTGCCCAGTTTCACACAGAATTTCACGTTGTCTCTTTGTTCTAAAAGCACCATTAGTCTGGAAACTTTTTGAATCCACCTCGTATAAATAATAAGTTCCTCTTATCATTTACATTGTACACCTGCTCTCTCATTAGTGTATTGTTTTTCTCTCTCAATAATGAAAGAAAAGAAAACAGCTTGTTCCACAGAAACCAAAGTTTTATGTCCTTTTTCTTGAAATCTGTCCAGTGGCAGAAAACCAAAAGCTTTCCATCCAACTGTAGCAAAGCACTAACACTGAAGACTCCTTCTATTACTGTCAAATAAGCTTAACTTACAGAAAGCTTCATCATTCTAACAATACAATTTTTTACTGTTAAATAAAACTTTTTTTTCCTTGAAATCTGTTCAACATGAAGAAAATAATTTGTGCCGCTTCCACAGTATCAACCAGTTACTAAATAAACTAAAGAAAATGTTTAATAACCTGTGATTTGCCGCTTAGCGTGAACTACTGTCATAGAGTTTTCTTTTATAGATACCTTCTGACAAATTTGAATTGAGTGTTCAAGAGCATTGTGGTATATTGTTTGAAAAAAATAAAAAATAAAACATTGGGGACTGTCTTAAAAATATACAGTATTGAGTAATGTAATGATTCTCTCACCACAACACTGCACAGCGTGCACTGCTTCTTGCGCTCGTAAGGAGTGAGTTTGGGAGCGTAGTCTGTGTTGGCGTGTCTGCCACTGCTCAGCTCGGCCGCCTTCTCTTTCCTCTGCTCAATCTGCTCCATGTGTCTGCGACTGCTCTCATCATGCTGTGTGTGAAGGAACAGAGAAGAGCAGTAGGTGTCAGGGCTGAGGTAGGAGGCAGGGTTGCATGCTGAATAAAAATGGCAGTACTGATATGGAAGGGAAGTAGGAGGGGAGTTGCCTTCAATTGAATCTTTTTCTGCAGCTCCTCCACGGCCTCCTGGTGAGCAGCACTCCGTGCAGCTAGGCGCTCCTCGCGGTCTCTGCACAGAACCCATACACACAATATTAGATGAAGTCATTAGATGACATGTGGGGCCACATTGCACTTCTTATTATAACTAAAGCTGAATATGCTATTGGATTGAACAGAAATCTGTATTAAATGAGTGCAAATAGAGACATGAACAGAAGCAGCACTATTTTCTTTTTATATAAGAAATATGAATGATTTTGGGGGTATCTGGTTGAGATTAGAGGTATAGGTAAGGATTGGGGTTTCAACTGAATTGCTGCAGGAGCCTTTCACTAGTGCAGCAGTCATGAGCTTGTAGGTTGTGAGCATGAAGCTTACAGGATTAAGATGACACTCAATAACATGATACAAACTATGAGGGTTCTAAATTCCACCCCCCAGGCCTTCCCTTCTGTGAATTAACTAACATTCTTTAAGTGATTTCAATCATTCGTTAATTAATATTCACAATCATTACTAAAAGTATAAAAAAACAAACAAAAAAAAACCCATCTTAATTAGCGAACCTTAAAACTAATGCAAACACCATACAAACTCTATCAGGTGGCTATTGTCATTAACTATAGACTATAATTCCTGGATTTGCAAGAGATGCTGATTTGAAAGACTGCAAGTGTACGTATACCCTTTAGATTACCATAAATGTAGCTGAGATAATGAATGAAGTTTAATTTTCCACTGGTTATTGGGTATAAATAAAATAAATAAATAAAACCACTTTTTCTGTTTATTTATTTTGTATATTTCAGTAGACTGTAACATCTTACAGTCTATACCATGTTCACTTTGAGATTAAATCTAAAATTAGATATGAATATTAAATTGTACGAATATATATTTTCGAATATAAGCGGATAGCAACATAGAATTACACCTGTAATGTGTATTGCGGGCTGCATGGTGTGCCGATATACAAGGCCACCTAGTCGTTAATTGTCAAGCCGCTAGTTTTTACACAAACTTGCCTAATTTATAATCGGTGTTTATACACCTGATGCTGGATTTTTGCTTTTGTTTGTTGACACTGGACACGGGGTTTTCTCTCAGGTGTGTGCCATGCTTCCTCTTACAGTTCTTAACATAAGCTTTGCACTATTTAAATTGGAGCTATTAGAACACGTGAATTGGTCTCTTCATATTCCCAATTACTGACATTACCTTCGAATATAACGACTTGACAATAGATCTGGAAGAGATTTTGCCAGAATCGGCCATTGTTTCCTCTAAGGGCAAAACTGTAACATGCTGTAAGAGAGAATTACTATAGTATAACCACTCAGTGCATGAACAGTCAGACAGCGTACTGCTCTCCAGCACAAGTTCAGACCTTGCTCTCTCACGGGCCGCATCCTCCCTCGCCCTTTCCTTCTCCTGTCGCTGCTGCTCTATCCGTGCCTCCTGTTCTTTTCTCTTCGTCAGTAGTTCCTCCACCCGTGCCTGCCGCTCTGCCTCTAGAGCTCGCTTACGCTCCTGTTACACAACACGCACATAAACAAGTCATCACGATTTCTACCACCAGGGAGAAAAGAAAGTACGCTAGGAAAGTACTTGTATCAAAGCATTAAAAGATATGTTAGGGTGGAAAAAAAAAAAAAAAAAAGCATCAAACCTGCACAGCTTCATCTCTGGCCTGCTTTTCCTCTTGCCTCCTCTGGCGGTCCTCTTGTAGCTCAGTGAGTCGCTGTTCGTACTCGTTCAGCTTGGCCAGTACATCATGCCTCTTATTCTGAGCTTCAAGTGTGTTTATGAATGCAATCTCATTCACCTACAAAAGCGATCGCCGTTTATGTTTAAGATCATTCCATTCATCATCATTAACTATTTTATCCTAGTCAGGTTCAAAGTAACTTGGTGAGGCAATCTAGGAAACTTTATACAAAGTTGGAAGAAAAAAATGGGAAGACAATCCATTACAGGACACACACAATAACAACTAAAGGGCACTTTATAATAGCCGATCCACCTACTAAAATACTTCCGGACACAGACGGCAATCCGAGCTCAGGATAAAGCCCTGGGGCTGTGATGCAGCACCACTATATGTTGCCCTACCAAGTCACACTAAACAACCTATGACATCCTCACCTTTGCTTCCTCTTCCTGTGCCTTTTTCACAATGGCCTGGAGCTGCAACTCTCGCTTGAACTCTGCATGGAGCAGCTTCTCCTCCATCATCTTCCTCCTCTGATCTAAAAGCTCTTCTTTCCACTTTCTAACCTCCTTCTCCTGCAAGTTAGGGATGGGACAGACTGTAAAAGACACTTCAGAAGAAAAACAGAATGAAAAAACTCTTCGGTGGTTTAAAAAAAAAAAAAAGAAAAAAAAAAAAAAAGAAAAAAAAAAAGGAAAAAATAAAAAATTAAATAAAACAAGTTATTGTACAAACTCCTCAATAACAATTTTTTCTCTAAACTGCTCTGGATGAGAGCATCTGCGATTTGTAAAGTGAAAGATATAATATTTAAAGATTATCTCATGAGTCTTTACATGCGTTAAAATATGCATATAAAAAGACATTAAGTGACAGAAAGAAATTAAGAGAGAGAGAAAGCCTGGGAAGGAGAAGCCACAATCAACTCATAATCCAAAAACCACCCTCTAAAGCCTTCGTAGCCTCTGTCATCACACGCCTGTGTTCTTAACACCCGCGCTCTAAAGATCATATCGCATGTTAATATTCACCTTCAGGCATTGGCATGCAAATATACAAGATTGTTTCAAGTTTCGCTCATCTTTTACGGAATGGGAGAAACCAAAACAAACCGGTTGAAAAAGATTTTTTGTGTCATGTACTTGTACCGTATTTAGCTAAAACAGCTGGGCCTGGACGTCACGTCGATGTCGTAGACTAGCGTATACTAGCCAGTCTTTGACATCGTTACGAGATGTATGTAAGACTCACTCTCTCTAAAAGTTTCTGCAGCTTGTGGCTCTTCTCCTCTTTCAGCTTGTCTCGTAGCTGCTGAGCTTTAAGCTGCTTCTCTTCGTGTTTCTTCTTGGACTCTGCGATGGTCCTGCCAACAAACAAAAGCCGCATATGGAATTCCTTTCACCTTGATAGGCCTTGGACATAAATACTTGATTTACTTTTAAAACATAGTTTCCAAAGATGGCAGTTTGGGGAGTGTAAAATATTAATCCAATCATTACTCTAGTTAAAAGACACATTTATAGACGTGGCAACGTACAGACAAAATCATTATTCCAAAATTCCTCTGATTTATGCCGCCTGCTTGCTCACACCGAGAGACGGCTGATGGATGGCAAACTCATAGGAACCATTTTTTGCCTGTAAACCATGCCGTACCTTTTCCGTGATGGTGAGGAGAGCTTCTCGTGCATGTGGATGCCATGGCCAGGAGGCCGAGATGGCTCCTCCTCCGGGATGTCCCCCCATGAGGTGCTCTGATGCCAGGGTTCTCGCACTGCTCACACCATGACAAACAGCAAGTCACAACACATGTACTCACAAAACACACACACAAAATACTGTCACCTTAGGCAAGAAACAAAAGAAGTACCGTCATAATCAGACAGCATCTCACTCCAGACTCCACCTCCAATGCTGACCTATGTTAAAAAATCTGATTAGTAAAAAAAAAAAATAATAATTATTGTCAGAAATATTTGGCCAAAGTGGTGTGTGTTAGTTTTCTCACTGAAAAATCACTCTCGCTGTCCCGCTCCAGTTCATTGTTTTCAGCCTGGATCTCCAAGGTAAGTTGCTCCTCCTCGGCGATGGCACTGGCTATGGCCTCCTCGTTAGCTTTCTCTAACCGATCAGCCAGCTCCTCCTTCTTAGCCAGAACTTCAGCCATGGATTGGGGCTGGACACGGGCATGAAAAATCACTCAGAGTAAACATATTGCAGCACAAGTCATACCAGTACTCCCAAGCTGACCACACCAAGCCTCTTAAAACATGCCACAAGCGAAAACCAATTGAGATCAATGTATAAAACGATTATGCACTCTGACATTTTAATACTTAGCAGCATTAAATAAATAAGCGCACTATGAAAAACATTATTTAAATGAAAAAGTCAAACCATAGGCAGGCACCATAAACACAATCAATCACAAAAACCACACACAGGGAAGCATACCAAAGTCATGCATAAAACATCCACTATGAGGAAATGACCGAAGCCTCTACTAGGCGGGACTTACTGTTTATACTTTACAACTCTTACCCAGTCCAACTATATTACCCATATAATGCTGGGTTCTATTTGTAAGAGAGTGATGTATTTTCCTTTGAGGTACATTTCTATTAAATCGATTGCCAGATGCTTTTGATCCAAAGTGATTGACAATTAAGCTGAGCAAATGAAAGTTACAGGATTTGGGGTGCCAGGATTTAAACTTGCCACCATCTGAGCCTGCTATAATGCACCTGTGAGTCTGATTAGCACACGATGATTAGCAAATTTTTGACATATTTTTTGTAAAAGAATCCCAGTTGCACCCTAACACTTGACCTCAGCTTCTTAAACTGCCGAGTGAGCAGTATGCCAAGTGTCAGTTATGGAGCACCCGTGCAGGACGACAGAGACGTCGGAGCGCTAGGATCAGTGCGACACATCATCCTAATGAGCGTAATGAGAGAGAGATTTCTCTCAACACTGTGCCTGTTAGTCTCAAGCAGGAGTCTAAACAGAGCTGGGCTTATCTCAGCCACCCAAAGAGGTGGTGTCTGGATCTCTGTAGCAGCAAGACCAGGTTCCTTTATGATCTGCTCTTAGATAGCACTCCCCCAACGCTATTTATGTGCCATCCATCTCTATAGTTTCGGACAGGCTTTTGGTATGCTGTTGAGAAATGGATGACAGTAGCTGAGGTAGAGAGGAGGGAGGCTTAAGCCTTAATTAACCCCTGAGAGGGTTACACGCACCGGGATGGCAACGCATGGTATGGTGAGAGAGAACAGCACAGCAAGTATTACAGAATGAAAACATGCCTGTAAAACTTTATGGAATTAAACACGGTAAAGTGATGAGAACGCGCACTTGACATACACTCCGTAAACATAGCTTCGTCCAACGGGATGTCATTTTATTCTCGTTAAGTTGTAAAAGCTCAGCTTGTGTTTTTTTTTTTCTCGTGTAAATCCTTTAAATATCATAATGGATTGGCAGGTCAGAGGGCTCGGGACAAAGTCTCTTACCGAAAGGAATCTGAAACTTCAGCTTGTTCAAGTGCCTGTGAATCAACACCACTATGCTAACAAGACTGGGCAAGCCTAGCTTTTGTTAGACCGCAGTTCGAACTCATCGACACCACCACAGCAATCTTGGAAAAAAAGTGGAACCCGAGAAGCATTAGACACTTGTTAGTATTTCCACTGGTATTCCAGCAAATCTGGAATCTCAATATTCCACTGGACTTCTAAACTACAGCTAGTACACTTTTTCAGGTTCATCAGGGGATTGCGTTTTTCAGTTTACACCACCAATCTAAAGTTTGGGACACATTTTTCATAAAAAGATGTTTACCATTTTCTTCTATTTAAATGATCCATTTATCACATATGGAATTATGCCTTGACCAAGAACACTTAAAAAAATATTTTATATTTGAAATTATTACAATACCTCTGATGACATTTGCAGCAGTAGCCCTTAAACTGCTACTTATTTACATGTAAGCATTTCAATTCAGAAATCGCCATTACATTCAATAATTGTAGTGTAATGTTAGCCATTAAAAAAAAAATTTATAATAATAATAATAATAATAATAATAATAATAATAATTAACAATGGGGATCAGGAATTAAGCAAAAATGCCTTTCTTAATCTGGAAAAACAACCACAAGACTAAAAGCTAAAATGTGTGGCATTGGTGTCCCCTAAAAGCCACAGAAAAGCCTTCTGTGGTCACAGACTTGCTCATACACAAACGCTGACTATGCAGGGTTCGGAAAAGGGGAGTGTGGTGGTTATGCTGCTGTGGCTGGAGGTTTTTGGGATTGAAGTTGTTTAGGCGAGAGCTATGCCCCCGGCCTGTGTCTCTCAGCACTCACGGTGGAAAGCTCTGTGGGGTCCAGCATGCTCTCCAGTTTCACTTCTGCCAAGGGAATATGGGTCGCTGCTGCTGTCACTGCTGCTCCTTCTTCAGCAGCAGATGGTGCCGTGACCCGGCACGTTGCCCCCGCCGGCTCCTTCTCCCCACCAACCGGTCCAGCTCCAGACTCCTCCGACTGGGGAGATGATAGAGGAGGAGCTAGAGCTGGAGCTGGGGTTGGAATTTCAGAGGAAGAAGGAACTGGAGGGAACTCAAATATAAGGGGTGACACACACCGGCTAGACTCTTGGTCATTGTCTGATGGGGGCTGCATTAACACAAACAAACACAAACACAAATTTACATACACATTTACAAACAAACACACTGTCTGCATTCTTCTCAGGGACCTTCATGAAAGATGATGGTCAGACATGTAAACAGCAAAATAAGGAATGAAACATGCAGCTGAGGAAACACAACATGCTGAGATTAGATTAAAAAAAAGAATCATGTTACAGGCAATAAACATGAACAGTGCAGCAACACATTAAAATATACAAACATACAAATCGTTATTTTTATTAATCTAACACTAGTGACTACACCTGCATGCACAAACGCCTTGCATCACACAAAACCTATAAATATTTCATAAGACCCTCAATGTTATTTCTAACTCTGTGGTCTAGCAACGTATGTACAAAAATCAATGCCTGATCAACTGATACGGCCCTGTCTGGACTGTGTGTCTGTGAACAGCCCAAAACACAAACAGAGAGGATCAACTCTAACGTTACAGAGCCCTCGACTCTTCCTTCTGTGCCTGAATTATTGATGGGTGGGAGCTGCTGGTTGACGTCACTACCTCGAGTACGGTGGCCTTCTCACACTCTGGGTTTTGCTCTGGGGAGATGAGCTTGCTGTCCCCCTGGTTCTCCTCAGGTCTCTGCACTTTGTCCTGGAGCTGCTGGTTCTCCTTATCTCTCGCATCTTTGGGCCTGACATTGGCCAGCACAGGACTGACCTTGGCCACCATCGCAATGGAACGAGGTTTCATGGAGCGGCCCCGCTGCACTGTCTCCCAGCCATCAGCATCTTTTTTGCCTGGTGATAAACACCAGACATGCACACGCAAAGGAGATTATTTAGAAAAACATAATGATCAACAGAAATAATAAAAAAAAAGTCTATAGAGCATACACCAAGATAAAATGCACTAACATGGTTTGCATTCGTAAATGTTGTTTGTAGGAACTGGAGCACTCTGGTTGAGCACGGGCAGTGCCTGGGAGCACTTCACACGGTCAGCATAGCTGTGTCCAGAGTGAGAAAGACACGATACGGCAAGAGTAGGAGGAGGACCCCTGTCAACACACACGCATCCGGTTCAAACATTTCAGTGATGCAGGCATTAGCACATATAATGAACATAAATTAAGTTTCCATCAGCATTCTGACATCTTTTGGGGAAGTTAAATGCTCTGGAACTCCATTTCCCTCAGCCAATCACAACAACAAGGTTAGTTCAATTCCAATGCAATCACACTGCTAATTACAGTAATATTAACACAGGACTGCATTTATGGAGAATTATAGTGGCACTTATCTGGACCTAAAAAAAAAAAAAACACTGTGGCACCAGTATATACCATGTGGTGTGAATACACACAGTACACACAGTGTGTATACACAGTGTTACCATGTTTTCTGACTTGCCATTTGACAATGTGAGTGTGAGAAATACTTTGTTAGCCGAATGAAAGTTTTTTTTAATGCCTGGGGAAGGGGGTAAGTCAATCTGATTAGTGCACCAACTACAACCCAAAAAATGGGTGCTAGGTAGATTATTGATTGAATAATTAAAGAGTAAAAGTAAAATGAGAAAGACATGTTTTAGGCCAGGGTTGGAAATATTTGCATTTGATTTAAAAGACTTCCTGCAAAACAAATGCAATTATGTACAGTGGAACCTCGGAGCTCGCGGCCTCAGCGCTCGCGACCTCGCATGCTCGCGACTTTCATTCCGACCGGCAACTCTCATTCAGATCGGCTCGTGAGCAACCGCGAGCTGCTCAAAACGCTAGTTTTAACATTTCTAATCAAGGTTTATCTCATTAAAACTTTCTTTTATTACTGCTGTATTTCTGTAATGCTGCTTTGAGTCAATGTAGATTGTTAAAAGCATTAGACAAATAAAAATA
This sequence comes from Silurus aristotelis, assembly GCF_946808225.1. Lineage (NCBI taxonomy): Eukaryota > Metazoa > Chordata > Actinopteri > Siluriformes > Siluridae > Silurus > Silurus aristotelis. The sequence continues at coordinate 20,530,562 of NC_139580.1, forward strand.
AATTTTAATCAACATTTATTTTCACACTGAGTTTGGTTATTGGCCTTTCATAGGAAAAGTTTGAACATCTCTTTGAATCATCTAGCTGTTGTGTGTTGAAATGGAGCGGTGTACATGACTTGATTTTCACTATTTTCATTTTGAGTGATCATCTGTGTAGTGTTTCTCTTTGTGTCATAATATGCATCACTGTATAGGTTTATACTGAAGGCCTGGCAATCCGACTGAACTTGAATCTTACACACTGCTGTCTGTTTCACTAAATCTGTTTATTAGCCTAATGACAAGGCAAGGATTTGGCCACTCGGATGGTCTGCCCCTAGACCAGCCAGCGGTAACGAGAGCACATCTCACACTCAGAGCATCCTGTATCAGTGAGGACTGAGAATTCAGACAACAGCTAGCAGGTCAGCCTAACAGCCTCACCGCTTGATCAATATCCATTTCCTGAGGCATCTGATTACAGTGTAATGCAGGTATTGAACTTCATGCTTCAGCAGTCTTCAACCACACTTATATCTGCACCTCCTACTGTCTCGGAGAGAAGCCGTGGAAAAACCCGAAAAAAAAAAAAAAGGAAAAAAAAGAAAAAAAAGAAATCACATTAAACAAACGCTTGGGCCTTACAGATCGATCTCGCAGCTCTTCCAGACAATGCGTATCTTCTCTGCAGCCTTAGGCCAGGGCTCTCTATGTATCAAATCTGCTATTGATTTCTTAATTTAGCTATTCAGTACCCTTTTAATTGAGTTATCAATCCTTTTCCTTTTACACTACCAGTAAAAACCACACGCGCGCACACACTAATGGAACGAGACAAATCTCAAGCGTTAATGTAGGAAGTGGAGTTTCCCCATTTCAGGCCTTAGACATTGTTTGCTAAGCGAGAATATGGTCTCAATCAGTGGGAAGTAAGACGAGATAATGACTCGTGGTTAATCGCTAATCATGACTTGGCCTTTTTGTGGTAAGAAAACAGTGGTTTGGACTGGGCACAGAAGTGAAAAGGTTTTACCCGAAATTGAGGGCGCGCCGAACACTGGGAGATGGAACAAGTCGGTCTTTTGAAGGACTGGGCATCACATGGCGTCCAGGGGACATTTTGCGAACCTCCCACGCCAAAGAAGTAGGTCTGGTAGGGTCAACAACACATTATTCAATATAACACTAAACAATCGAACAATACTGGGTGCTTCAACCTAGAAATTAAATATTAACTGCAATTTAAAAAAAAAATGATTGCTGCAATTTAAAGCTGCCTAAATCCATTTAGTGATCATTTTTCCACGTACCATTACAGTGTAAATTATACTCTATACTGTGGGGGGTGGTAGTGTGTGTGTGTGTGTGTGTGTGTGTGTGTGTGTGTGTGTGCGCACAAAACTTGATCAATAAGGAGTCTTGGTTAAACTGGGGAGCAACTTAAAAGCTCGGGTTTATATCTTAATCAATGCATTGTGTTGGTGTTGTGGTAATTTCAGCCATTCAGTTAAAGAGAAGCCAATAAACTGGCGGATCCCCTTAAATTACAGCTGTTCCTATTGATCCACTGCAACTGGAACACTTATCAAAGAGTCCCCAATGTGCAGTGCAATGAACAGATCACCTGTTTTGGGCATCAGTTTTCTCCAGCTTCTCCTGCAGCTGGATCCAGTCAATGAGAGCTTTAAAGTCCCGTACATAGTTGTCCAGCATCATCAGAACTTCCTACAATAAAATAGACACAACTGAAAAATTGATGATTCGGTTTATTTAGGAAAAGTTCTTTTTATGTAATTCGTTGAAAGAAATAAGCAGTGCATCATCACAGTATGGAAACTCAGATTTAGGAATTCATGGTTGTTGGCCAAAACAGATGTATTATGCCCATATCTGAGGATTTCTTTGGACAAAGAATGTTCCTTTCAAAGGACCACAGAACAGAAACCCAAAGTTTTCTAGGTTTTCTGAAATAAAAATACATAAAAAAAACTAAATAACAATATAATTCATACACATTATTAAAGATTCAAAATGTACGCTCATTCTACAAAAAAAACAGCTTTTTTTTTTTTTTTTTTTTACACAAAAACAGCCATTCACATATCACCCATTCATGATCCAGCAGGTTGACCATACCCACTGACTACACAGCAGATAAAACACACTCATTCACTACACTTCAGATGAATTACACCCATTTATGTTACAGTAGGTGAGCCACACCCATATACTAGAGAGCGGGTTAATCACACCCATTCAAGCTGAAGTGCATCAGTAATGCAAGTAAAAGAAGCATAAAACATTTTGCATAAGCATTAGACAAAAATCCATTCAACACATTTTAAACTGTGCATAAAGTAAAAAAAAAAAAAATCCAGAACACAACAGCCTGATTTCCACCTCAGCACCATGTCTCAGGTAACTTTGAGCCTAGCTTGCCGTTGGACACAAACACAGACCTTTGCAGCTGATCTGAAAGGCCTTTTAATGAAGCCAGTCAGGAGAGACAGGACGCAAAGGTCTCAGCAGAGCCCCAGTGGAGGTCTTGATCTTCAGGCCAACAGAGGGGCTCCTGTAACCCTAAACCTCACCCCACCTCCTCCAGCTTCGGCAGACAAACAGGCTCGGGCATCGAAGAAGGGTCACAGTCACTGGAGCACAGTCAAGGAATCACTCCATTCACAAAGGACAAGAGAGGACAAAAGAGAAGGAGGGGAAAAAACGCCACCCTTCATTGCTGCCTCGCTGGTCCACCACAAGAGGTGCAGCTGAAATTACCAATTAGTTTAGCAAGAGAGGGCTGGCAAATCTGATTGAGGCCCTAATCATTTCTAGTTACTGGCGAAGGGAGCGAGGCAGATGACGGCATCTCATTGTCTGCGTGACATTCGATCTGCAGGAGGGAGGGCGACTCTGGGGAATCCCTGAGCCTAAACAAAGCCACGAAGCAAGAGTTCAGTGTGGATTCCTGCTTCAGCATGGATTACTTCAGACCTTCAACCCCAGCCTAGCACAAGAACTTCTGCCAAACCTGTCCTGAAAGAAATAACATCTGAGCCAGTGTAGCCACAAAGCTGAGCATTAATCCTCTGGGTCAAATAGAGAAGCTGGCCAACATTTATAGACTCTGAGCACTAGCACAGGGCCCTTAAAATACAACTGCCCAAAAACATACAAACAGACCATTAAAACTGAGACTAAGACTAAGCCCCAGCCCAGACTATTCTACATACTGCGAATGGTAATGCAACACATGTAAATGCCCAGAAGCACCAATGTATGCTTAAGAAGAACTGACAGGCAGAACAAGGGCAGACATGCTGTGAAACAGACCTGTGTGAGATTGATGGGTGGGCTGGTGGGAGGAGTCATTCAGAGAAAATGTTCATGGCACATTTGGGTAATAAAGGACTGAAGCCAGTGAAAGAAGTGTGCTGCAGAATTCAGAGCTGGCACACAGTGTACAGGTGGTCATTCTTACAGGGAATAATGAGTGAGGCAAGCCAAACTTGAAAAAGGCTTTGCAGGACTTTATCTCTCCCCCCCTCTCTCATTATTTTATATTATATTATATTATATTATATATATATATATATATATATATATATATATATATATATATATATATATATATATATATATATATATATATATATCGCACAAGATTTTGACTCTCCTTAGTTTTTGAACCTCGATAGTTTGCAACTTTTTATTTATTAATGAAACCAAATGTAAAAGAAAAAGAAAATAAATCATAATAATAAGTATTTTACCGGCTGGCAGATTGTTACTGAAATTAGTGTTTGCCAAATTCTTAATAATTTAATGTTTATTTATAAAATGTACTGTATCACAATAAACTTTATTTTTTAAATCGAATGCAAAACTATTTTTATGGTGCTACATAAGCTTTTTCTGATATTGATTGCTCCCTGTTTCCTGCTCGGAGAACTATTACTATTACTCAGAACTGAGAGCTATAATAAAGACAGGACAATAAAATAAATTTCATGTTTAAAGAGAGTACATGAGGGTGTAAAATTAACATCTTAAAGTCATGAGCAGCTTGCTGGCATTGCCAATTTTAAAATTTCAGCTTGATTGTGGATTTTTCTCGATCCTCTAAAAAAATGGTGATGCAGTGGTAAGCACTGCCATGTCATGGCTCCAGGTTTCCAAGTTCAGACCTGGAATTAATTTGAAATTAATGGTGCTGTCTGTAAGATGTCCTCATGTCTACAAAGGGTTCCTCCAGGGCCTCTGGGCTCTGGACTTCGGATCAATCATTCACGAATAAACAAATTAATAAATAGTTTAGTCCTATACATGCAAAATTTGACAACAATGGCATCAACATGGATGCCTCTGCTGCAAACATCTGTAGCAGTTTCAGACATTTGGCCTTGCTGCTACCCTGACCCTGTTTAGATCAATAAAAAAATTAAATGATTTAATTTGCTGATTGCAACAACTATAAACTCTTAACCTCTTGTTCTTGGGATATCACACTAAGGAGAATCTCAGAAAGATGTACTCATGGACAATCCCAAAACCATCTAGTGACAGACTCATAAAAAAAAAAAATATGCTACCGAGTTGTGCTGTCTAGTTTAATACAGTTAACAACATTATAATCTTTATTGCATTATTATATTACAGTCAAAGCAGCATTACTTAAGATACGGTCGGCGCTCCGCAACCACAGGTTTAAGGTCAGTGCATTTGATCGGCATTAATATTTAGTATTATTTGTTATTTAATTACGCATTATTTTATATGATAACTATTCTGTATATTTATTTGATCTAGATACTTCACATGAATGTTTGACAGTGTATGTGCAGCACATGTGAATGTAAAGGGTGGACTATATACACTACAGATAGAGTTTAGTTGCAAAACTAAACTTTTTTACAGATTTTGAAACTGGCTATATATATATATATATATATACACACACACACACACACACACACACACACACACACACACACACACACACACCAAACTATCAGTATGATTTAAATAAATGATTTTATTGCAGAAACTGCAGATTTGTTTACACTACAGGCTTTTTTTTTTTTTTTTTTATGAATGCGGCCTCTCTATTTCTGTCTCACTCACACACACACACACACACACACACACACACACACACACACACACACACACACACACACACACACACACACACACACACACACACACACACACACACACACCAAGGAGCCACTACTAAGGCCTTGGTGGTATAAATCAGTGCTTGGGATTGAAGAAAAGCCTGATAAGAAGTAATTAGGTGCAGGGCTGCAGGTTAAAGATGTGGGCGTTATTATAATATGAGAATAAATCATCTTGCTGGAACAATCATCCCTCTAAAAGTAAAGGAATACAGAACTGGCTCAATGCCCTGTACTGCATCAACATTGTCTACTAAAACACACTGGTGAGACAGAAGGATTAACTAACTGTACTAGCACTGCTTTAAAACAGAAAGCTGGCATGTTCTGAGGAAAAAATACCATGATGCGATACGCAATACTGCATATAAACATTCAGGGCTGGGGCATACCAGTACCATTTATACCAGGGGTCACCAACCTTTTTGAAACTGAGACCTACTTCTTGGGTACCGATTAATGTGAAGGGCGACCACTTTGATACACACTTCTGAAATAAATTTGCTCAATTTACCTTTAATTATATGTTAATATTAATAATTATTGATATCCATCTATGTGGACACTGATTATGTTCATGATCTCACAATAATCATCAACAATGATTTAACAAGGTAGGAAACATAAATATCAATATGCAAAACTTTATTTATATAAATCTCTGCAAGTATTTACATTTTTAAATGATCACTTCAACATTTTCACTAGCCACTAACAATTTTTAACAAGTTATGCACTACGTTGCATCATGACTGTACAGATGATCAATCAAATAGAATCAATCAAAAAAAAATTTAATATTGTCATTTTCAAATTCACACCAATGCAAGTGTGATTTAAAAAAGAATAGCAACAATAAACATTAGATTCAGCTCACTGATAAGTGGCGCTATGGTGAGCTATTTCTAGAAAAGGCCCACGGGCGACTCATGTGGTCCTTGCGGTCCATGTTGGTGACCCCTGATTTATACAGTACCTGTTGGTGGAAATCTTGGTTATGTACCAATTCCACAATAAGATCTTTTGGTAGTGAACGTTTTTTTTTGGTGCCAAGAATTCTGAAAGACACCTCTGACTTAATTAATTAAGAAAAGCTCTAAGATCCAGGTCCACATAATCATGGTCATATTTATATCCCACATCAATAGGTTTGAGAATATTAGTTCATCTTACCCAACCGTAATAATTTCTTTATACATTAAAAAAAGTTTATAAATTTATAAATTTAAGCTCTTGCTAATACGACCATATAAAATATCAAACCAATGGCAATGCAAACATTTAATTATTTAGTTGTTGTTTCTCTTTACTTCAAATCTTTTACTTCTAGCTTCTATCATTATATTTTTTTTTAGGAAAGTAATAAAAAACCTCAAAACCCTCTGGCATACACAAATTACATTTTGTGACTTTCAATTACACTCACTGGTTAAGATTTTAGCACCACACTACACAATATGGTCAACATTTGTGGACACCTGAGCGTAAGATCCGCATGTGGTTTTTGAACATCTAATTCCACATTTAGTCCTTTACTTTTTGAACCTCCAAACCTCCACTCTTCTGGGAAGATGTTCCAAAGGATTTTGGAGTGTACTTGTGGAGATCTGCGCTCATTTATCCACAAAGGTGTTAGTAAAGTCAGGTACTGATGTAGGGTGAGGAGGCCCGGGTGCAGTCAGTGTTCCAATTCATCCCAAAGGTGTTCAATAGGATGAAGGTCAGAGCTCTGCAGCAGGCCACTCCAGAGCTTCCTCTCCAACCTACAGTATGTAAAGCACATCTTCATGGAGCTTTGTGCACAGGGACATTACCATGCTGAAACAGGTTTGACTCTCCTAGTTTAATTGAGGAAAATAATTATTTTTGCTTCTTTATTTAAAAGACATTATATGCAATTATGTGCCCCAACCTTTATGTCGAAAGTTTGTGGAAGAACCACATATGGATGGAAACCTCAGGTGTCCCAAAACGTTTGCCCACATAATGTTGATTCTCAAAATGTGGTCCAGGTGCCTAAGAAGCGTTATGAAAATATTTGTTAACTTGTTTCTTATATTTATCATTGAAGTTTAATAAACTTGTTTTCTGTTGCTATAAAGTTAATGGTGATTAACAAAAACCTATATTATATACAAAATATATTACTGTACTCATTTGAATAATAAGCATAATATAGAGTATACACAGTGCTGAAATTGGATTTGTTCAATTAAACTAATGAGCAACGAATTTGAGAAATACAGTACTGGGGTGGAACCGAATGGATTTCTATTCAATCTATTTGATTCTATTTAGACCCAAACCTTTTCCAGCATAAATTTAATTTCCAGAATGGCAATGCCCCTGTGCACAAAGTGTGCCAAGTTCATTAGAATCTCGAATGTGTCCTGCACAGAACCCTGACCTCAACCGAACTAAGCATTTCTGGGATGAACCCGGAACCCTGTTCAACATCTGCTATGCATTTACAGCTGAATCAGCAAAAATCTAAACAACAGCAAAAGGAGGAATAATGGCATATTAATGCCCTGTGTTTTAAACACATAAGGCGTTGATAGTTGGGTGTCCACATGCTTCTGATGTATTTTCCAAAATATTAAGAATCTAACGGTGTAATTTCAACCATCGCCAATGACGCAGGAACTGTTTTGTTGCTGCTCACATTATCCTAGTCCCAAAGTGCACCACTTGACTCAGTGACCTGTAAACCTTTCTAGCAAATTTACAGACTGGAAAAAAAATCTCCTATTTGTATCTGTTAAGGAAACTCGCATCATTAGTTGATTTTGAATCGTGGATCCATTCAGGCATATATGTCAAGTTACATCTCTTTATTGTACTAAATCACCAAAAGAGAAACTGCAAACCTGCACGTGGCCCATCTTCCCAATGGGTTGACAATTCCCTCATCAAAGCCTTTACGAGTTACTGTGTTGCAGATGGTTAGTGTACAGCAGCAAAAAAACCAGCATGTTTATATGTAGCATGCGAGGGTGTGCAGAGGCAAAACACCAGCTTCTTGCACTCACTAGATTCACCGGGCGAAGGTTCCGCATGGATGCTGCACAAAGATACCGTCAACGAGGAGACCACAAGGTGTCGCATTCAGCTGCGCTTTCAGCTGCGCATTCAGAAGTCCTCATCTGAACCGTATTCACTGTGATTCAAGATTACATGCTAATCTAGAACTCGGAACTTGGAAGAATACGCAGCAGGGACTCTAATCAAGCACTCCAACACTGCGGAGCAGCCAGAGTAAACACATGGCATGCTGTGTGGACTCACGGACATGCCAATGCACACCGCACTATGTTTACATTTACATTACATTTATGGCATTCGCCCTTATCCACAGCGACTAACAACTGAGCAGGGGAGGGTTAAGGGCCTTTCTCAAGGGCCCAGCAGTGGCAGCTTGGTGGTGGTGGAATTTAAACTTGTGACCTTCCCGATCCAAAGTTTAATGCCTTAACCACTGGGCTACCACCTCCAAATATATATCAGCTGGCTGGACGTGCCACTGCCGGAGGGTAACAGAACTGGCGAGACAACCAAAGCACTGTAGAAATGTTTGTGTGGCGGGCTGGTGTGTGTGTTCGCTTAGCTAAGGGCAGTACATGCTCCTTTTCTGCCCTTACCTCTGTTTGGCCACAGTAACAAGAAAGCCAGGGCTCCCAATTCTGTTTAAAACAGTGTTATCAGACGTCATCTGATAGACCCCTCACACTGAGGCCCTGGGCTTGCTTTCTCCACACACACACACACACACACACACACACAAAATGGGGGAGGAGTAGGGGGAACTTTGTTTACACACCATCATCAATCTGCACTCCCTGCAGGAAGGCCCTAGAGAGCGGCCAGTGATAATTCTCTCACCAGCGCACCTTCAAAGCACTCTCTGACACAAACCAGAAAACAAAAGGAATGTTGATAGGAGGAGGGAAACTCGACAAAAATCCAACTTCCTCGACCCTTCGTTTCCCTCTACTGTTCACTCAGGGAAACAACCGCCGTTGCCACTTTTGCTCATTTTAAGTCGCACACAGCCCTAAAAAGAGGTTTATTCCCATCATGACGTTTACTCTGAAAGCCATTCCGGTATCTGACATCATTTCCTCTGTGACCATGGGGTGCGTAGTAAATCTGATTGACTGTTGACTGCCAAAGCCCAATCCACATTCCTGAAGAGTAGAGACAGGGTTATCAGGAATCTTTATTGAGAGGTCAGCCAGACTTTCCTCTCAGTGACCTAGCACTAGGCAGGGGAAAAAAAACATGAAAATGCCAAAGAAATTAGGCAGCACTCCCTTCTTGGTGGATTAGCTTTGGCAGGACAGTGCTAAACGTTCTCAAGGAATATTTCTTACTGCAATGGGTTATCTTTGGGTCAGCGAAAAGCTTTTGGCTGGATGGGTTTGAAAGGATTTTCCAAATATGAATCAATTATAAGGAACCGAATGTGTGAACCAAGTTTAACTGTGTGTATGAAACCCTTAAAGTTGATCCTCTTAGTGCTACTTGTTTGTGACCAAAACTACTTACGAGAAAAGAAGTCAAAATTTAACGTATATATCTTTTCTTGACTATTTATGTATATTTTTACACGTGTGTTGCTTTAGTGTATTCTGAATATATTCCGAAGAAATATTCTGAATCTTTAGCTTAAAGAACATAAAATAAAAGCTGGATACGGTTCAGTTAAAATGTGTATGGCTTCAAGAAAAGCTGGTTCACTTTTTTTGTTTTGTTTTTACTGTTTATTCCTTCTAACCAACGAAATAGCGTTTTTTGTCCGCACATTTCCAGTCCAGTTTTTTTCTCTAAAAGACCTTCAGCAAATAACATGTTCCCTTGTTTTTTTTGGACCAAACCGAAAACTAGGCAAAAGCACAAATTCCCCTTTGAAAACTGAACAAAACAGACAAACAGAATAGGAGTGAAAAATTTGAAGTCGGTCTCTCTTTGGAGCGAGTCCGTGTGCCTGGATTTAACAATTCACCACTCAATTGGAAAGTTACCTTTATTTTGGCAGAAAAGTCATTAGGCTCCTACCTTACACTCCACAACGCTCTGGTCTGATTCACATGTGACGTAGATCTCGTCGACGGCTCGGCGCAGGTTATCGAAGAGGAACGCCCAGTAACGTGCCCTCAGATCTACTTTGCGTGGCTGCCTGGATTTAGTGGGGCTTTTCTCAGCTCCTTTATCCAGCATGGACCCTGCTGCTGCTTTGCAGTCCAACAACATGGGCTAAACACACAAACAACTTTGAGTATTAGTTTACATAGACTCTTAATAATAATAAATAAATAAAAACTTGGAAAAACTTAAAACTGTCTAGAAGCCCAGCCTCGTTCAGCCCACAGTAAGCTGGTCTCTGCTTCCCTCTAGTGGTGAACATTTGTACATTTCAGATGCAGCCAAGGTAAAATAATTCCTACCTGTTTTTTGTTCCTATGTTGTCCAGCGTTAATACGCTGAGCTCTCGCATTGCTGTTGTTGTGAGCTTTTGGCTTTCCTGCAAGTTTAAAAAAAAATTGCACATGTTACACAGCTTATTTAGTTTAATTGTTTTATTTAAACTTGCCCAGAATGAAAATAATATCAAATCTTTGTGGAAAATGTTGGTGTTTAGCAAATTAAATGCATCTAGAAGACATTCCTATCTTAAAAATGAAGCACTAATCATTTTTAAGGGTGCTGACTTGTGAGACAGGCTGCAATGAAAATGCTGACAAAAACTATAAAGTATTTTGGTCTATGGTGCTATCTGCGAGAGACCGGGAAAATCAGCCAAACTCATTGGTATACGGATAATGTGAAACGCAATTCCACGATGAACAGCGAGATTTGACCGAGTCGAGATTCGCTGTAAAGCAGGGCATTACTGTACTTAAATAAAACGTCATTGAAGTAACAGTACTTTATTTGAGTAGAATATTTTCTTACTCTTTCCACCTCTGCTTATGTGATTTTACCCCTTGATGCTTGCAATTTTGTTTACGCTAAACAGGAAAGTCAGCATTCTTTAATTTACAGAATTTAGTTCCTGTAACACTCTTGAATGCTTTGCACATGCTCAGATATTCTCAGATATACATGTTTCCCTTTTGATTATATTCAGGTGCAACTTTGAGGTTTTTGCATAGCGGCGTCCACGACTTAAAGTGCGCGTAAAATTCTCCTAAACAGATTAAACAACAAATGAAACTTGAATGGAAGGTTACATGAAAGGATAAAGGGTCAAAGAGCCCTGGTAGAACCTCAAGCATGTCTGAAGACAGTAAAAGAGCAAAGGATCCTTATAGAATAGAACATACGTATGCAGTAGTTACAAAGTCCCACTATCACTAATGAGCACGATGACAGCATAAGAAGCACAATGACTAACAATGCTTAGATGCAGGATCAAGGATGTTCATCAGCAATGCATCAAAGGGACAGGGCAGTAAATGCTGATCTTAAAAGAATAACTTTCAAACATTCTCTGATCAAGGTGGAGCTTCTAACATACAGGAGCTTCACCAATTATTCAGGACTGTGTTCTGTTTATGCACTAAAGTTGGTTAGAATACATATGAAAACCTGTGTTTAGGTTTTTGCACACACAAGTAATAAACGACGGTATGTAAAGACGTGTATGTATATATATATATATATATATATATATATATATATATATATATATATATATATATATATATATATACACACACACACACACACACACACACACACACACACACACACACACACTTGATATGCTCTGTAAGAAGCATATCAAGGTTCTGGCGTGGCCTAGCCAGTCTCCAGACCTAAACCTAATAGAGAATCTTTGGAGGGAGCTCAAACTCCATGTTTCTCAGCGACAGGCCAGAAACCTGACTGATCTAGAGAAGATCTGTGTGGAGGAGTGGGCCAAAATCCCTCCTGCAGTGTGTGCAAACCTGGAGAAAAACTACAGGAAACGTTTGACCTCTGTAATTGCAAACAAAGGCTACTGTACCAAATATTAACATTGACTTCTCAGGTGTTCAAATACTTATTTGCAGCTGTATCATACAAATAAATAGTTTAAAAATCATATTGTGATTTCTGGATTTTTTTTTTTTTAGATTATGTCTCTCACAGTGGACATGCACCTACGATGACAATTTTAGATCCCTCCATGATTTCTAAGTGGGAGAACTTGCGAACTAGCAGGGTGTTCAAATACTTATTTTCCTCACTGTGTGTGTGTATATTATATATATATATATATATATATATATATATATATATATATATATATATATATATATATATAATTGTTAGCGTGGGAATACAACAATTCCACATTATGCACAACAAATGAAATTACAAGCTTAAGGCTATTTATGATCACACTTACAACAATTAAGTTCTATTTGCTTTGCAAATGCGGTCTATACTAGTGGGAGCAGTTCAGCGGGTAATATTCTTGTTGTACTGTAAATGAGTATGTTTACATCATGTGTTTTGCTGGAGAATATACCGTTCGTTTGTGTGTATTTGCCTTCCTCCTCCTTGTTCTCCAAAGGCACACTCCAGGCAATGAGGTTGCGAGCAGCACGTCCCTCCTCCGCTACGATCTTCCTCACCTTGTCATGGCTATTGGAGCGCTGGAAGGAGGCCTGCGGAACAGCAACACGAAAGCAGAGAGCGAGTTGGCAATAGTGCACACAGATCTGCTCAAATTTTGCACAACCTGCAATGTAAAAGGTACAGCGCATCATGCACATTGTGTTTTTCTGAAGCACAACATTGCATTCAGCTCTTCCTCTGCAGTTAGAAAACAGGTAGAACGGTGCGCTTGTAGAGCATAACAATTTATGCTCCGTTTTCTACTGGAGATCGGTTTGCTAGAGGGTCACAGTTCTTTTATTCACTGTGTAATTATGCACTGCTGACTTATTTTATATCTTTATATTTTATCAATTGCAATGTCTACGTTCTATAAACAACACAATTATCAATATATTGAAAACTAAAATCAATAAAAACACAATCAAATGCTTATACAAACCAAACGTATAATGAAGCATGGACATCACGTTACACTCACAATTCATGAGAGTTTTGGCTTAGCAGTCATTCTAGCTATAAAACAATGAAAATTCTAAATCTAATCTGTCTGACCCTTTATATCCAGGATGCAAATTCTGCCTGAATACTGCTCAGATCATATACAGTATAAAAAATAAAGAAATAACCCCAAACTACTGTTTAAGAATAATGCAGATTGTATTTTTAATACAGGTTAGTATGCACTTGGTAAGAGTGCAGCTGTTTACATGTGTGTATACATATATATTGTATATAAAAATATAAATACACACACACACACACACACACACACACACACACACACACACACACACACACACGGATAGTGGTGTAAAAAAGTGTTTGCCCCCTAGTTTTTTTGCATGTTTGTCACACTTGAATGTTTCAGATCATTAAACTAATTTAAATATTAGTAAAAGATAACAAGTGAACACAACATGCAGTTTTTAAATGAAGGTTTTTATTATTGTTAATATTGTTTATTATATAACTATGGTTTATCACACCCGAGTTTAATTTCTCTAGCCACACTCAGACCTGATTACTGCCACACCTGTTTACAATCATGAAATCTCTTAAATAGGACCTGACTGACAAAGTAAAGTATACTAAAAGATCCTCAAAAGCTAGACATCATGACCGAGATCAAAAGAAATTCAGAAACAAAATAGAAAGAAAGTAATTGAGATCCATCAGTCTGGAAAAGGTTATAAAGCCATTTCTAAAGCTTTGGGACTCCAGCAAACCACAGGGAGAGCCATTATTCACAAATGGCAAAAACATGGTGAACAGTGAAGAACCTTCCCAGGAGTGGCCAACCGTCCAAAATTACCCCAAGACCACAGTGACGACTCATCCAAGAGGTCACAAAAGACCCCACAACAACATCGAAAGAACTGCAGGCCTCACTTGCCTCAGTTAAGGTCAGTGTTCATGACTCCACTATAAGAAAGTGACGGCAAAAATGGTCTGCATGGCAGAGTTCCAAGACGAAAACCGCTGCTGAGCAAAAAGAACATAAAGGCTAATCTCAGTTTTGTCAGAAAACATCTTGATGACCCCCAAGACTTTTGGGAAAATACTCTGTGGACTGATGAGACAAAAGTTTAACTTTTTAGAAGGTGTGTCCCCCATTACGTCTGGTGTAAAAGTAACAGCACATTTCAGAAAAAGATCATCATATCAACAGCAAAATATGGTGGTGGTAGTGTGATGGTCTGGGGCTGTTTTGCTGCTTCAGGACCTGGAAGACTTGCTGTGATAAATAGAACCATGAATTTTGCTGTTTACCAAAAAATCCTGAAGGAGAATGCCTAGCCATCTGTTAATGACCTCAAGCTGAAGCAAACTTGGGTTCTGCAGCAGGACAATGATCCAAAGCACACCAGCAAGTTCACCTCTGAATGGCTGGAGAAAAAAAAATGAAGACTTTCGAGTGGCCTAGTCAAAGTCCTGACCTGAATCCTATTGAGATGCTGTGGCATGACCTTAAAAAGGCAGTTCATAATCGAAAACCCTACAATGTGGCTAAATTACAACAATTCTGCATATATGGGTGGACCAAAATTCCTCCACAGTGCTGGAACAGGCTCATTGCAAGTTATCACAAACGCTTGATTGCAGTTGTTGCTGCTAAGGGTGGCCCAACCAGTTATTAGGTTTAGGGGGCAAACACCTTTTCACACAGGGCCATGTAGTTTTAAGTAGTAGTAAAAACCTTCATTTAGAAACTGCATGTTGTGTTCACTTTTATCTTCACAGTTGTCTTTTACTAATATTTAAATTGGTGTGATGATCTGAAACATTAAAGTGTAACAAAAAAAAATATATGCCATATGGGGTTCTTCTCCAAACTGTTAGCACACAGTTAGAGGCAGACAGTTGTATAGGATGCCTTTGGATGTGGTAGAATTCAATTTTCGCTTCACTTCAACTATAAGACCTAAACCTGTTTTAGCATGACAATGTCCCTGTGTACAAAGCCAGCTACATAAAAGATATAGTTTACATGGGATGGAGTGGAAGATCTTGGAGTGGCCTGCTATTGAGCCCTGACCTCAACCCTACAGATCCGATTCGGTATGAATTGAAATGCTGAAATACTGTAATAGAAAAGTGTATTGTGGTGATGCGGAGTACTGTCAACACTTCCACTAAAAGAAGTTGTTGGACGTTAATCCGCTTTAAGATAGTAACTACCTCAGCACTGATCCGTTTCATGCAACAGCATGTCTGGTCCTGTTATACAAAGTCTCACCCCTTCAGAGCATCACTAAATCTGCAAAACCTCCATGTGTACATCCTATCTAGCACTTCCTGTTAGAGGCACTGCTCTGAGATTCAGTATTAAATGTACTGAACATGCTAATGATTTAAACACTGGTGTACATAAACTATAGAGTATGTGACTAACACACACAGATGAGGTAGTGTTTATACACACAGTCTGGTTGATAAGAAGGCTGCACACCACTACATTAGAACTGATTTAACAACAAGTGCTCAGCTCAGAACACTGTTCTTTTCAGTTACCGCCAGCATGTGCGTGTGTGTGTTTGTGTGTGTGTGTGTGTAGGGGCGAGTGGCTTTCTATGAGCACTGCACAGGTCAAGGGAGACACCCCAATGTTTTCCGTTCCGTTTCCCCCCCCCAAAAAAAATAAAAACCCTGCAAAGTGAAAGCACTCATAACAGAGCTTGTCAGGAACGTCTCATGCTGTGGAAGAGAACATTTTCACATGTTCTCTGCAGGAAAAACACTTTTAATTGCTGAAATCTTCTCAGCACTGACACACAGTGTGCGCTTTATAATTACACAATGCATCTCGTTTACACCTTTTCTGTACTCTCTCTCTCTCTCTCTCGACCCAGTTTGAGGAGCGAGTCGTTTTGTTAATGGTTCTATTAGTATTCACAATCAGTACTGCAATCCAAAATAACAGCAAGCTGGCAAAGCAAACCAATAATAATTTCCCTCGACTCGCACATACAGTACATTCATACTACACTGCTTTTATCTAACACAAATGGTAATTACTAGCTGAATAACTGAGGCTGAAATTCATGTTTAATTCCACACAATTCATTTCAGCTGCTTTAAATAGTACAAATACATAATATACTACTGGTGTTTCCTCGAAAATAAGACCGGGTCTTATATTTATTTTTGCTAGGGCTTATTTTAGTGGAATGTCCGTGTGCAACAATCTTCCGGTACATTTATTTATAAATGGTATAAAAAGCTGTATATCATCCAATTCATATTGCAACCTGTACTCTGATTGGTTATCTGTTTACCGTACATCTTGTACAAAGGCACCCGCTTGGTTACTTACAAATACTTACGGTAATTATAATTTATTTTACCTGTATTACATTATTATATTACTATTATTATTATATTCATATTTTATATTTTTAAAATTCAATTCACCATCATGTGATGCAACAGACTTATTGCACCACCGTAAATGCCGGCTGACGATTTTAACTAGGGCTTATTTTCGGCGAAACACGGTATATTATTATAATACATAAATTTTCTCTCTGGAATAAAGAAAGCGATCGAACGATCTGCCAAATAATCTAACTATCAAACATTATTATAATAGTTGAATTTTCTCTCTGGGATAAAGAAAGCAATCGAACGATGTACACATTACATTTTATAAATATCCATCCAAGTACTGCTATAATCTAAATACACATAAATAAATAAAATCAAATTTGTGATTTGTGACATACACATACAAACAGGGTACGACATGCAGCGAAATGTTTTTTACGACATTCCGGCATGAGGGAATGGGATGGGGGAAAAAAAAATAAACCAAGAAAAAGAAGGCAGATAAATAAATTATAAACTATATCAAATATAAAATATATAAAGATATATAAGAAAAAAAAAACGGTGTATATACAAGTTATGCTGGTATGCTTATGACAGTAAACAGTAAAATTTAAGGTGGTTGATGTGATTGTGTGCGGTATGGTGTGGTATAAAATGCATTGTGCTGTGAAAGTCCAGAGCTAAAGTGACAGTCCAGAGATGTACACATTATGTGTAAAGAAATAAAAATAAATCAAAAGACTTTTGTTTCACCTTGAGTTGTCTTTTTTTCAGATCATGTCACAAAGGATTGTATAATATGCATTTTAAAGAAATTATTCAGCTTAAACCTTTTTTCTGTTGTGGAACATTAATGAAGTAAGCCATAGTATAACCAACAAACATAACTCTCAATGACAGTACTGTCGATGTTCCTTTTCTTTTTTTATAGCACCTAGTGAGTCATAATTCTATTTAATTGCACATGTACAATGACAATAAAAATTATTCTATTATATTATTAGTTTGATTGATCACTAGCAAAATATTAGACTGGCATTTGTCATTTGCTCATGTTACTGTGACTCTCCAATAGGGCTGGACAATATGATGCTATACAGTAAAACCCTGTTGTATAAGCAACTAATAGTACGAGTAAACGGAGATACGAGCGACCTTGCTCGCAAAATTGTACCCTATTTCACAAGCAAACCCACGCTGCCGGTTCCCCGGTTTCGGCGGAGGGTCGCATCAGTCGCTTTGTTGATGACGTATTACTCGATCGCTCTCGTTGTTCAGTGCAGCAAAAACATACCTTTTTTTAAGTGTTATATTTTTATTTCACTAGAAATCTTGAAAAAAATGTCTTCCAAGAAAATCAGTGACTGTGCTGTGAAAACGAAAGTAAATAGAATTACCATGGAAACCAAGAAGGTTACGAGCGTGGTGCGCGTCTCACACTCGCAATCAACCACTACCACACGAGTAAGTGTTTAATTATGTTTACTAGGGATGCACCGAAAATGGCCCACAAGTGCATTTTCGGTTTTCGGCGAATTACTTTGATCACCGAAAAAACACGGCCGAAACTTTGTTGTGATGACGCAAACAGACACCGCGGCCTGCACGTGCGTGTCTAAAACAACATGTCTGCGGTGTTGACGTATTTCAGTATATCTGAGAAAGACCCACGGATAGCGATGTGCAAAACATGTAATGCCGAAATTTCGTCTGCAAAGACTTTCTCCACGTTGGGTTTAATTTATCACCTGAAATCCAAACATCCCGATCGCTATGCTGAATATGAGAGAAACGCGGCACAGAAAAGCAAAACCCCTCCGAGCATGCGCACTCCGTCTGTGGCGGACGTTTTTGAAAAGGCAGGAAGTTTCCCAGTGATATTGTTGTATCTTTAAGCAGTTGCACTTGTTCTGAATGCACTTTGTTTTTATGAAATAACATTTAATTTTACAACCTTTTAGCAGGCCAGAAGGCCTGTACATTATTAATTAATGTACACATGAGTGCATTTAAGTTAAACATTTAAGTTTGAATTTTAAATAATTTT
This sequence comes from Silurus aristotelis, assembly GCF_946808225.1. Classification (NCBI taxonomy): domain Eukaryota; kingdom Metazoa; phylum Chordata; class Actinopteri; order Siluriformes; family Siluridae; genus Silurus; species Silurus aristotelis. Next base: position 20,549,210 of record NC_139580.1, read on the forward strand.
ATCCTGTGCATTGTTGCAATGTGCTATAAATAAATAAATATTTTCAGAATTTGTAATTGATTTATGCTTTGAAACTTTAATATTAATTTATGCAATTGAAATGCTTTGATTTTAGTAAGTTTAGTACACAGTCATAGCCATAAATGCAATGGTAATAATAATTGGCATAATTTCTTTCGGTGTTTCGGTTTTCAGCCTTGCTTTCCTCTTTTTCGGTTTCGGCCAAGAATTTTCATTTCGGTGCATCCCTAATGTTTACATTACGGTAATTTGCGGTGTATTTGTTTGTTAAAATAGGCTACAAATAATTTATAAGTGCAGAAATAAGCGATCGAATAGGTTTCAGAATGGATTAAATCACTTTTACATTTATTCCAATTGGGAAAATCAGTTCGAAAGTACGAGCAAATGGACCTACGAGCAATTTTCAAGAACGAATTATGCACGTCCAACGGGGTTTTACTGTATTGACATCATGATAAACTGTGTTTCAGTGGTTAAAAAAAAATGTAATTTTTTAAAATTAAGATTATGTATTATACATTTGGTTACTACTAATAAATACATTTTCATTATTTAGAAGTGTTCTAAAGGTTTGCTGAAATCTGCCAGCAGTACAGCTATACCATAAATCATAATAAATATCATGTAGCATAGAAATCTCAGATCATCATCGTATAATAGTTTGTCCTTTCATCCTCCCCTAATATCCAGAACAAATACTCGAACGCTTCATAAATGTTACAAAACTGCCTCCTTACAGAAACAGTCACATCAACACCCATACATTTTTCTCTTATCATGATTGTTAATCACATTTTTACTATATTATAAGCGATTATGTATTAATAAATATTTTACTAAAATAATCAATCATATTTCTCTGTCAAATGTCATAGCCATGCTGTATTAAAAATTTTCACCAATTACCTACTTTACAGTGGCAAAGCATCATCTTCGTTCCAAGCTCTTTTGACTTCATATTTTCTTGGAGCTAAATTATTTGGACCGGCACAGGATACTGTACTCAGCAGCGACTAAAAAACAGCCACGCTGCATGCCCACGACACTGGACAACAGTAAATATTAATTCATGGTATTCTGTGACATCACAGGGCAGCTGCTAGGGCTGCAAGATAATTAAAATGGCTGAAGTGGTCACGATCGTTTTGCTCGAGATTGATTCATCACAATATTTTAATTAGTTTGTTATGTTAGTTTATTAAATAATCGCAAAGCATGCCCTCATTTTATATTGCAGGCTCATTTATATGCTTCTATTTATTTGAACTGGTAAAGCTTTATATTTATTTGGTACAATATATTAACTATATTACATATAATACATTACAATCTACCTACCCAAGCGCTTTATATGTGATTAACCTCAGCAGAATAAATAAACGCCAACACCAGTTAGTGGAAATTTAGGACATGTTTCTATTACGTTTCATTTTCTAATGGGAAAATGAGAATGAAGTGATTCATTCCTCTTAAATCGGATACGATTTGCTATAAAGAATTACTAAAAGCTGGTCCAATGAAAAAGATTTCAATGAGCGTTTCTAATTGTATAAACGAATAATAAACTAGTCACTTGTGTAATTAACAAAGAGAAAATTAATTAAATCTATCTGACCAATTAGACTTGAGAATTCATCAGCAGCACAGTATGAGGTTAATTAACCACTAACCATTTTCAGTCAATATTGAAGGAAGAAAGAAAGAAAGAAAGAAAGAAAGAAAGAAAGAAAAAAAACCAGAATAAGGATTAATATAGATATAGATCAGTGGTCTACACTGAATTCTTAAACCTAACAGCTGGAAAATCAGGCTAATAGCAAATAGACAGTGATTCTCTCGTGTGTTGATCAGCACCCGGATGCATTCAAACACTTTACACATCTTTAACAAGCAGTGAATATGTCAGCCATGCGTTTATCAGACAAATGGTTTAAAGGAATTACATAAAGGAAAAATGTACTGTTCTAGATTTTGCGACAGACAGATAGATAGATTGGATAGATAGAAAGAACTTTATTGTCATTGCCTTGTACAGGTACACAGCAACGAAATGCAGTTTGGCATCTACCAGAAGTGCAAAAAGTAGCAATAGTGCAGATAAATATGTAGCATATTTACAGCATGTGATATATATGTAAGCATATGTACAGTGAATAAATATAAAGGCTATAGCAGTGCAGAGATGTGTGGACATTGTTGAGAAGTACAGATACATGTTCTAAGGCTATGGCATTGAAGAGGAAATGTGCAGAAGTGGAATGTTATAAGATTATGGCATTTAAGAAACGTGCAAGCTGAATAAACAAGTCTAATTTTTATATAATATTATATATATATACAAATACACACACACACACACGAAATAGGCATAATGTATAGTAAGCATATAAAGATACATATAGATAAAATATTACAGATGTAATGAGGGGTAAAAAAGATATACTATATAATATGTACATTGTATGTATAATTGTACAGAGGTTATACAGTGTTTTTACCGTGATCTAACGTTTAATGATTAACGGTTAGTGATCTAATCATTATTGCACAACCACAGGGTACAGATTTTAAGGTGGTTTGTCCACAATTGCCACTGCCAGTAAGCATTTCCTGACTTCACAGCTGGCAATAAATAATGTTCTCTCTTACTCTCAATAAACCTAAAATAGCAGACAAACTTGTTTTGCTCATGTTTATTGGTTCTGCACTTTATAGCAATTGTTAAGGTAAAATAACAATACTCACAATTACAATGTGATTCATCCTGCAGCAATTTTTTTTACTTAGGCTTTTGCCAGTGACGTTACATAAGCATGCAGCCGTTGCAGATCTAAGCGTTATCGAGCAGCTAACCAAAAAAGATTATCGTCTAGATTGTGTTGTTATTCGAGAATATAAAAGTGGCAAATTGAAAATCTCTGCCAAGTTCTCCACTGTAGCATGATGTGACACCAACAAGGAAGTGGGCGCCACTTGTTAAAAAGCTCCATGCACACGTACAGCACACAGAGTGGCAGTCAGCTGAAGAGTCGCAGAGGCAGCAGGGATAAGGTTTCGTGTCTGTAAGCAGGTCTAAACACAGAGGCATGCAGAGCAGGACAGAACAAGGAAAGAAGCAGCAAGAAACAGGATCTGAAGGTACATACAGAGTAGAAGTAGAGTTGGTAAGCAGGTTCTTTGTCCTCGTTTGGCAGTGACATACTTTTGCCGAAAAACTTCACACGACCCGCTTGCCCCTAGCTGGCATCGTAGTCGTCGCACGCGCAGGGTGACAGAGTCATTTGACAGCGGGACTAAAATAGCCGCTCAGGCCGACTGTTTCAGCCTCTCCACCAATCAGGATAGTACAGAGTACTGCATGCTCCGGTGCTAATCAGAGCTCAGCCTATAAATACTGCGCGTTTGCCCTGCTGAGCGTGCACGGTCCCTGCCAGACCAACGCTGCAACCGCTATTGCTGCAAACTGTCTTTGCTGTCATCTGCTGTTAAATTATCCCTCTTTCTGTCTTTCTCTGCTGCACAAAGTCTGTACAAACAGCAGAAAAAGAGAACGCTTGCTCGCTCTCTTCCTCGCAGTCTCATCTCTCTGCATGCAGTCATGTGTACACGACACACCGGCCCACTCACTGCTGGAGGGCTCAGTCTGTGTGTGTCAGTCCCGAGAAAACACACACACACACACACACACACATTATGTACACACACACACACACACACACACACACACACACACACACACACACACACACACACACACACACACACACTGCATCTAATTGGACTTAGCAGCACATGATTAATGCTGGACAGGGGCATGTAAACAAAGCCATGCTGACACAAGCTGAACCACAGCGACATCCCTGGAGGAAAGAGGACAACAAATAATAATAAAAAAAAAAATAGAATAACTTTTTTTCAGCTTCTCCCATTAGGATCAAATTTAAAATGGAGTTGCAGTTTATAGCACCAGAAGTGATAACGGTCATGCAGTGTGAACGGTACAGCAATTAGGCACTTTTGCAAAACCACATATTTCTTGACTCTCAGCTTTAAAGCAGAGAAAAACTCTCGAGATCACATCCGTCCGATTTCTCAAAATCATAAAAAGTTCAATATGGATATATAAATACAGCGAGCAGAATCAGTTTTTATTCTTTATAGCAGGATGTAGCTTCTGTCTACAATAGTGTTTATCTAGATGGGAATATAATTTTCATAGCCCAAGAATGTAAAACATTATAATATTTGGTCTGCAAATTTCTCAAGAATCAAGGAAGTAAAAACAACCTGGTTGATCCTGAGCAGCCCTATAAAAATGATCGTCGTCATGTAATCCTAGACAAGTCATTGGTTTCTTTCCCAGGCAATGTGTGCTGTAAGAGTGAACAGAAAAGTGAATCCTTCGATTACAATCCTGCACTGTGCTGATATGATTACTCTACAGCATCTCTCCAGATTTCTCCATTTCTCTATGATTTACATTTACAGCATTTGGCAGATGCCATAATCCAGGCCCATTTATAATTATTTAATTTCCACATCTGGGCAATTGAGGGAGTGCTTGGATTTGAACACACCACTTTTATACATATATTATATACACATATACATATACATACACATACATACATATACATACACACACACACACACACACACACACACACACACACACACACACACACACACACACACACACACACACACACACACACACACACACACGATCAAAATTAGAGAACAATTTATAAACAATTGAACAATTCTGAAATAATGTCATCTTCACTGCTCAACAGTTGAGGGAGTTTTTGTCCTGTTTATACCATGCTACCAGAACACCTTTTCCACAAAATAGGCATTTCCAAAAAAACCCATTATTTTCCAGAAAACACACTGATCAAAATTAGAGAACACTTTTAGGTACCTCCCAGTTATTGATGTTAATCTGGTACCTGGTGCTAATTTCCTTGATTATCTGTCAACCCCTATTTAACTGGCAGCCTAAATTCCAGTTTCACTGACTCTCCAAGATGGTGTTCCGTTCTAAAGTGACTGAAAGCCCCCGGCAGCAGGTTGTCCAGATTGAACAGGGTAAGGATCTGTCTCGTCATACAGTGTCTCGACGTTTAAGAGCATTTGGACTGAAAGCCCACTCTGCAGTGACCAAACCTCTCATTAGCAGAAAGAATCAAAAGGCTAGACTAAGCTTTGCTGAGGAGCATGTTGTGTGGACAGAGAAGAACTGGTCCAAAGTTCACTTCAGAGATAAAAGCAAGTTTAATTTATTTGGGTCCAATGGGAAACATTATGTTCGGCGACAAACTGGAGAAAGACTGAACCCAAAGTGTGTAAAGAAGTCAGTGAAAAGTGGAGGAGGAAGTGTCATGGTTTGGGGCATGTTTTCTGCAGCAGGAGTTGGGCCTCTTATACAGCTACATGGCAGAGTGAATGCAAATGTTTATCAGAACCTTCTTCAACAACATATGGTTCCTTCCCTGCGTTCATCACCCAATCAGCCCGCAGTGTTCATGCAGGACAACGCTCCATGTCACACAGCAAAACGGGTGAAGCAGTTCCTTGAAACTGAAAACATTGAAATAATGACATGGCCTGCCCAGAGTCCCGATCTCAACCCAATAGAGAACCTCTGGAAAATCCTTGGCGACAAAGTTATGGCCAAGAAACCCACTACAGTCACCGAACTGTGGAGGAGACTGGAAGAAGAGTGGACCAAAATCACACCAGAGCAGCGTGAGACTAGTGCTGTCCTATGGCCTCAGATGTGCTAAAGTCATTCAGAGCAGATGCCTGTACACTTCCTACTAATTGCTGACTTTTGTAACCTTCAGAATATTTTGTTGTAATCTTTTTCCAAGCTACAGTCATTGTTGTTCTCTAATTTTGTTCTCTAATTTTGTTCTCTAATTTTGATAGATAGATAGATAGATAGATAGATAGATAGATAGATAGATAGATAGATAGATAGATAGAGATATAGAGATATAGAGATATAGAGAGATAGATAGAGAGAGAGAGAGAGAGAGAGAGAGAGAGAGAGAGAGAGAGAGAGAGAGAGAGAGAGAGAGAGAGAGAGAGAGAGAGAGAGAGAGAGAGATAGATAGATAGATAGATAGATAGATAGATAGATAGATAGATAGATAGATAGATAGATAGATAGATAGATAGATAGATAGATCAGACCAAAAGTTTGGACACACCTTCTCATTCAAAGACTTTTCTTTGTTTTCATGAAAATTGTAGATTCACACTGAAGGCATCAAAACTATGAATTAACACGTGGAATTATATATGGAATTATATACATAACAAGAAAGTGTGAAACAACTGAAAAATGTCATATTCTAGGTTCTTCAAAGTAGCCACCTTTTGCTTTGGCTATGCCTTTTGCCTACTGCTTTGCACACTCTTGGCATTCTCTTGATGAGCTTCAAGAGGTAGTCACCTGAAATGGTCTTTCAACAGTCTTGAAGGAGTTCCCCGAGAAATGCTTGGCACTTGTTGGCCCTTTTGCCTTCACTCTGCGGTCCAGCTCACCCCTAAACCATCTCGATTGGGTTCAGGTCCGGTGACTGTGGAGGCCAGGTCATCTGGACCAGGCACCCCATCACTCTCCTTCTTGGTCAAATAGCCCTTGATGCCTTCAGTGTGACTCTACAATTTTCATAGTTTCAAAATAAAGAAAACTCTTTGAATGAAAAGGTGTGTCCAAACTTTTGGTCTGTACTGTATACATATACATATATTACAGTGAGGAAAATAAGTATTTGAACACCCTGCTATTTTGCTAGTTCTCCCACTTAGAAATCATGGAGTTTCCTGTAGTTTTTCACCAGGTTTGCACACACTGCAGGAGGGATTTTGGCCCACTCCTCCACACAAATCTTCTCTAGATCAGTCAGGTTTCTGGCCTGTCGCTGAGAAACACAGAGTTTGAGCTCCCTCCAAAGATTCTCTATTGGGTTTAGGTCTGGAGACTGGCTAGGCCACGCCAGAACCTTGATATGCTTTTTACAGAGCCACTCCTTGGTTATCCTGACTGTGTGCTTCAGGTCATTGTCATGTTGGAAGACCCAGCCTCGACCCATCTTCAATGCTCTAACTGTCCCTCAGGAGGTTGTTCCCCAAAATCTCGCAATACATGGCCCCGGTCATCCTCTCCTTAATACAGTGCAGTCGCCCTGTCCCATGTGCAGAAAAACACCCCCAAGCTGACCTTTTTTCACCAAGCTGCTTGGCAATTTCCCCGTAGCCCTTTCCAGCCTTGTGGAGGTGTACAATTTTGTCTCTAGTGTCTTTGGACAGCTCTTTGGTCTTGGCCATGTTAGTAGTTGGATTCTTACTGATTGTATGGGGTGGACAGGTGTCTTTATGCAGCTAACGACCTCAAACAGGTGCATCTAATTTAGGATAATAAATGTAGTGGAGGTGGACATTTTAAAGGCAGACTATCAGGTCTTTGAGGGTCAGAATTCTAGCTGATAGACAGGTGTTCAAATACTTATTTGCAGCTGTATCATACAAATAAATAGTTTAAAAATCATATTGTGATTTCTGGATTTTTTTTTTTTTAGATTATGTCTCTCACAGTGGACATGCACCTACGATGACAATTTCAGACCCCTCCATGATTTCTAAGTGGGAAAACTTGCAAAATAGCAGGGTGTTCAAATACTTATTTTCTTCACTTTATAATATATATATATATATATATATATATATATATATATATATATATATATATATATATATATATATATATATATATATATATATAAAAGCAACTACTGGTGACTAGACATGGGTGTGTCCAGGAACACGGCACAGTTGGGAAAAGTTTAACTTGCAAATATGCAACTATCAAAAACAGTGCCGGAGACGAATACTGTGTAAACAAAGCATTAGTAACTAATATAGCAGCAGGTATCACAGTACGACAGTATATTGGGCCCAAAACTGTTGCTACTAAACACCTCAGTACAAAATATCCAACCATCAGATTCGCTGTGGTCAGAAACTGACCCTGACTAAAAGATAAAGTACAATTAACACACAATGCACAAGTGAGCTGGAGTCACTTGCACCAAAGCCACAAAATACCATCCTACTACAAAACACTGTCGGGTATCTGGAACAAGTATGCTGGAGAATGTATGGAACTAATACGAATGTAATTTGGAAAAAGTATCTGTAAAAAGTAATGCATGTTAACAGAAACACGCTGGTTGCTGGTCTTGTTTGTAGTTGTAATACAGCGAATTATATTTAAACTAGCAAAATAAAGAACTCAAAAGAAATTTCAAATGTGCTGCGTGGGCATTTCAATAAGCATTAGAGGTAGCGATACATTGACATCAGAAAATTAAGACCCGTTTTAAATTATTTAAGACCTATAGAACATTTTTTGGACATTTTTGGACTAAAATGTGGATTATTTAAATTTTCGCCTTTTTAAGACTCCATGGAATCCCTGAAACAGGATGTTAAAGTTATTGTTACCTTTCTGTGGGTTTTCTTTTCTTTTTATTTCAGACTTATGCCACCATGCAATATATAAGAAAATATAGGTAAAATGCAATTGCCACCGATCTCCATTTCTAATCTAATTTCCATCTTGATATTTATTTCAATAGTTCAATAGTTTTATTTCAAGTTGCAAACAATGTAAACTGAAATTAAATGCATATATGTGCAAATTTGTCCACCAAGGATGCTTTGTGACACTCAACACACAGATAATTATAGAGAAAGTGAGGCAGTGCGGGAGTGCGTATCTGGTCGGGCTGTAGGGCGGGAGTGCGTATCCGGTCGGGCTGTAGGGCGGGAGTGCGTATCCGGTCGGGCTGTAGGGCGGGAGTGCGTATCCGGTCGGGCTGTAGGGCGGGAGTGCGTATCCGGTCGGGCTGTAGGGCGGGAGTGCGTATCCGGTCGGGCTGTAGGGCGGGAGTGCGTATCCGGTCGGGCTGTAGGGCGGGAGTGCGTATCCGGTCGGGCTGTAGGGCGGGAGTGCGTATCTGGTCGGGCTGTAGGGCGGGAGTGCGTATCTGGTCGGGCTGTAGGGCGGGAGTGCGTATCTGGTCGGGCTGTAGGGCGGGAGTGCGTATCTGGTCGGGCTGTAGGGCGGGAGTGCGTATCTGGTCGGGCTGTAGGGCGGGAGTGCGTATCTGGTCGGGCTGTAGGGCGGGAGTGCGTATCTGGTCGGGCTGTAGGGCGGGAGTGCGTATCTGGTCGGGCTGTAGGGCGGGAGTGCGTATCTGGTCGGGCTGTAGGGCGGGAGTGCGTATCTGGTCGGGCTGTAGGGCGGGAGTGCGTATCTGGTCGGGCTGTAGGGCGGGAGTGCGTATCTGGTCGGGCTGTAGGGCGGGAGTGCGTATCTGGTCGGGCTGTAGGGCGGGAGTGCGTATCTGGTCGGGCTGTAGGGCGGGAGTGCGTATCTGGTCGGGCTGTAGGGCGGGAGTGCGTATCTGGTCGGGCTGTAGGGCGGGAGTGCGTATCTGGTCGGGCTGTAGGGCGGGAGTGCGTATCTGGTCGGGCTGTAGGGCGGGAGTGCGTATCTGGTCGGGCTGTAGGGCGGGAGTGCGTATCTGGTCGGGCTGTAGGGCGGGAGTGCGTATCTGGTCGGGCTGTAGGGCGGGAGTGCGTATCTGGTCGGGCTGTAGGGCGGGAGTGCGTATCTGGTCGGGCTGTAGGGCGGGAGTGCGTATCTGGTCGGGCTGTAGGGCGGGAGTGCGTATCTGGTCGGGCTGTAGGGCGGGAGTGCGTATCTGGTCGGGCTGTAGGGCGGGAGTGCGTATCTGGTCGGGCTGTAGGGCGGGAGTGCGTATCTGGTCGGGCTGTAGGGCGGGAGTGCGTATCTGGTCGGGCTGTAGGGCGGGAGTGCGTATCTGGTCGGGCTGTAGGGCGGGAGTGCGTATCTGGTCGGGCTGTAGGGCGGGAGTGCGTATCTGGTCGGGCTGTAGGGCGGGAGTGCGTATCTGGTCGGGCTGTAGGGCGGGAGTGCGTATCTGGTCGGGCTGTAGGGCGGGAGTGCGTATCTGGTCGGGCTGTAGGGCGGGAGTGCGTATCTGGTCGGGCTGTAGGGCGGGAGTGCGTATCTGGTCGGGCTGTAGGGCGGGAGTGCGTATCTGATGTGACTGTAAGGCGGGAGTGCGTATCTGATGTGACTGTAAGGCGGGAGTGCGTATCTGATGTGACTGTAAGGCGGGAGTGCGTATCTGATGTGACTGTAAGGCGGGAGTGCGTATCTGATGTGACTGTAAGGCGGGAGTGCGTATATAATGTGACTGTAAGGCGGGAGTGCGTATATGATGTGACTGTAAGGCGGGAGTGCGTATATGATGTGACTGTAAGGCAGGAGTGTGTATCTGAAAGTGGAACTTCCAGTATTCCTGACTCCATTGTTACTGGTCTTGGCTACAAACCACATGAAACACAAGCCCAACACAATATCTAAAGCTCTTGGATGGGAAAGCCCTGTACACACAAGGGCTTGAGAAACACCCTGTAAGTTGATGGAGTTGATGGAGTTAATTGCAGTCCCAGTCTACTATCCAAACTGATTCAATTCTAAACTTTTTGAAGACTAAACCACATGTTATTTGATGTCGTTGATCAGAGACTTGGAGCTAGCTGAGAGAGGGAAGTGACTGCAGCGTTACCTTTAGGGCAGCGTTGATGGAGGTGCTCCTGCCTTTACCTCCTCCGTGTGAGGAGCCGGAGCTGTTACTGCCCGATCTCTCTCTGGCGTCCCCGCTCAAAGTCGCTCTCTGGCCGCCCCGATGCTGAACTCCGCCGCGCCGACGACCATCGTGCCGACTGTCTTTAGACATCGTCACGCCCGTCCGGTCAATATAACGTGACCTCGTTCGTTCTGCTCGATCTGTAATTTAATGTCAGAAAACAAACTGCTGTACCAAAATTGAAGAGGCCTCCTCTTCTTTCTCTGTTATTCTTAGCGACGGTTGTTAAGCAGAGTCATGGTGCATTAATGCCACCTCCTGGCCTGGAGCACGACTGCGGTCTGTGTTTATCAACTCTACGTTCTGTTATCTTAATGATACATACTTCTTCTTTCATATATGACTTTCTGACATTAAAATTATTGGATGGTATTGTTTTGAGAACAATACACACAAAAAGGTAACATTACTGAACCTTTTTACGAGCCTCAGTTAAATCTTAATATACCATGTTGTTTTTTTATGTTATATAATGCATTCATACAATCAATGACAGCTGTCACGTGACTGGCCGATTGGGGAACTCCATAGATGAGTAATGTTTCTATTATAATAGCCAGAGTGTACATACATGCATATGTGTGTATATATACTCAGAAATAAAGGTGCTAAACTGTATGAATATAAATATATATTCACCTGCATACATTACATAAATGTATCTCAAGACCTATTGCTCCAGGCCATTGCTTTAATAGCGCACCATTAGAAGTGAAAAATACAAACCTTATACCCTTGATGTTAAACCCCAAGCAACAAGCAAAAGCACAACACTTTTGTACTTTTACTTCTGAGTGCTCATGCTGTAGTTTCACACACTCATGAACCTGTGTCTGAATACAAAAATGATGTGCAGGCCAAGGTTTAGTCCAGGAGTAGAGCTGAAAGGCTGTATTTCAGATGAACACGGGTAGAACACGCACATAAACTTCACACAGATAGTGACCAAATCCCTGAATTAAACGGTGAACCTGGAGCTGAGAGTTAGCAAATTCAACCCTCCTGGAAAACAAATGTCACAATACAAAACTAGTTTGTATAAAATGGATCAGAACAGTTTGAGAATGGGCTGATATAGAACAAACGCAGTGTGAATATTTGCTTTTTTTTTTGCTGAATGTTTAATAACTCTCTAAATTCAACAAAATGTATTAACTTATTTCTTCACAGCAGATCATCCTTCTCCGTACTACTGTCCTCTACAGCTGCCCTTTCACACCAACTACCTACATGTTTACCTTCACCACATCCATAAACCTCCTCCTTGGCCTTCCTCTTTTCCTCCTTCCTGCTGGCTCCATCCTCAGCATTCTCCTACCAATATACCCCATGTCCCTCATCTGCACATGTCCAAAACACCTCAATTTAACAAACCCTACTTGTAAATAGTGTAATCCTACTGCTAAAGGAAAGACTTCCTGTGTTTATTCATTCATCTTCCCCATCATTGAATGAGCAATTTAGCCTATTCATCTTCTGACATGTTTTGGAAGGTGGGAAGGGGAAAAAAAAAAAAAAAACACTAACAAACCTCCAAAGATAATAACCTGAGCTCAAGATTAAACCAGGAACCCTGGAGCAATACTACATGACATTCATTTGGGTGTATCCTTTAAAAAAAAAAAAAAAAACGCTTTGCATTTATTTTACAAGTAAAATAGCTCAATTGTAAAAATCTTTTTTTTTTTTTTTAACACATTGTTAAAAGGATCCACACCACCATTACATCTTCTATGTCATTTAAAAGGGCCATGTCATTGCTAAACTTTTATTTTTTTGCAAAAAAAATAAATAAAATCTGTCTTTACTCATTAGATGTGAACCACATGTTCTAAATATTCCACTAAATGTTCAAACTGGGCAAATTAATTGCAGATCTTAGTGAATGTGCTACCCAACATAAATATAGCTGCATCCCCATGATTTCCCCAGTATGGGCTTAAGAATGAGAGTAATAATCTCAGCAGTATGAGCTTTCATTGATAGATGAAAATCCTCTTTAAAGTATGCAAACACAATCCACTAACCTCAATGCCTGATCCAAGGTATGTATTCATTAACTTATTTTGGTAATGATGCAAACAAGTTACATAGAGCTGTCTCGGTCAAAACCATTCCAGGTATTAAATATAGTTTGTGAAATATTTTGTGCAATATGAAAGTGAAAAATAATAAGCACATGATAAGCAGAGCTGAAACAGGTCCTCTGTATGCTACATTAAGTTTCCAAAGGAAAAACTAAACGGCAAAACAAAATAAAAACAAACAGCAATCAGTTATCAGACGCCACAATAAAAAGTAAAGAACCAGCCATTTCAGTCATGCTGATACATAAAAATAATGTATTAATGTCCATAGAAAAAAAACATTGGGGTAACACTGAATGAAATGCAGGGTCTACCCTTCAAAGAGAGGTAGCATTGTACATGATTCCTAAAACAGAGGACTGAGTTCAAAAGCAAGATTGAATTGGCTAGAGAAAAAACACTGAATATGACACATGTGCAGCGATCAGGCTAGTCCATGTGCTGGTGCTACAATTACCAGACATTTCTTAAAGAGACCAGGCATTATTTTCACAGAAAAAGCAATCAAAAGCACAGAGTATTTTACATTTTTTTTAACCTATACTTGGCATATAAAACAAACTAACAGTTGAATAAAAACATTAAAACTCCCCAAAGAACATACGAAGTGAAAGCCGTCATAAACCAAATGCCTTGATTCATTTGTCATAATATCAGCGAATAATACACAAGAGGCAGTAAAGACAGTTTTGTGATGTACATTATTGACACCCCCCAACCCCCCACCGTTATGCTACGCATCTTACAGATGACTGGATGTGTTCGCTTTTTTCTTTTCTTTAAAACCAGTCTAAAAGAATTTATTAAACAAAGCGTAAGAGAAGCCGTTTAAAAATAAAACTTCAAACCTATAGTAAAAATCAATAAAAAGTCAGCATATCTATCAAACAAGCCTTCCAACTAAAAGGAATGCGTGTTGAACTCAAGAGCAAAAGGAACGTTTTACAAACCTGACAGGAAAATACATATTTACAAATGTTATATATACATATACACAACTGAATATGTATATATTTATATGTTTATGAAACCATATTTAACTGGCCATTCCGGGTTTAAAGGTCGATGGCTAGTGAGGGCAGAGTGTCCCCTTGAGCACCAAAAGGAGTGACATCGGTCCTCTTCTCCACAGCACTTTACATGAAGTCCAATTCAGGCAAAAAGGGAACAGCAACTTGCTTCGAGTTTCCTCCATTGCCAAGCCTTACAAATATCTGTAGAGTGGCAAGGCAGTCAAAGCTGAGGAATTTTGTTATTTCCTTCAATTACAATTTGATTTACACACATATATAAAATGTATGCAAACTCAAAAGTCATTCCTTTAACATTGTCGATAACCCGCCCCCATTTCCACTTAAAACAAGTCGGCAAAAGTAAAACGATAGTTGAAATCCTCATTAGAGTTCAGAGTTGTGTACAATTCCCCCCCCATTTTGAAAAATCCAATTTACTAAAACAGTCAGGTAAATCTGCAAGCATCAGGTCCCTCAATCTGGGGGTAAGAGGTCATGCAAGCGAAACTTCTCTCTTATGTGTGGCCGCACATCTTCATTCTGCGGGGAAAGGAATTCACAAAATAATTCAATGAGCTACTTATCCACGGTAATTGCTAAATAAACCATATACAAGTATATAATAAATATATAAACACACACACACACACACACACACACACACACACACACACACACACCCTTTGAACAGAAAAAACTAAGTTTATCCTCTTAAATATGCGCATACACTTACCAATTCCACCAGCTTCTCCAAGAATGGGACCAGCTTCAGGAGCTCATTGTCATTCTTGTCCACAAACCAGCTTTCAATGGGGATTCCATTGGACAGCTGCAAAGGGGGGAAAAACAAGCCGACTGTCAGATTCCTCCAAATACAAACAGAAACTAGCAAACAAGCAAACCGACTAACCTGGTATGCAAAGGCTTGAGGAGAGTTGTCAATTATTATAGTTTTGGACAGATCTCTTCCAAGTATGTTAAGGTCTTTGATGTAGTTGCCTTGGACGCATACGCAATGCTCACGGAACAATCTGTGCCTAATCACAAGCAGAGGGAAGGATTATTACGTTACAACAACAAAAGTAAACGAAGCTGATCAACACCCAGAACAAGATTTTATGTTAAAAAGGGTTTAAATAAAAAGTGCTTTAAAAAAAATGTATACACATAATGAAGACAGTAAAACGCTTGTGTAAAAGCAGCTGACCTAACGAGCTGTTTCTTAGGATCCAGAATGTTCAACAGTTTGTCAGCATACACTTTCTTGGAAGCAGTAAAAAGTATAATCTGCAGGAGACACAAAAAGTTACATTGTATATTATTAATTAAACCATTTGTAGAATGTACTACCCACCAACTTCAACAGAACCCAAATATTCTTTGCAGAAAATGAGGACACACTGTTACATGTGGGTAGTCTTACCTCATAAATTTGAGACATGCGTTCCAAGAACTCTCTGAAAAATGGCCGCAACCGTACGTATACCTGAAAAAGAAAACAAAAACATTTGTATATGAGGAGGCAGTTCAATCATATTACAATAGAAATGACAGTTATAATAATGTATATTACTAAGAACTCACAATGCCTTGAGTGTTCCATACATGTAAAAACAGTGTTCCTTTTTCCAAATAAAATTTTTTAAGTACTTAAACATAAATCCTGGAAGGCAGACTCCTGAAAGCAGCACAATACTAATGATAATGTTTTTTTTTTCTTTATATATTATATTCCTTGCATTTAAATAAATGCAGTACTAATTTTGCCATCGTTTGACATCATCTGTGTGTTTAATATTAGAACAAGGAATGTTACAGTGACTTACATGCACTCAATTTACAGTTTGATTAACAACATATGAAACCTTTGAGGTCAGTTTTACAGTCCATAGTGATGAGAATCATCTTATGTGATTGCTGTCATCACCTTCATGCTTCACTATGTGGATGGTGTATCAGTGTGATTTTTTTTCGTTTTTCCAGCAATGCACCAAATTAAGCTAAAACATTTAAATGGTCCAAACCTTATCCACAAGATTTGGATGTTCTGCAATCATATCTCATACAAGCAGGCTTTGTTCTCACTGATCATCTTATGTATGACGATGAATAGATTCTCGAACTGAGTTGTGGATCTTTCCACCACCCCCAGTGTCAAGGTTATGCAATATTACCATTTGTATGTTTATATAATGCCTGTAAATGATGATCTCCTGGATGTTCAAAGTTTGAGATTTGTTAGTTTTTTTACCTAAACCTTGACTGATATGTTGCCATATCCTGACTTGTTCTGATTGCTCCTTAGTCTTCATGATGTTTTTGATTATGTTCTCTAACAAACTCTTAAACCGTTACAGTTTGTGATTTCATAATTAGAAAAACCACCAAATTTTCACACAATGTAGTTTCTTGGCCCATTTTGTGCAAATTCACGACACAAAATTAAATTAATCGTTTTACTTGTACTACACTTCCATACAATATATGGAAAAGGTTAGATACCCAAAGGTAGATACTTATGCAAGGAACCACAAGGCTGGCAATCCCTATAACTACAAGTACCATATACACAGTGATACCTGGTAAATGACATCTTGAAAAAGCACAGGAAATGTCAGTGCAGCATCCTCCAGCTCATTCAGGCTGCAGTGGACCAATGTCTCATCCTAAAATAGAAAATGGTTTGGTATATTTTATATTATATTATATTATATTTTATATATTATATATATATATATATATATATATATATATATATATATATATATATATATATATATATATTATATATATATATATAAAATAATAATAATAATAATTACCAAGACTTAAAATTATGTTCCAAATTTCACATGTAAGATTCCTAAATTTACTTTAGAAATATTAAACAAACCAAAAGTAAAGTATCTATGCTTTCTACAACCAAATGAAATTAAGTGTTAAAATGCACATTTCTATGCAACAGGAATGCTCAGTTATGTAAGTTTATATACACAGGACGATTTTGGGAAACCATTATAAACTGAATAAAATATAAAGCACAAAAATATTAAATCATATTTAGAAATAAAAAGCATTCAAAAATATTGAAGTTATTGAAGTTATTAAAACTTTTATTAGTAATGTTTGAAAAGAAAAGAAGTCTTTTTAACTTGTCTAAACTCACCAGATCCAGGACGAGAGAGAACTCTGGAGTACTCCTGGTCTTCAGTGGAAGTGCTGGCTTACGGGTAAGCTGCTCCTCTGTCAAAGGTGGAACATGCTTAATGAAGAAATAGCTGTGGAGAGGGACACCAATTAGACACATGAGCACAGTGGGCAAAACAGAGGCAATTATTATTCATCATCTTTTGCTTGTTTTCACACTTACGGATCAAACACCTCCCAGTCTTCTTCATATGTCCCCTCTGCAGGAGGCGAGGTGGGAGCATCAGGGTAATTATTGTTGGATCCAACAACTATTATAAAAAATAAAAGAAAAAAGAAAAAGTCACATAACTATTTTATTTTAGATATGTTTTATTTTCTAATCTAAACTAATGCACGGTCTAACGTCTGATTGTTTTTGTTAACAGAAAAATGTTTTTTTCTCAAAAATTTTTTTTTTCACCTGTCAAAGGTGGCATGTCTGCCTCAGTGACGATCTCACCCTCCTCCTCAGCTGCATCTGTGGCCAGCAGAGGCCTTGGGTTTAGTGCTGGGTGGTCAAATGTAATGTCTCTGCTACTGTCTGTGGTAGTGCTAGTAGGGGTCTCTTCCAGCTGTTCCATATCCAGCTGCTTTACAATCTCCTCTGCCTCGACTGCCTGCCCGGGAGAGTCTGAGCCTGACGTAGCTAAAGGAAAGAAAAAAAAGTTGAAAGGTGGAATTAAAAAAAAATAATTAAATGTATGCAAATATTAACCATGCTTTAAATGTGAGTCACTGAAAAAAGGAACACACAGTTAGACTGACAGTTTAGACGTCCATTTATAGCAGGAGAAACAAACCCCAATATGTAAAATTTAATTGGCCACTCGCAAATGCTAAACTTGATTAAACATTCACTTTGTATTCATTTAGTGAATTAACTTTTTTCTACCCAACAAGATTAAACAAAACATATTTGCTTCTAGAAATATAGATGCAAAGCTTTATAAAGAGCAGGAACATCAGGCAATTATGTCGCAAGTCATGTATTACAAAGCAGCTCCCACTAATACTAATTACGTGCAGTAAACATAAAACATTGTTCACTCATGATTATACATTAGTAATCTTAAGCTACTGCAAGACAAATATAATTTTCATTACAGATAAATGCAGATCAATATCCTAAGCAAAAGATTGGAAAAGAACACAAAGGTGAAACTTTCTAACCAATTACCATTTTTGTTGGCTGGTGAGAAGAAGTTGAAGACAGGAGAGAAGATGGTTCCTAGCAAGGTGGTGCGTGGGGGACTGCTGGGGGTTTCGGGCTGGACCTCCAACTTCCCATTAGGCTTCACCAGTTTACTCGGACATGCCATGGTGTCTGAAGAGAAAAGCATTAACAGTTCATGGGTCATGGTGTGGATGCAGATTCAGTGATGTTAATTCAGAGGACCAGACTTGTATTTTGGATGTAGTTTTCTAAAACTTGAAATTGCATGGATTCTAGAGCCGATTCTCTCTGCAGCCTATCAGACTGCATACTTTTAAGCAAATTACATGATTGAGGCAGCTCACAGGACCACAAACTAGCAAACAGGGAAACATTACACAGGAGAGAAAAAAACAAACTGGAAATATTGGTTGCTTAAAGAAATCTCTGATATGTTTAAGCACTATGGGACAAAGAACGGTGTGTTTATTCAACCAGGATCAAATTCTAAGGCATCAATCAACATGAAGCACCACTATGAAACCAAACCCCTTCTCAAACTGTTATTTATAGCCATGAAATAAACACTAATGATTAAGCATTAACTGTCGTCACCAACCAGTTGTGATAATTGCTTAACAGGAAAACTGTAAGACAGAAATTCTCTGTAATTACAAAATTAGAGAGACTTTATAGAAAATTAGCAGTTTAACTGGGAACACATTTTATTTAAACCTTGGTTTACTTACTTTTAGCAAAAAAAAATTTATAAAATTTCATATTAACCCTATTAAGTGCAAAACTTGAGATAAATACTGAACACTGTAACTCACCTCCATTTGCAGGACCTTTTCTGCGAGTTCTAGGGTTAGCTCTGCTGGACAGGTTCCCAGTGGGTGGGATGGATGTGATCAAGTTACTGTCCGAGTCACAATCCACACGGCTCCTTTTAGCAGGGGTACACTGCTCCACCTAATATGCAAAGAGAAACATTTAAAATCATTTAATATCTTAAAGGAAAGAAAAAAAAAACTGAACAAGTTCCTCATTCCAATGACCTGCGTAAAAGTTGTACAATACAGTTCTAACAAACCTTGACAGCATTGCCCCTAATAAATCTCTTGATTGTGGAGAAGATGCCACTGTCGTTCTTCTGCATGGTGGCTCCTCCAGAGGACCTGGTGTGCTCCACTTCAGAGTGCTTCCTCTTGGCCTTGGTGGTGCGGGCAGGTGGGGTGGCGCTCGGCTGCTGAGATGCTTTGCGCACTCTCAGCCTCATTGTCCCAAATGTCACATGTAAGACTGCGAGACAGGAAGATCACCAAACTGAAACATCATGTAGTTTCAGATATTGTCAAAGGAAACATTCAAAAAATATTTTTTTTTTTGTCATGGTAAACTTTAACTTTTAAACTAATGCACCTCAGAAGTATGTAAATGGTACTTGTATAATAGATCATATAAAAAAAATTTATAAATAAAAATAAAAATGTATTTTGATATTTTATATATATATATATATATATACACACACACACACACACACACACACACACACACACACACACACACACATTATATATATATATATATATATATATATATATATATATATATATATATATATATATATATATATATATATTATATATACATATACATATACATATACATACATACACACACAAACACAGTTAGCTGGCCAGCTGAATGACGAGATCTCTGCACCTATATTAAATGTGTGTGTGTGTGTGTGTGTGTGTGTATATATATATATATATATATATATATATATATATATTATATATATATATATATATAAAAACAGGTGCGGAGATCTCGTCATTCAGCTGGCCAGGTAACTAAAGTGTGAAGCACAGTTCCGTCTTTAAAACAACAAACTGTATACATTACATTTACGGCATTTAGCAGACACCCTTAACCAGGGTGATGTACAAAATTGCTTTGAGTCTCTAGCAGTGAATGAAGCTACACTGGTACGCTAGATTACAAACTTAATATAAATCAGACTATAACGCTTGATTTTTACAAAGCAAACGTGGAAAGTGCTAATTTAATCAGTGTTATAGCTTTAACAGGCAAATAGTGCCATTTTGTTTATTATGATTTGACACCACTTGCTGGACTCCGTGGTCAGCGCCCCATTTAGGCATTCTGAGTGAGAATTCAGAGTTGAAAGTTAGTTTTCATAGGATTACACTTTTCCCCCCATTAGTCAGAGGTCAGAAATGTAAAATTACAGACAGCCTTTGGTGAAAATGCCCTTTCACAGACCGTTTACGAGTCGAACCGAATCTCTGCCGTAACTTGGCTCGACTCATCATCTACTTCACGCTGCATTCTCTAACTCGAAACCCACCCTATGGTGTTTCTTCTCAGCACTTCTTATGTTTAGTGTCTCCACTAATATCTCCTGACACTGCACAATGTGGAACGTGCTGAGTGACAAAAGACTAGTAACCTCCCCTGTGACTTCTCCCAGGAACATACAAAACCATTCAAACCAGAATCTCTGGACACACCAAACGTTTTATGACCAGTATAAATGCACTGGGGTGCAGTGTTGGGGGAATCTCCGACATGCCCAATACTGCAGTGTGTCGCTTATTACAGGTATGTAGTAAAAGTCAAATCAGAGCAGAGACAAAACAACCGCCTGGCACTCAAACAGCGGCCAAAGTGGGCGGGGTCAAAAACATGTCTCCTTGCTTAGCATCTAGCTACCTACCGCTATAATGCTAAGGCTAACGATGCATTCAGGCAACTCTGACTAGCTCGGGCTTATTTTTACTACAAAACAATAAGCAGTTTGACACAAACACCGTGCAGGATCAAAACCTGAAGAAAGCGCGGGAGCTGGCTATACAGTCACTCCTTGAGAGATGGGTATGATTTGCGAGCTAGTTAGCCGTTAGCCTCTAATTAGCCTGCGTTAGGTCCATTAACATTTAAAAAAAAAAGAAAAAAAAAAAAAAGGCAACGGATTGTTCATCACGTGGTTTCCGGAAAAATAAAAATCGATAAAAAAAATTTAGATATATAATTCGAGATTTTGTTGCTTGACAAGACATGCGACATTTTTTTTTTTGGGGGGGGGGGGGGGGGGAGGGGGGAGATATATATTTTCTTTCTTTAAAAAGCGACGCTAATGCTAATGGGCTAGCGAGCAGGTTAGCCGCTCAGCTCACATTCCAGCTGTGTCGCGCGACATCGGCCGGCCGCGGAGGCGCTCGCGCAGCTTTGTCGCGAGCAAGCAAACGAGAGAGAGAGCGCGCGCGCGCCCGCACCGGGGCAACACAACCAGCGCGCGAACGCGATTTGCCGGGGCTCGCGCTAGAGAATTTTTAATCACACAGGACGACGGCGGCGGCCGAAGACAACAAGCCGTCCTGCGCTTACACATTCACACAAATACTTACACAGAGAGATACACGAACATCGCAGAAGGCGTGTGAACACGCGAGATTTAAACGCCGCACACTGCAGCCGTGGCGCACGGTTACGCTTTTTCTGCACGCAAAAAAAAGCCTCCCCAGTGTTCAGCGGTTCTTTACTCACTCACATGCGCAGGGTTATAACACCGGGACGGTACTGCAGTGGCTGTGTGGCGCCACGACGGTGGACACCGCTTTGAAAAGTCTCTGTCCTTCACGCGTCTGTCCAGTATGAGTCAAGGAACGACACATACCTCTCCCACTGCTTCTCGGGACGCCATTTCCCGCCTCCTCACCGAGACACTCTTGAAAGAACCCGGATGATAATGTCTTGCGCATGAGCAAAACTTCACTTTCGGCGCAGCTCCGGGGCGCGCGCACACACGCTCACACATGCACACACGATCAGACTGTGGTCCGTTTAAAACGTGCCAATAATACATTCATCAGTAACAATTGTATATAAAATTACACGTTATTGTGTTTACAGCACCCCGAACCGAAGGGTACAATAAATTCGATTATTTACAATAACCTTGATATCGAAAAGCCGTGAATTACCAATATCAAACTATCAATCCACATAAATGTGTATTTGTTTTCGCATTCACAGCACTGATTGCTAAATGTTTGAGCTCTTTTGAAATATCATAGATTAGAGATACATCCTGGGAAGCATGGCCAGGAGCTCTGAAGGTGTTTGATGGATACCATACATGCAGTGCAAAGTAAGAGAGAATATATTCTTCCCAAAGGTCATGCCAGTCAGTCCCAAAGCAACACACACACACACACACTCACACACACACTTGCACTATGTGGACATTTAGTGGAACCAATCCACCCACCTGCATGTCTTTTGGGCAGAAGGAGAAAACTAGAAAACCCTGAGGAAACCAGTACAGAGGGACAATGTGTAATTCTGTACAGATACCTGAGCATAGGACCAAACTGGGGACTGTACAGATGTGATGCGGAAACTCTGCTCGGTCCTGTTTTATTCCTTTTATATGGTAACAATTTGCCAATTTTAATAATAATGATTATATGTAACAATATTTATTAAAGACAAATGGTACTTTAAATGAGTTTATTCATTTTTATTTGTATAGCGCTTTTAACAATGAACATTGTAAATATAACAGCTATAAACAGTTGTTCACTTACTGGCCTGTTTTTATTTCTTTTTGAGGAAAATAAATGTTTGGTTGTTACCAAGAAACTACAAAGAACAATTTAAATGTTGAAGAATTTAAGTGAAGAGACTGATCTCTTACTGTCACAAAGATCTCGGACTGTTGCAAAGATCTCGGACTGTTACAAAGCTTTGACACCAAAGACTCCTTTCACAGATAGTAAAAAAAAGTTTTACAATTGTATTAAAAAATTTTTTTGTTCATTAGTATACACATCTGTATATGTGTACTACAGAAATGATAAAACCTGTTTTGAGCACATTCACAAAAACGTTTGATTTGAATCAGAGCCAGCAAGACATCCAGAGCTTCTGCTGTAGTTAATTCATCAAAACCAGATTAGAGGTTTGAACAGTGCTGTGGAATGCTGGTTTTGTCAAGTACCAATATTTTCAATTGAATAAAACCATAGTTAAAAGGCTTTTTACAGCAAAATATTCACACTGCACATAGTTGCATTGTAATCTAAAAAGGTCATAAATAAACAAACACTCATAGTGTTCAGTTTCTAAAATATACCCATTTTGTAAAAAAAAAAAAAATTTTTAGCCATTATTCTGCTATCCCATCTGTCTTCATAGCTGATTAAAAAATTAATTTGTTTCCCATTTTACCTGAGCTAAAAAAAAAAATATCCTAAAATGGTAATTGGCACAGGTATTACTTTTTTGTTTGTTTGCTTTTGCATACAATCACACCAATTGTTTTATAATGTCTGAAGGTTAGAATGTTAACACAAAGGTTAAGTAAAATGTAATGAGTGTCTATTTGTTTCAAATAATTTCTGTCAGCCTCTATTTCATCCCAAGGTGCATGATTTTTCTGTATGGTCCTGGGCCTCCCCAAAGTCCCCTTTAAGAATAGAGACAATAAATTAGAGCCAGAAAATGTTATACTGGAGAACATAAGGTCTTTGTGCTTTAAAATTGAGTAAGCAAGACTCACCTGAGAAGACCATGCCAGTATAGATGGGGCATTATGTCTGCTTTCATATGATACATGATTCTGCTTTCTTTGCTCTGATCTATTGGGAAAGTCTCCAGAGGTTGTCCATCATAGTCAAACTCAGCCAAGATGACCGTCTTGTAGCTGGTGACCAAAGGGCAAGAGGTGTAGCCATCATACTATGAGGGGGTTAAAACATTTGCATTTATTTAGTCATGATTACTGAATGAAGGCAGGTTGCTTAAACAGAGGTTTATTTTTCAACTCATTCATGCTCACCTTTTTATCAGGATTTTCTTTCTTCATGACTTTGGTAATGGTCCTATCCAGAACACTTGATTGTGCAGCTATAAAAAAAAAAAAAAAGAATGAAACATTATTTGAAATAACAATGCCCATTCATTCATACTTCTCTTCCTACTATGCTCATTTGTAAATCTATTGTGGAAACCTAGTGATTGATGTAGTAAAACATACAGAAGTGCATAATTCATACAATAGGCAGCATTTATTTATGGCTTTTATGCATTTACCTATAGCAGCTGCAGTTTTGGAAGTTGGAAGATTGGTACAGTCCCCAATTCCAAATACATTAGAGTATGTCTTATGCTGAAGGGTGTCTTTATTTACATCAAGCCAGCCACCTTCATCTTCCAACATGGAACCCTTGAGCACTGCTGGAGGTCCCATAGGAGGGGTAACATGGAGCATCTCATACTATTTTTATCAACAAACAAGAATTCTCAAAAGTGAGTAAATCAACACATGATGTGACTTTTGTTGAACCAAGCAGCATTGATATCTTACCTCAAAAACCTTTGTTTCTCCAGGTTTATCAAGGTTCTCAAATACCGCTTCATACTTGTCTGCTCGGACCTCTATAAGGTTGTGTCTGAGGTTTACATTCAGGTCACGTTTTTTCACAATTTCCCAGAGTGCGTCGGCATATTTCTTAACTCCAAACAACACGGGCAATGAGGTGTTGTAAATAAAGTTGGCTTTGGACCGCTTTCCAGTCTTAGAAAACAAAACTCCAGGGTGTCATTATTAATAAAATTAATTCATTCTCATCACTTGAATTTATTCCAATTTTATTAAACAGTAGTTTTTCTTTACCACTGGAACTACACTAAATACTCGTTTCCTATCTACTTTATCTACATACACTTATCTATAAATACCTTTCTCAAGAAGGAATCAGAAAGGTACATGATCTTCTGAGGAGCTCCTGCACACTTCACAGGAGTGTTGGGAAAAGAGAAAACAGCATTTCCCTCCTTGAAGTTCTGTAATGCTTTCCATGTTTTCTCGACTGTTTGCAGTGAATAATTTGATCCGATCTTTGGATGTTCAAAACCTTCTGGAAGTCCTTTAATCTGAAATCAGACAAAAGCAGTAGTTAACGAACATGAAATTTGTTCGACATGTAGACATTGATATAAGCTAAACTTTTACAGTGCGCTAAAGTAGTCTTACACTGTGCTGTACATATAATGGCATGATATACAATTATTATTAAATATGAATAAAGTAATATAGAATTGCAGCTATGAAAAAAAAAATATATAAATTGGGCATGCAAAATACTATATATGGACAAAAGTTTGTGTACAACAAGTTTCAAAAGTGCTTTTTGAACATTCCATTCCACAATTAGATTTAATTTGATCATAAATCATCCACTCTTCTGTAAAGATGTTCCACTAGATTTCGCAGTATAGGTGTGGAAATTTGTGCTAATAAGGGCATTAAAACTAAGATACTGATGTCAAGTATTGATGTAGGGTGAAAGGCCTGGGATGCAATCAGCATTTCAGTTCACGCCAAAGTTGTTCAATAGAGTTGAGGTCAGATCTCTTTACCAGGCCACTCAAGATTTTCCACTTAACCCAGGTAAATAATATCTTAATATGGCTGGCTTTGTGTACAGGGGCAATCTCATAATGGAACAGGTTTGGGCCTCCCAGTTCAAGTGAAGGGAAACTCTTTCTATAAATTTTTGTGCCTTTGTGGTAACAGTTTGGAGAAGAACCACATATGGGTGTCCCAATACCTTTGGCCACAAAGTGCATGTTAGGTCTTTAATATGTGCTTGAATACGTGTTTTATTTGTGTCATATAATGCTATTGTTCAGTATCATTACAGTCTTATTAAACACTTGCATTAAGATATAAAGGGTTATAATGCAAACTAAAACATTTATGCTTTTTTAGATTTCATTTGATTTATTAACAACAACTAACTCTAAAATGACAAGAGATGAAAAAGGTACCTTCTCATAGTGAAGCTGGAGGCCCAGTGATACAACAAGGTAGTCATAGGAAATCTAAGAAGAGATATAATATACAATCAGTATATTCATACTGTACACATATATGTATGTATAAATATAAATAAATAAGTATATATATATATATATATATATATATATATATATATATATATATATATATATATATTATATAAATAAAAATGCAGAGTACACATTATTCTTTTCAGCTAATCATGTTTGTCAAAATAATCTAAACATTTATTACAGTTTGAAATCACATTTATTCCAAATGACTAATTTTATGTCCAGCACAGTTCCAGTAAATCACCCACACCTACACCCCTTATTGCTTTACCAGAGCAACTGAACAATAAACCACCCAGCAATAGGATTGTTTCTTCTTACTGTTAGATAAGTTAAATTTAACTACAATGTCCCTATCCCCACCTCTTTCCCACACTCTGTGAAGACAGTGTTGTTTTTAGGGTCAATCCTCATGGCTCTGGATTTGACCCATTTGACTCCAGAGGGCATCACACTAGCAGTGGACCGTCCAGACGCCTGTACAGTTTTAGCCCCTGCTCCTACTAGTGTCCACATGGGCTGGTAATAATGCATCTGTTAAAAAAAGGAAAACAAAATGTTTCAAGTTCATTTACATCTACTTACTTATACACAAGTATATGTTACAGACAAACTGTAAAACAAAAATCTTATAACGTAGCCAGTATTGTACATGTCAAATTTTAACCAAGTTGAGAATTATACAGCTGCTATAAAAAAATTCTCCTTTTCCTTCAGAGTAATCTTGACTAACAGACAATCTAGGGCAGGGCATTGGTGCATTTTGTGAATGATGTATTATTATTTTATATCACATCAGCACAAATCCCATTATTTCCAGAGAGACATTTTAGGGTTATTTGCCATTAAAAATAATTTGCTCAAACAGTGGCTTTTAGTGTAATCCCCCTAGGTCTGTGTCACTCTAGATAAAATCATCAGCACAAAACAGCATCAATAAATGTCTACTATATTTCCAGATATTTTCTGAAAAAAGTAAGTCTATACAGTGATTTAAGGATTGTAGAACACCGTACCTCACTGGGCTCTACAATAGCCACATTTTCTGCGCCAACCTTCCTTTTCATACGGGCTCCCATGGAAATACCACCACTGCCTCCTCCAACCACCACGATCTTATAATGCTCCTTGGAAGCCAATCCATTACTGGAATGGAAGTTGGACCTCACACAGTACAGTAGCCTGTTAAATCTTCTCACCATAGCCACTTGTAAAGGTAAAGCACCCGCCATGGTCTTGCAGTTTGATCTAAGGAAAAAATAAAAGGTAGGTGGGTGGGGTGGGGTGGGGGTTATGGCAAGTAAACACATGTGCTGGATGAAGACAAAGAGTAGAGTGCAGAAGAGCTGGGGGGGGGGGGGGTAAATATTCGTTCTTTGTGAGGCCGTCAGACTGCTTCATTACGTGCGACTCATGATGGCAATCTTCTACACGGTGTAGAAAGTTCTGCTGAGTCACAATGATTTGTGAAGCCAAAATACAAAACATCGAAGGAATGCGTGTCTGGAGGTTTATTGCGTAATAAAACAGTATAGCGTGCACAGGTTAATTTAGAGGCGATACACATATTTAGGAGTACTATATATATAAAGCAAGTGCTGTGGTCATTTGGGTTATTATCGTTTTTTCAACACAACAGATTTAGCAAAAAACTATTTATATTTGAGCAAGGATTTCACAAGCTTCCCTTCCTATAATCTTTCTGTGCATGATCATGTCTTTGCTGAAACTGGTGCTTTGGGGATAGAAAAACAACAGTAACACTGAGCAGGCAGTCTGCTGTGTCTAGTACATCACGTTAGTGTGTTACAGTATAATGAGAGACATGCATGGATCCTGTTCAACACCTATACATTATACAGTCGACAAAGCTCCACAGTGTAGCAAAAAAAAAAAAAACAGAAGCTGTGTTGCAATGCACAGAGGATTTATCTGCACAGGAATGACAGTAAAACCCTGCTGTGTACGAAGCACTTACAGTGTTAATGTTAGAACTGCACACTGAACACATGACCACTACACAACACCCGACTTCCGCTTCAGCGTTATAGTTGACCTCAACACCTGATATATCCTTTTATAACACAATAATATCAGCCCAGAATGCGAAATTTAATGTCCACTCACCGAACGTGGGCTTCAGGCTTGATAGAGTGCTCTGACGCGCTGCAGCTCCACTCAGTTCCTGTTTACTTTTACTCTCAGTACTTAATGTACTGCACGTCTAATGAAATGCCGTTGACGGGAGAGTCGACTCTTTTGAACCGACTCTTTAGGACCGCTTTCATTTGCAGCCAATAGTTTTCAGATCAGATATAATCAGATATCCATAAGCAAGCCATTATAAAAATTTTTTTTACAAATGCAAATATTAAAAATCAAATATATAAAAAAAGGTTTTAATATGCCTTCCAATTTGCTTTCACATTTTTTTGTATATTTTTCTCGTGTGTGTGTGTTTTTTTTTTTTTTTGTAATCTGCTTTCTGCAGTCCTACATTTAGGGGTTTTAATAAAAATCTATAAAATCTCTACTGGTCATCCATTTTTTTTATATTGCTATCTATTTTCTTCATCTAATTTTGTGTACTAGTAATCAGATTTTTCATATTGGTCATAAGATTTCTTTCTATTGGGAACCTTATTTTTCCTATTGGTCATTTTATCTATTGGTCTTCTAATCTTCTAATCATCTGTATACATTTGGCCACGCCTACTTTGTTAAAGGCGTTGCAGAAACATGGCAGAAAAACAGCATAGTGTCAGGGTCGGGACATTTTTTTGGGATTGTTTTTGTCTTTGCCACCAGATGCCGCCACTGAGCCCCTATCCCCTACACCCTTATCCCCTACTCCCTAGCCCCTAACTGTTTAATGTCTCCCACATGCTCCTTGTTAGTTTTGTCTATTTAAGTTGCCCTTTTTGCCTTGGTCTTTGTGGGTTCATCATGTTTGTCTTCACTTTTGTTGCAGTATAGTTGTCATTTGAATGTGACAGTATTTTTTGTTGTGGTATCTTCTTTCTTGATATTGGTCTTGGTATTTGTCTGTCTTGATACTAACATTTGAAACTAGATATGTGTGGGTTTGTTTTGTTCTGTGTGTTTCTATTTAGTTTGATTTGTCTGCTGTTTTCTCGAATTTTCCCTAGCCTCCTGGTTTCTCCTGTTTTCCCTAGCCTCCTGGTGTCTCCTAGCTTCTGCTGTCTTCTCTAGCCTCCTGACTTTTCTGTTCTCCCGAGATTATTATTTTTTTTTTGTATTGTGCTTATTTTGTATTGATAAACCTACTCTGCCTGTTTTTATATTTTTGATTCTCTTTTCTTGAGCTGTTTTTGGACTTATGCAATGGCATGAATCTTTAATGAAAATAATATCTCGAATGTGTCTTTGCAGTTGGGTTCCAACGCCTCCCCGTGCCAGACTGCTAGAGTGTTCAAGACCTGCTCTCAAACCTGACACATAGTGCTCTGCAAAATCAGTTCACCAATATCTGACAAGACTGTAAATGATTTAGGAAAAACTTGCTGAGCTACACTTACTATCCTTTTTCTGGAACCTGTTCAGGCCAAACCAGAACAATTCATATTAAAAGTAACACATAACAGTAACTGATAGTCTCAGTCTACTCTGCACTCTGAATTAGCTTACTTTTCTTTTTCTCTGCACAAATACTCTCCTCTCAGATTTTACCATGTTACATTAAAGTGCTGTGGAAAATAAGACCGGTTTCCAGATTAGGCTGTTTGCTGTCTATTTGTGTGTAACTTGGTTAATTTCAACCTTGCTTCTCGACTTCTTGAGACAGATTTTTTTTTCTGTTTCATTACTTTCTCTCTTTCATCATTAACATGAATTTTTAATTTATTTTCTCTAGTTTAATTTAGTAATTCTTACTAGTTTATGAAGCATTTCTTACTGAGATATCTCACTGGATTTTCTTGGTTTTATTCACAATTAATCTGCTCGGTCTGCTGGTGTTTTTTTGTTTCTAATAATGTAGTGTTTTCCTTAAGAGGTTCTTTTAAAGGTTCTTCTCAGAGGTTTTTGCTGATCTTGTGAACAGAGCGGCCTTCTGTGTGTAAACGGTTGATAGCTTTCCTTAAAGCGTTCTTTCAACTCGTTTGTCATTACTTTTAACAAGCTGGACCCCAGGTAATTTATAATGGATGTGTGTAGGCAGTACACTTCAATTCCTTACAGCTTATTGAAATAAAAACCGTGTCATTCATTCACATTAAGAGATGACCAGAAAGTGTTTCAAAACTTGATCTTAGTGTAAAAAAAAAAATAATAATAATAATAATACAATTTTTTTAAATAATAATAATAATTATTATTATTATAATTGTATGTCCAGTATGTTCTGGGAAATATTTTGCTTGAAATTTTGTGAAAATGTTTATATATTAAGTGAATATTAAAAACAAAAACAAAAACAAAAAAAACAAAGTAAATATTGTTTTTGTTAAAAGGGGAATCAGGTGTCATAACATTTTACCACTAGATGGAGATATTTACTGAAGAGCAAGCAAAAGTCACATAAAGCTGAGATTAAAATTTTAGGCCTGGAATTACATGTTGAATGTTTGTGTTTGTTTGTTTTGTTTATATTTAATTTAATACTAAACATAACAACGTTACAATTAAGATTGCTGATAGAGGATTGATTTTCTCTCCATTTGATGATACCTGTGAATATAGATTTTTAATTATCATACTAGGGTCAACTGATATATATATATGACCTGTTTTAGAATGTAATCAAATAAATACCTCAACACAGATCTTTTTTTATGTTTACTATTTAATAATAATGATATAATTAAGACAGACTGAAAACTGCTTAGTTGACACGTTGGTCATTTATGATTTTCATTGATTTCATCCTTAGTGACACATTTAAAATTTATTTTAGAATAACTTTTATTCTATTCTTCTATTTGTAGCACACTTATGTTGATATTAAACCAAATATTAATACAGTACCAGTATTAAAAAGGCTATAGATCCTGTGTCAGCATATTCTGATAGGTTGTACAATTATACAACAAGATACTCTTATTTTATTATTAACATATATATATATATATATATATATAGAGATATTTGGAAACATTTATAAAAAAAAAAAAATGAATAACCAATATTTTATTTATATTTAATTATATGCAACAGATTAAGTAAAAACACAATGGATAAAAACACCACTAAGTAACATTTTACAAAATAAATTGTAAAAAAGTATGATAACAGAAATGTTAAATAAACATTTTATATGATGTTCCTGAAGTTCAATGTTCTTTCATTGACATGTTGGTGTATATTACTTTGTATAGTATACAAATTAATTTAGGAGTAACTTTTACACTTTAAGTTCATGATTTACAAGAAGAAAAAAAAATATCTAACTGTTATTGTAACTTGTTTGTTGCAAATTTCCAGGATTATCACTGGGTCTGTTTGTTCTGAAGCAAAGGAGCAAGTCATGATCTATAGGGAAATTGTGCTGCTAACTTCGACTGCAACAACATGAGCCAATGCAGGTGTGTGTGTGTGTGTGTGTGTGTGTGTGTGTGTGTGTGTGTGTGTGTGTGTGTGTGTGTGTGTGTGTGTGTGTGTGTGTGTACTTGTTCTCCTATCCCGGTGGGGACTTCAACCTGAATGCACAATGACTCATGGGGACCCATGTCACCGTGGGGACCTAAATTGAGGTCCCCACCGGCAAAGCCATACAAGCACCTCCCAAACAGTGTCTAGACACGCTCAGTGAGGTTTTTTCTGAAGACCCTATTGGGTCCATTTTTAAGAAAAAAATCTGTGTGACTGTTTAATCTATGCACCCCTAGAGATCACACATGGTATTGCCGACCCCACCGTTACACTGTTCTGGAAGTGTGTCATGTCCTTCCCACTCTCTAGCACCATCTATTGATCAATAATTAAATATATGTAAATGTAATGTATATTACACAATAGA
The DNA here is from genome assembly GCF_946808225.1 of Silurus aristotelis. Lineage (NCBI taxonomy): Eukaryota > Metazoa > Chordata > Actinopteri > Siluriformes > Siluridae > Silurus > Silurus aristotelis. The sequence continues at coordinate 20,581,363 of NC_139580.1, forward strand.
TTATTTACTTATTTACTTATAAATGTATATTAATTTATAAAATTAACAAAATTAAGTACATTTACTGTTGATGCACCAGAATGAAACTTCAGGGTAAACTTAAGCCACAAATTATGTTAATACTAAGCAAGTTATTTTTGTTAGATTACATGAAAATGCATTTAATAATTTGAATATAATAGATCTGTTAAAACTGAAGCCCTTAATGAAATAAAAAAAAATAACTACTAACACACTATTTTCATATAAATGTTTCATGACTTTATTATAAATGTATAAATTTATTGTAATTGCTAAACACTTAGATAACAGAGCTACTCATTATACCCTCTGTCCACATGACAGTCTCTGGCTAGTAGTAATGCCATGATATAGCTTTGGCAAGACCTAATGGAGAAAGGGAGAATGGGGCCAGATACATATCTCTTTATAAAGCTAAAGAGGTGAATAGTACAGATATAATCCAATCTGGATCCAAATGTTAGAAATCTACTGATCCAGCATCAAGATGTTAGTGCTGCTCATGAAGTAGAGGAGCAATGATTTGCTAACAACATGGCTAAAGGCTCTGTAAGGTGCACACAGGTGGACTATATTCTATCCACGAGATGCAACTTCAAAGAGATTAAAGACTGTAAAGTGTGGGGAGGGGACAGTGTAGCTAGACAGCATCAGATGGTGGTCTGAAGGATGGTCCTGGAGTTGAAGAAGAAGAGGAGGAGAGTGAAGACTGAAAGAAGAATAAGATGTGGAAACTGAAGGAGGAACTGAGATTTAGGGAAGAGGTCAGACGGGAGCCTGGTGGTGGTGAGGTGCTGGATGATTGGGCAACTACTGCAGTGGTGATAAGGGAGACAGCTAAAAAGGTACTTGGTGTGACATCTGGAAATAGAAAGGAGGATAAATATACGTGGTGGTGGAATGATGAAGTGCAGGAAAGCATAAGGAGAAAGAGGTTGGCAAAACAGAATTGGGATTGAAAGAGTGATAAGAAAAGTAGACAGGAGTACAAGGGGATGCAGCAGCAGGTTAAGAGGGATGTGGCAAAAGAACACTAAGAACAATAAAGGATGGAGATGGAAATGTGTTGACTAGTGAGGAGAGTGTGTTGAGAAGATGGAGGGAGTATTTTGAGCAGCTGATGAATGAGGAAAATGAGAAAAAGATAGAGAGAAGTTTGGATGGTGTAGCAGCAAGTGGATAGGATTAGTAAGAAGGAAATGAGAGCAGCAATTAAGAGGATGTAGAGTGGAAAGTCAGTTGGACCAGATGACATACCGGTAGAAGCATGGAGATGTTTAGGTGAGATGGCAGTGGAGTTTTTAACAAGATCGTTTAACAGGATTATGGAGAGTGAGAGGATGCCTGAGAAATGAAAAAGGAGTGTGCTGGTATCGATCTTTTAAAGGGGGATGTGCAGACCTGCAGTAAATACAGGTAATTAAGTTGATCAGTCACACTATGAAGTTATGGGAAAGAGTAGTGGAGGCCAGGCTGAAGGAAGAGGTGACCATCTGTGAGCAGCAGTATGGTTTTATGCCGAGGAAGAGCACCACAGATGCATTATTTGCTTTGAAAAAGTTGATGGAGAAGTATAGAGAAGGTCAGAAGGAGTTGCATTGTGTGTTTGTGGATTTAGAGAAAGCGTATGACAGCAGTGAAGTGTGCAGTAGGATCGACAAACTGGTTCAAGGTGGAGGTTGGACTGCATCAAGGATCGGCTCTGAGCCCTTTCCTGTTTGCAGTGGTGATGGACAGGTTGAAGGATGAGGTCAGACAGAAGTCTCCATGGACTATGATGTTTGTGGGTGATATTGTGATTTGTGGTGAGAGTAAGGAGCAGGTTGATAAGAACCTGGAAAGGTGGAGGTACGCGCTGAAGAGGAGGGGAATGAAAGTCAGTAGAAGTAAGACAGAGTACATGTGTGTGAATGAGAGGGAGGGCAGTGGAGGGGTGCAGATGCAGGGAGAAGAGGTGGAGAAGGTGGAGGAGTTCAGGTATCTGGGGTCAACAGTGTAAAGTAATGGAGAGTGTGTTAGAGAAGTGAAGAAAAGAGTGCAGGCAGGGTGGAGTGGGTGGAGAAGAGTGATAGCAGAAGTGATTTGTGATAGAAGAACATCTGTGAGAGTGAAAGGGAAAGTTTATAGGACTGTGGTAAGATCTGTGATTGTGTATGGTTTAGAGACAGTGGCATTGAGTAAAAGACAAGAGGTGGAGCTGGAGGTAGCAGAGCTAAAGATATTGAGGTTTTCGTTGTTAGTGACAAGGGTGGACAGGATTAGAAATGAGTTTATTAGAGGGACAGCGCATGTAGGATGTTTTGGAGACAAAGTAAAGGAGGAGCGATTGAGATGGTTTGGACATGTGCAGAGGAGGGACATGGGGTATATCGGTAGGAGAATGCTAAGGATGGAGCTGCCAGGAAGGAGAAAAAAAGGAAGACCAAGGATGCGGTTTATGGATGTGGTGAGGGAAGACATGCAGGTAGAAGGGTTAAAAGGGACAGATGTAGAGGACAGGGGCTATGGAGATGGATGATCCGCTGTGGCGACCAATAATGAGTGAAGCCGAAAGAAGAAGCCATGGTGGAGCTTGGTAGCTCACTGGGTAAGGTGATAGTTTACCGATTAGCAAGGCTTCAAGCCCCAGCTTTGCCAAGGTGACATTTTTATTTCTCTTTTGAAATATAATAGTTTGTCTACTTTGTGATATTAAACTGTAAATCAATTTGTTAATTAGAGAGACCTGTTTAATAGATTGCTTTATTTATTTGTCTTTTTCTTTTCTTTACTTCTTTGGCCTACTTTTAATGAGTTACATAGTGTTAAAGTATGGAAAAGAAGCCATGCTGGTTCATTAGGCTTATTGACTGCTTGCACAAGACAGATCTCATAGCTCAGTGGGTAAAGCATAGGTTTACTGGTCAGCAAATCCCCAGAAGGTTGTGGGTTCCATCCCCAGCATTGGCATGGTTCTATTTTTTTTTAATATAATAGTTTGTCTACTTTGTGATATTAAACTGTAAATCGATTTGTTAATTAGAGAGACCTGTTTAAAAGATTGCTTTATTTATTTGTCTTTTTTTTTTTTAAACTTGTTTGGCCTACTTTTAATACGAGTTACATGGTGTTGAAGTATGGAAAAGATGCCATGCTGGTTCATTAGGCTTATTGACTGCTTGTACAAGTCAGATCTGATAGCTCAGTGGGTAAGGCATTGGTATACTAGTCAGTAGGCCTGCACAAGGTTGTGTGTTCAAACCCCATATTTGCCAAAGTAAAGTTTTTATTTCTCTTTTAAAATATAATAGTATGTCTACTTCTTGGCATTAAACTGTAAATCGATCTGTTAATTAAAGAGACCTGTTTAAAATATTGCTTTATTTATTTGTCTTTTTTAAAAGTCTTGTTTGGCCTACTTTTAATATGAGTTAAAAGGTGTGGAAGTATGGAAAAGAAGCCATGCTGGTTTATTAGGCTTATTGACTGCTTCAAGAAGGCAGATGTGATAGCTCATTGGGTAAAGGATAGGTTTTCTGGTCAGCACGTCCCCACAAGGTTGTGGGTTCAAACCCAACCATTAACATGGTGTTTTTATTGTTTTTTTTAAATATAATAGTTTGTCTACTTTGTGATATTAATCTGTAAATCGATTTGTTAATTAGAGAGACCTGTTTAAAAGATTGCTTTATTTTTTTTGTCTTTTTTTTTTTAAACTTGTTTGGCCTACTTTTAATATGAGTTTTAATATAGTGTTGAAGTATGGAAAAGAAGCCATGCTGGTTCATTTGGCTTATTGACTGCTTGCACAAGACAGATCTGATAGCTCACTGGGTAAAGCATAGGTTTATTTTTTTGGCATGGTAGTATTTTTTTTTAAATATAATAGTTTGTCTCCTTTGTGACAATAAACTGTAAATCGATTTGTTAATTAAAGAGACCTGTTTAAAAGATTGCTTTATTTATTTGTCTTTTTCTTTTTTTTACTTCTTTGGCCTACTTTTAATGAGTTACATAGTGTTGAAGTATGGAAAAGAAGCCATGCTGGTTCATTAGGCTTATTGACTGCTTGCACAAGACAGATCTGATAGCTCAGTGGGTAAAGCATAGGTTTACTGATCAGCAAGTCCCCACAAGGTTGTGGGTTCAAGCCCCAGCATTGACATGGTTCTATTTTTTTTTTTTTTTTATATAATAGTTTGTCTACATTGTGATATTAAACTGTAAATCGATTTGTTAATTAGAGAGACCTGTTTAAAAGATTGCTTTATTTATTTGTCTTTTTATTTTTAAACTTGTTTGGCCTACTTTTAATATGAGTTTTAATATGGTGTTGAAGTATGGAAAAGAAGCCATGCTGGTTCATTAGGCTTATTGACTGCTTGCACAAGACAGATCTGATAGCTCAGTGGGTAACGCATAGGTTTACTGGTCAGCGGGTCCCCATAAGGATGTGGGTTCAAGCCCCAGATTTTGCATGGTAGTATTTTTTATTTATTTATTTTTTTAATAAAATATAATAGTTTGTCTACTTTGTGATATTAAACTGTAAATCGATTTGTTAATTGGAGAGACCTGTTTAAAAGATTGCTTTATTTATTTGTCTTTTTTTTTTAAACTTGTTTGGCCTACTTTTCATATGAGTTTTAATATAGTGTTAAAGTATGGAAAAGAAGCCATGCTGGTTCATTAGGCTTATTGACTGCTTGCACAAGACAGATCTGATAGCTCAGTGGGTAAAGCATAGGTTTACTGGTCAGCAGGTCCCCACAAGGTTGTTGGTTTAAGCCCCAGATTTTGCATGGTAGTATTATTTATTTTTTCATTTTTTTTATAAAATATAATAGTTTGTCTACTTTGTGATATTAAACTGTAAATCGATTTGTTAATTAGAGAGACCTGTTTAAAAGATGGCTTTATTTATTTGTCTTTTTTTAAAAACTTGTTTGACCTACTTTTAATATGATTTACATACTGTTGAAGTATGGAAAAGAAGCCATGCTGGTTCATTAGGCTTATTGACTGCTTGCACAAGACAGAACTTATAGCTCAGTGGGTAAAGCATAGGTTTAATGGTCAGCAAATCCTCACAAGGTTGTGGGTTTAAGCCCCAGATTTTGCATTGTAGTATTTTTTATTTATTTATTTATTTTTCATAAAATATAATAGTTTGTCTATTTTGTGATATTAAACTGTAAATCGATTTGTTAATTAGAGAGACCTGTTTAAAAGATTGCTTTATTTATTTGTCTTTTTAAAAAAAAACTTGTTTGGCCTACTTTTAATATGCGTTACATGGTGTTGAAGTATGGAAAAGATGCCATACTGGTTCATTAGGCTTATTGACTGCTTGCACAAGACAGATCTGATAGCTCAGTGGGTAAAGCATAGGTTTACTGGTCAGCAAGTCCCCACAAGTTTGTGGGTTCAAGCCCCAAAATTGGCATGGTTCTATTTTTTTTTTATTTAACATAACAGTTTGTCTACTTTGTGATATTAAACTGTAAATTGATTTGTTAATTAGAGAGACCTGTTTAAAAGATTGCTTCATTTATTTGTCTTTTTTTTTAAAACTTGTTTGGCCTACTTTTAATATGAGTTTTAATATAGTGTTGAAGTATGGAAAAGAAGCCATGCTGGTTCATTAGGCTTATTGACTGCTTGCACAAGACAGATCTGATAGCTCAGGGGGTAACTCATAGGTTTACTGGTCTGCAGGTCCCCGCAAGGTTGTGGGGTCAAGCCCCAGCATTGCCATGGTTCTATTTTTTTTTTATATAATAGTTTGTCTACATTGTGATATTAAACTGTAAATCGATTTATTAATTAAAGAGACCTGTTTAAAAGATTGCTTTATTTATTTATTTATTTTTTTTTAAACTTGTTTGGCCTACTTTTAATATGAGTTTTAATATAGTGTTAAAGTATGGAAAAGAAGCCATGCTGGTTCATTAGGCTTATTGACTGCTTACACAAGACAGATCTTATAGCTTAGTGGGTAAAGCATAGATTTACTGGTCAGCAGGTCCCCACAAGGTTGTGGGTTCAAACCCCAGATTTTGCATGGTAGTATTTTTTATTCATTTATTTTTTTAAATAAAATATAATAGTTTGTCTACTTTGTGATATTAAACTGTAAATCAATTTGTTAATTAGAGAGACCTGTTTAATAGATTGCTTTATTTATTTGTCTTTTTCTTTCCTTTACTTCTTTGGCCTACTTTTAATGAGTTACATAGTGTTAAAGCATGGAAAAGAAGCCATGCTGGTTCATTAGGCTTATTGACTGCTTGCACAAGACAGATCTGATAGCTCAGTGGGTAAAGCATAGGTTTACTGGTCAGCAAATCCCCAGAAGGTTGTGGGTTCAATCCCCAGCATTGGCATGGTTCTATTTTTTTTTAATATAATAGTTTGTCTACTTTGTGATATTAAACTGTAAATCGATTTGTTAATTAGAGAGACCTGTTTAAAAGATTGCTTTATTTATTTGTCTTTTTTTTTTTAAACTTGTTTGGCCTACTTTTAATATGAGTTTTAATATAGTGTTGAAGTATGGAAAAGAAGCCATGCTGGTTCATTTGGCTTATTGACTGCTTGCACAAGACAGGTCTGATAGCTCACTGGGTAAAGCATAGGTTTACTGGTCAGCCAGTCCCCACAAGGTTGTGGGTTCAAGCCCCAACTTTGGCATGGTAGTATTTTTTTTTTAATATAATAGTTTGTCTCCTTTGTGACAATAAACTGTAAATCGATTTGTAATTAAAGAGACCTGTTTAAAAGATTGCTTTATTTATTTGTCTTTTTCTTTTTTTTACTTCTTTGGCCTACTTTTAATGAGTTACATAGTGTTGAAGTATGGAAAAGAAGCCATGCTGGTTCATTAGGCTTATTGACTGCTTGCACAAGACAGATCTCATAGCTCAGTGGGTAAAGCATAGGTTTACTGATCAGCAAGTCCCCACAAGGTTGTGGGTTCAAGCCCCAGCATTGACATGGTTCTATTTTTTTTTTTTTTATATAATAGTTTGTCTACATTGTGATATTAAACTGTAAATCGATTTGTTAATTAGAGAGACCTGTTTAAAAGATTGCTTTATTTATTTGTCTTTTTATTTTTAAACTTGTTTGGCCTACTTTTAATATGAGTTTTAATATGGTGTTGAAGTATGGAAAAGAAGCCATGCTGGTTCATTAGGCTTATTGACTGCTTGCACAAGACAGATCTGATAGCTCAGTGGGTAACGCATAGGTTTACTGGTCAGCAGGTCCCCATAAGGATGTGGGTTCAAGCCCCAGATTTTGCATGGTAGTATTTTTAATTTATTAATTTTTTTAATAAAATATAATAGTTTGTCTACTTTGTGATATTAAACTGTAAATCGATTTGTTAATTGGAGAGACCTGTTTAAAAGATTGCTTTATTTATTTGTCTTTTTTTAAAAAACTTGTTTGGCCTACTTTTCATATGAGTTTTAATATAGTGTTGAAGTATGGAAAAGAAGCCATGCTGGTTCATTAGGCTTATTGACTGCTTGCCCAAGACAGATCTGATAGCTCAGTGGGTAAAGCATAGGTTTACTGGTCAGCAGGTCCCCACAAGGTTGTTGGTTTAAGCCCCAGATTTTGCATGGTAGTATTATTTATTTTTTCATTTTTTTAATAAAATATAATAGTTTGTCTACTTTGTGATATTAAACTGTAAATCGATTTGTTAATTAGAGAGACCTGTTTAAAAGATTGCTTTATTTATTTGTCTTTTTTTAAAAACTTGTTTGACCTATTTTAATATGATTTACATACTGTTGAAGTATGGAAAAAAAGCCATGCTGGTTCATTAGGCTTATTGACTGCTTGCACAAGACAGATCTGATAGCTCAGTGGGTAAAGCATAGGTTTACTGGTGAGCAGGTCCCCACAAGGTTGTGGGTTCAAGCCCCAGATTTTGCGTGGTAGTATTTTTTATTTATTTATTTTTTAAATAAAATATAATAGTTTGTCTACTTTGTGATATTAAACTGTAAATCAATTTGTTAATTAGAGAGACCTGTTTAAAAGATTGCTTTATTTATTAGTCTTTTTTGTTTTTAAGGTTGCTTGGCCTACTTTTAATATGCGTTACATGTTGTTGAAGTATGGAAAAGATGCCATGCTGTTTCATTAGGCCTATTGACTGCTTGCCCCATACAGATCTGATAGCTCAGTGGGTAAAGCATAGGTTTACTGGTCAGCAGGTCCCCACAAGGTTGTGGGTTCAAGCCCCAACTTTGGCATGGTAGTATTTTTTTTTAAATATAATAGTTTGTCTCCTTTGTGACAATAAACTGTAAATCGATTTGTTAATTAAAGAGACCTGTTTAAAGATTGCTTTATTTATTTGTCTTTTTCTTTTCTTTACTTCTTTGGTCTACTTTTAATGAGTTACATAGTGTTGAAGTATGGAAAAGAAGCCATGCTGGTTCATTAGGCTTATTGACTGCTTGCACAAGACAGATCTGATAGCTCAGTGGGTAAAGCATAGGTTTACTGGTCAGCAGGTCCCCACAAGGTTGTGGGTTCAAGCCCCAGATTTTGCATGGTAGTATTTTTTATTTCTTTATTTTTTTTATAAAATATAATAGTTTGTCTACTTTGTGATATTGAACTGTAAATTGATTTGTTAATTAGAGAGACCTGTTTAAAAGATGGCTTTATTTATTTGTCTTTTTTTAAAAACTTGTTTGACCTACTTTTAATATGATTTACATACTGTTGAAGTATGGAAAAGAAGCCATGCTGGTTCATTAGGCTTATTGACTGCTTGCATAACACAGATCTGATAGCTCAGTGGGTAAAGCATAGGTTTACTGGTCAGCAGGTCCCCCCAAGGTTGTGGGTTCAAGCCACAGATTTTACATAGTAGTATTTTTTTTTTATTTATTTTTTTAAATAAAATATAATAGTTTGTCTACTTTGTGATATTAAACTGTAAATCGATTTGTTAATTAGAGAGACCTGTTTAAAAGATTGCTTTATTTATTTGTCTTTTTTTTTTAAAAAGTTGTTTGGCCTACTTTTAATATGCGTTACATACTGTTGAAATATGGAAAAAAGCCATGCTGGTTCATTAGGCTTATTGACTGCTTGCACAAAACAGATCTGATAGCTCAGCGGTTAAAGCATAGGTTGCTGGTCAGCAGTTCCCCTCAAGGTTCGTGGTTCAAGTCCCAGCATTGGCATGGTTTTATATATATATATATTTTTTTATATAATAGTTTGTCTACCTCGTGATATTAAACTGTAAATCGATTTGTTAATTATAGAGACCTGTTTAGAAGATTGCTTTATTTATTTGTCTTTTTCTTTTTTTTACTTTTTTGGCCTACTTTTAATGAGTTACATAGTGTTGAATTATGGAAAAGAAGCCGTGCTGGTTCATTAGGCTTATTGACTGCTTGCACACGACAGATCTGATAGCTCAGTGGGTAAAGCATAGGTTTACTGGTCAGCAAGTCCCCACAAGGTTGTGGGCTCAAGCCCCAGCATTTGCATGGTAGTATTTTTTATTTTTTATCTTTTTAATATAATAGTTTGTCTCCTTTTTGACATTAAACTGTACATCAATTTGTTTATTTATAGAGACCTGTTTAAAAGATTGCTTTATTTATTTGTCTTTTTTTAAAACTTGTTTGGCCTACTTTTAATATGATTTACATACTGTTGAAGTATGGAAAAGAAGCCATGCTGGTTCATTAGGCTTATTGACTGCTTGCACAAGACAGATCTGATAGCTCAGTGGGTAAAGCATAGGTTTAATGGTCAGCAAATCCTCACAAGGTTGTGGGTTTAAGCCCCAGATTTTGCATTGTAGTATTTTTTATTTATTTATTTATTTTTCATAAAATATAATAGTTTGTCTATTTTGTGATATTAAACTGTAAATCGATTTGTTAATTAGAGAGACCTGTTTAAAAGATTGCTTTATTTATTTGTCTTTTTAAAAAAAAACTTGTTTGGCCTACTTTTAATATGCGTTACATGGTGTTGAAGTATGGAAAAGATGCCATACTGGTTCATTAGGCTTATTGACTGCTTGCACAAGACAGATCTGATAGCTCAGTGGGTAAAGCATAGGTTTACTGGTCAGCAAGTCCCCACAAGTTTGTGGGTTCAAGCCCCAAAATTGGCATGGTTCTATTTTTTTTTTATTTAACATAACAGTTTGTCTACTTTGTGATATTAAACTGTAAATTGATTTGTTAATTAGAGAGACCTGTTTAAAAGATTGCTTCATTTATTTGTCTTTTTTTTTAAAACTTGTTTGGCCTACTTTTAATATGAGTTTTAATATAGTGTTGAAGTATGGAAAAGAAGCCATGCTGGTTCATTAGGCTTATTGACTGCTTGCACAAGACAGATCTGATAGCTTAGTGGGTAAAGCATAGATTTACTGGTCAGCAGGTCCCCACAAGGTTGTGGGTTCAAACCCCAGATTTTGCATGGTAGTATTTTTTATTCATTTATTTTTTTAAATAAAATATAATAGTTTGTCTACTTTGTGATATTAAACTGTAAATCAATTTGTTAATTAGAGAGACCTGTTTAATAGATTGCTTTATTTATTTGTCTTTTTCTTTCCTTTACTTCTTTGGCCTACTTTTAATGAGTTACATAGTGTTAAAGTATGGAAAAGAAGCCATGCTGGTTCATTAGGCTTATTGACTGCTTGCACAAGACAGATCTGATAGCTCAGTGGGTAAAGCATAAGTTTACTGGTCAGCAAATCCCCAGAAGGTTGTGTGTTTAATCCCCAGCATTGGCATGGTTCTATTTTTTTTTAATATAATAGTTTGTCTACTTTGTGATATTAAACTGTAAATCGATTTGTTAATTAGAGAGACCTGTTTAAAAGATTGCTTTAATTATTTGTCTTTTTTTTTTAAACTTGTTTGGCCTACTTTTAATATGAGTTTTAATATAGTGTTGAAGTATGGAAAAGAAGCCATGCTGGTTCATTTGGCTTATTGACTGCTTGCACAAGACAGGTCTGATAGCTCACGGGGTAAAGCATAGGTTTACTGGTCAGCAAGTCCCCACAAGGTTGTGGGTTCAAGCCCCAACTTTGGCATGGTAGTATTTTTTTTTAAATATAATAGTTTGTCTCCTTTGTGACAATAAACTGTAAATCGATTTGTTAATTAAAGAGACCTGTTTAAAAGATTGCTTTATTTTTTTGTCTTTTTCTTTTTTTTACTTCTTTGGCCTACTTTTAATGAGTTACATAGTGTTGAAGTATGGAAAAGAAGCCATGCTGGTTCATTAGGCTTATTGACTGCTTGCATAAGACAGATCTGATAGCTCAGTGGGTAAAGCATAGGTTTACTGATCAGCAAGTCCCCACAAGGTTGTGGGTTCAAGCCCCAGCATTGACATGGTTCTATTTTGTTTTTTTTTATATAATAGTTTGTCTACATTGTGATATTAAACTGTAAATCGATTTATTAATTAAAGAGACCTGTTTAAAAGATTGCTTTATTTATTTATTTATTTATTTTTAAACTTGTTTGGCCTACTTTTAATATGAGTTTTAATATAGTGTTAAAGTATGGAAAAGAAGCCATGCTGGTTCATTAGGCTTATTGACTGCTTGCACAAGACAGATCTTATAGCTTAGTGGGTAAAGCATAGATTTACTGATCAGCAGGTCCCCACAAGGTTGTGGGTTCAAACCCCAGATTTTGCATGGTAGTATTTTTTATTCATTTATTTTTTTAAATAAAATATAATAGTTTGTCTACTTTGTGATATTAAACTGTAAATCAATTTGTTAATTAGAGAGACCTGTTTAATAGATTGCTTTATTTATTTGTCTTTTTCTTTCCTTTACTTCTTTGGCCTACTTTTAATGAGTTACATAGTGTTAAAGTATGGAAAAGAAGCCATGCTGGTTCATTAGGCTTATTGACTGCTTGCACATGACAGATCTGATAGCTCAGTGGGTAAAGCATAAGTTTACTGGTCAGCAAATCCCCAGAAGGTTGTGGGTTTAATCCCCAGCATTGGCATGGTTCTATTTTTTTTTTATATAATAGTTTGTCTACTTTGTGATATTAAACTGTAAATCGATTTGTTAATTAGAGAGACCTGTTTAAAAGATTGCTTTAATTATTTGTCTTTTTTTTTTTAAACTTGTTTGGCCAACTTTTAATATGAGTTTTAATATAGTGTTGAAGTATGGAAAAGAAGCCATGCTGGTTCATTTGGCTTATTGACTGCTTGCACAAGACAGGTCTGATAGCTCACGGGGTAAAGCATAGGTTTACTGGTCAGCAAGTCCCCACAAGGTTGTGGGTTCAAGCCCCAACTTTGGCATGGTAGTATTTTTTTTTTAATATAATAGTTTGTCTCCTTTGTGACAATAAACTGTAAATCGATTTGTTAATTAAAGAGACCTGTTTAAAAGATTGCTTTATTTATTTGTCTTTTTCTTTTTTTTACTTCTTTGGCCTACTTTTAATGAGTTACATAGTGTTGAAGTATGGAAAAGAAGCCATGCTGGTTCATTAGGCTTATTGACTGCTTGCACAAGACAGATCTGATAGCTCAGTGGGTAAAGCATAGTTTTACTGATCAGCAAGTCCCCACAAGGTTGTGGGTTCAAGCCCCAGCATTGACATGGTTCTATTTTTTTTTATTTTATATAATAGTTTGTCTACATTGTGATATTAAGCTGTAAATCGATTTGTTAATTAGAGAGACCTGTTTAAAAGATTGCTTTATTTATTTGTCTTTTTTTAAAAACTTGTTTGGCCTACTTTTCATATGAGTTTTAATATAGTGTTGAAGTATGGAAAAGAAGCCATGCTGGTTCATTAGGCTTATTGACTGCTTGCACAAGACAGATCTGATAGCTCAGTGGGTAAAGCATAGGTTTACTGGTCAGCAGGTCCCCACAAGGTTGTTGGTTTAAGCCCCAGATTTTGCATGGTAGTATTATTTATTTTTTCATTTTTTTAATAAAATATAATAGTTTGTCTACTTTGTGATATTAAACTGTAAATCGATTTGTTAATTAGAGAGACCTGTTTAAAAGATTGCTTTATTTATTTGTCTTTTTTTAAAAACTTGTTTGACCTACTTTTAATATGATTTACATACTGTTGAAGTATGGAAAAAAAGCCATGCTGTTTCATTAGGCTTATTGACTGCTTGCACAAGACAGATCTGATAGCTCAGTGGGTAAAGCATAGGTTTACTGGTCAGCAGGTCCCCACAAGGTTGTGGGTTCAAGCCCCAGATTTTGCGTGGTAGTATTTTTTATTTATTTATTTTTTAAATAAAATATAATAGTTTGTCTACTTTGTGATATTAAACTGTAAATCAATTTGTTAATTAGAGAGACCTGTTTAAAAGATTGCTTTATTTATTAGTCTTTTTTGTTTTTAAGGTTGCTTGGCCTACTTTTAATATGCGTTACATGTTGTTGAAGTATGGAAAAGATGCCATGCTGTTTCATTAGGCCTATTGACTGCTTGCCCCATACAGATCTGATAGCTCAGTGGGTAAAGCATAGGTTTACTGGTAAGCAGGTCCCCACAAGGTTGTGGGTTCAAGCCCCAACTTTGGCATGGTAGTATTTTTTTTTAAATATAATAGTTTGTCTCCTTTGTGACAATAAACTGTAAATCGATTTGTTAATTAAAGAGACCTGTTTAAAGATTGCTTTTTTTATTTGTCTTTTTCTTTTCTTTACTTCTTTGGTCTACTTTTAATGAGTTACATAGTGTTGAAGTATGGAAAAGAAGCCATGCTGGTTCATTAGGCTTATTTACTGCTTGCACAAGACAGATCTGATAGCTCAGTGGGTAACGCATAGGTTTACTGGTCAGCAGGTCCCTATAAGGATGTGGGTTCAAGCCCCAGATTTTGCATGGTAGTATTATTTATTTCTTTATTTTTTTAATAAAATATAATCGTTTGTCTACTTTGTGATATTAAACTGTAAATCGATTTGTTAATTGGAGAGACCTGTTTAAAAGATTGCTTTATTTATTTGTCTTTCTTTTCTTTACTTCTTTGGTCTACTTTTAATGAGTTACATAGTGTTGAAGTATGGAAAAGAAGCCATGCTGGTTCATTAGGCTTATTGACTGCTTGCACAAGACAGATCTGATAGCTCAGTGGGTAAAGCATAGGTTTACTGGTCAGCAGGTCCCCACAAGGTTGTGGGTTCAAGCCCCAGATTTTGCATGGTAGTATTTTTTATTCATTTATTTTTTTTAATAAAATATAATAGTTTGTCTACTTTGGGATATTAAACTGTAAATCAATTTGTTAATTAGAGAGACCTGTTTAATAGATTGCTTTATTTATTTGTCTTTTTCTTTTCTTTACTTCTTTGGCCTACTTTTAATGAGTTACATAGTGTTGAAGTATGGAAAAGAAGCCATGCTGGTTCATTAGGCTTATTGACTGCTTGCACAAGACAGATCTGATAGCTTAGTGGGTAAAGCATAGGTTTACTGGTCAGCAAATCCCCAGAAGGTTGTGGGTTCAATCCCCAGCATTGACATGGTTCTATTTTTTTTTTTTTTTTTTAATACAATAGTTTGTCTACTTTGTGATATTAATCTGTAAATCGATTTGTTAATTAGAGAGACCTGTTTAAAAGATTGCTTTATTTATTTGTCTTTTTTTTTTAAAACTTGTTTGGCCTACTTTTAATATGAGTTTTAATATAGTGTTGAAGTATGGAAAAGAAGCCATGCTGGTTCATTTGGCTTATTGACTGCTTGCACAAGACAGGTCTGATAGCTCACTGGGTAAAGCATAGGTTTACTGGTCAGCAAGTCCCCACAAGGTTGTGGGCTCAAGCCCCAACTTTGGCATGGTAGTATTTTTTTTTAAATATAATAGTTTGTCTCCTTTGTGACAATAAATTGTAAATCGATTTGTTAATTAAAGAGACCTGTTTAAAAGATTGCTTTATTTATTTGTCTTTTTCTTTTTTTTACTTCTTGGGCCTACTTTTAATGAGTTACATAGTGTTGAAGTATGGAAAAGAAGCCATGCTGGTTCATTAGGCTTATTGACTGCTTGCACAAGACAGATCTGATAGTTCAGTGGGTAAAGCATAGGTTTATTGGTCAGCAAGTCCCTACAAGGTTGTGGGTTCAAGCCCCAGCATTGACATGGTTCTATTTTTTTTTTTTTTTTATATATAATAGTTTGTCTACATTGTGATATTAAACTGTAAATCGATTTGTTAATTAGAGAGACCTGTTTAAAAGATTGCTTTATTTATTTGTCTTTTTTTTTTTAAACTTGTTTGGCCTACTTTTAATATGAGTTTTAATATGGTCTTGAAGTATGAAAAAGAAGCCATGCTGGTTCATTAGGCTTATTGACTGCTTGCACAAGACAGATCTGATAGCTCAGTGGGTAAAGCATAGGTTTACTGGTCAGCAGGTCCCCATAAGGATGTGGGTTCAAGCCCCAGATTTTGCATGGTAGTATTTTTTATTTATTTATTTTTTTAATAAAATATAATAGTTTGTCTCCTTTTTGACAATAAACTGTAAATCGATTTGTTAATTAAAGAGACCCGTTTAAAAGATTGCTTTATTTATTTGTCTTTTTCTTTTTTTACTTCTTTGGCCTACTTTTAATGAGTTACATAGTGTTGAAGTATGGAAAAGAAGCCATGCGGGTTCATTAGGCTTATTGACTGCTTGCACAAGACAGATCTGATAGCTCAGTGGGTAACGCATAGGTTTACTGGTCAGCAGGTCCCCCATAAGGATGTGGGTTCAAGCCCCAGATTTTGCATGGTAGTATTTTTTATTTATTTATTTTTTTAATAAAATATAATAGTTTGTCTACTTTGTGATATTAAACTGTAAATCGATTTGTTAATTGGAGAGACCTGTTTAAAAGATTGCTTTATTTATTTGTCTTTCTTTTCTTTACTTCTTTGGTCTACTTTTAATGAGTTACATAGTGTTGAAGTATGGAAAAGAAGCCATGCTGGTTCATTAGGCTTATTGACTGCTTGCACAAGACAGATCTGATAGCTCAGTGGGTAAAGCATAGGTTTACTGGTCAGCAGGTCCCCACAAGGTTGTGGGTTCAAGCCCCAGATTTTGCATGGTAGTATTTTTTATTTCTTTATTTTTTTTTATAAAATATAATAGTTTGTCTACTTTGTGATATTAAACTGTAAATCGATTTGTTAATTAGAGAGACCTGTTTAAAAGATTGCTTTATTTATTTGTCTTTTTTTAAAAACTTGTTTGACCTACTTTTAATATGATTTACATACTGTTGAAGTATGGAAAAGAAGCCATGCTGGTTCATTAGGCTTATTGACTGCTTGCATAAGACAGATCTGATAGCTCAGTGGGTAAAGCATAGGTTTACTGGTCAGCAGGTCCCCCCAAGGTTGTGGGTTCAAGCCACAGATTTTACATAGTAGTATTTTTTATTTATTTGTCTTTTTTTTTTTTTAACTTGTTAGGCCTACTTTTAATATGAGTTTTAATATAGTGTTAAAGTATGGAAAAGAAGCCATGCTGGTTCATTAGGCCTATTGACTGCTTGCACAAGACAGATCTGATAGCTCAGTGGGTAACGCATAGGTTTACTGGTCAGCAGGTCCCTATAAGGATGTGGGTTCAAGCCCCAGATTTTGCATGGTAGTATTTTTTATTTCTTTATTTTTTTAATAAAATATAATAGTTTGTCTACTTTGTGATATTAAACTGTAAATCGATTTGTTAATTGGAGAGACCTGTTTAAAAGATTGCTTTATTTATTTGTCTTTCTTTTCTTTACTTCTTTGGTCTACTTTTAATGAGTTACATAGTGTTGAAGTATGGAAAAGAAGCCATGCTGGTTCATTAGGCTTATTGACTGCTTGCACAAGACAGATCTGATAGCTCAGTGGGTAAAGCATAGGTTTACTGGTCAGCAGGTCCCCACAAGGTTGTGGGTTCAAGCCACAGATTTTACATAGTAGTATTTTTTATTTATTTATTTGTCTTTTTTTTTTTTTAACTTGTTTGGCCTACTTTTAATATGAGTTTTAATATAGTGTTAAAGTATGGAAAAGAAGCCATGCTGGTTCATTAGGCCTATTGACTGCTTGCACAAGACAGATCTGATAGCTCAGTGGGTAAAGCATAGGTTTACTGGTCAGCAGGTCCCCACAAGGTTGTGGGTTCAAGCCCCAGATTTTGCATGGTAGTATTTTTTATTCATTTATTTTTTTAATAAAATATAATAGTTTTTCTACTTTGGGATATTAAACTGTAAATCAATTTGTTAATTAGAGAGACCTGTTTAATAGATTGCTTTATTTATTTGTCTTTTTCTTTTCTTTACTTCTTTGGCCTACTTTTAATGAGTTACATAGTGTTGAAGTATGGAAAAGAAGCCATGCTGGTTCATTAGGCTTATTGACTGCTTGCACAAGACGGATCTGATAGCTTAGTGGGTAAAGCATAGGTTTACTGGTCAGCAAATCCCCAGAAGGTTGTGGGTTCAATCCCCAGCATTGACATGGTTCTATTTTTTTTTTTTTTTTTTAATACAATAGTTTGTCTACTTTGTGATATTAATCTGTAAATCGATTTGTTAATTAGAGAGACCTGTTTAAAAGATTGCTTTATTTATTTGTCTTTTTTTTTTTAAACTTGTTTGGCCTACTTTTAATATGAGTTTTAATATAGTGTTGAAGTATGGAAAAGAAGCCATGCTGGTTCATTTGGCTTATTGACTGCTTGCACAAGACAGGTCTGATAGCTCACTGGGTAAAGCATAGGTTTACTGGTCAGCAAGTCCCCACAAGGTTGTGGGCTCAAGCCCCAACTTTGGCATGGTAGTATTTTTTTTTAAATATAATAGTTTGTCTCCTTTGTGACAATAAATTGTAAATCGATTTGTTAATTAAAGAGACCTGTTTAAAAGATTGCTTTATTTATTTGTCTTTTTCTTTTTTTTACTTCTTTGGCCTACTTTTAATGAGTTACATAGTGTTGAAGTATGGAAAAGAAGCCATGCTGGTTCATTAGGCTTATTGACTGCTTGCACAAGACAGATCTGATAGCTCAGTGGGTAAAGCATAGGTTTACTGGTCAGCAAGTCCCTACAAGGTTGTGGGTTCAAGCCCCAGCATTGACATGGTTCTATTTTTTATTTATTTATTTATTTTTTTAATAAAATATAATAGTTTGTCTCCTTTTTGACAATAAACTGTAAATCGATTTGTTAATTAAAGAGACCCGTTTAAAAGATTGCTTTATTTATTTGTCTTTTTCTTTTTTTACTTCTTTGGCCTACTTTTAATGAGTTACATAGTGTTGAAGTATGGAAAAGAAGCCATGCGGGTTCATTAGGCTTATTGACTGCTTGCACAAGACAGATCTGATAGCTCAGTGGGTAACGCATAGGTTTACTGGTCAGCAGGTCCCCCATAAGGATGTGGGTTCAAGCCCCAGATTTTGCATGGTAGTATTTTTTATTTATTTATTTTTTTAATAAAATATAATAGTTTGTCTACTTTGTGATATTAAACTGTAAATCGATTTGTTAATTAGAGAGACCTGTTTAAAAGATTGCTTTATTTATTTGTCTTTCTTTTCTTTACTTCTTTGGTCTACTTTTAATGAGTTACATAGTGTTGAAGTATGGAAAAGAAGCCATGCTGGTTCATTAGGCTTATTGACTGCTTGCACAAGACAGATCTGATAGCTCAGTGGGTAAAGCATAGGTTTACTGGTCAGCAGGTCCCCACAAGGTTGTGGGTTCAAGCCCCAGATTTTGCATGGTAGTATTTTTTATTTCTTTATTTTTTTTTATAAAATATAATAGTTTGTCTACTTTGTGATATTAAACTGTAAATCGATTTGTTAATTAGAGAGACCTGTTTAAAAGATTGCTTTATTTATTTGTCTTTTTTTAAAAACTTGTTTGACCTACTTTTAATATGATTTACATACTGTTGAAGTATGGAAAAGAAGCCATGCTGGTTCATTAGGCTTATTGACTGCTTGCATAAGACAGATCTGATAGCTCAGTGGGTAAAGCATAGGTTTACTGGTCAGCAGGTCCCCCCAAGGTTGTGGGTTCAAGCCACAGATTTTACATAGTAGTATTTTTTATTTATTTGTCTTTTTTTTTTTTTTAACTTGTTAGGCCTACTTTTAATATGAGTTTTAATATAGTGTTAAAGTATGGAAAAGAAGCCATGCTGGTTCATTAGGCCTATTGACTGCTTGCACAAGACAGATCTGATAGCTCAGTGGGTAACGCATAGGTTTACTGGTAAGCAGGTCCCTATAAGGATGTGGGTTCAAGCCCCAGATTTTGCATGGTAGTATTTTTTATTTCTTTATTTTTTTAATAAAATATAATAGTTTGTCTACTTTGTGATATTAAACTGTAAATCGATTTGTTAATTGGAGAGACCTGTTTAAAAGATTGCTTTATTTATTTGTCTTTCTTTTCTTTACTTCTTTGGTCTACTTTTAATGAGTTACATAGTGTTGAAGTATGGAAAAGAAGCCATGCTGGTTCATTAGGCTTATTGACTGCTTGCACAAGACAGATCTGATAGCTCAGTGGGTAAAGCATAGGTTTACTGGTCAGCAGGTCCCCACAAGGTTGTGGGTTCAAGCCCCAGATTTTGCATGGTAGTATTTTTTATTCATTTATTTTTTTTAATAAAATATAATAGTTTGTCTACTTTGGGATATTAAACTGTAAATCAATTTGTTAATTAGAGAGACCTGTTTAATAGATTGCTTTATTTATTTGTCTTTTTCTTTTCTTTACTTCTTTGGCCTACTTTTAATGAGTTACATAGTGTTGAAGTATGGAAAAGAAGCCATGCTGGTTCATTAGGCTTATTGACTGCTTGCACAAGACAGATCTGATAGCTTAGTGGGTAAAGCATAGGTTTACTGGTCAGCAAATCCCCAGAAGGTTGTGGGTTCAATCCCCAGCATTGACATGGTTCTATTTTTTTTTTTTTTTTTAATACAATAGTTTGTCTACTTTGTGATATTAATCTGTAAATCGATTTGTTAATTAGAGAGACCTGTTTAAAAGATTGCTTTATTTATTTGTCTTTTTTTTTTTAAACTTGTTTGGCCTACTTTTAATATGAGTTTTAATATAGTGTTGAAGTATGGAAAAGAAGCCATGCTGGTTCATTTGGCTTATTGACTGCTTGCACAAGACAGGTCTGATAGCTCACTGGGTAAAGCATAGGTTTACTGGTCAGCAAGTCCCCACAAGGTTGTGGGCTCAAGCCCCAACTTTGGCATGGTAGTATTTTTTTTTAAATATAATAGTTTGTCTCCTTTGTGACAATAAATTGTAAATCGATTTGTTAATTAAAGAGACCTGTTTAAAAGATTGCTTTATTTATTTGTCTTTTTCTTTTTTTTACTTCTTTGGCCTACTTTTAATGAGTTACATAGTGTTGAAGTATGGAAAAGAAGCCATGCTGGTTCATTAGGCTTATTGACTGCTTGCACAAGACAGATCTGATAGTTCAGTGGGTAAAGCATAGGTTTACTGGTCAGCAAGTCCCTACAAGGTTGTGGGTTCAAGCCCCAGCATTGACATGGTTCTATTTTTATTTTTTTTTTATATATAATAGTTTGTCTACATTGTGATATTAAACTGTAAATCGATTTGTTAATTAGAGAGACCTGTTAAAAAGATTGCTTTATTTATTTGTCTTTTTTTTTTTAAACTTGTTTGGCCTACTTTTAATATGAGTTTTAATATGGTCTTGAAGTATGAAAAAGAAGCCATGCTGGTTCATTAGGCTTATTGACTGCTTGCACAAGACAGATCTGATAGCTCAGTGGGTAAAGCATAGGTTTACTGGTCAGCAGGTCCCCATAAGGATGTGGGTTCAAGCCCCAGATTTTGCATGGTAGTATTTTTTATTTATTTATTTTTTTAATAAAATATAATAGTTTGTCTCCTTTTTGACAATAAACTGTAAATCGATTTGTTAATTAAAGAGACCCGTTTAAAAGATTGCTTTATTTATTTGTCTTTTTCTTTTTTTACTTCTTTGGCCTACTTTTAATGAGTTACATAGTGTTGAAGTATGGAAAAGAAGCCATGCGGGTTCATTAGGCTTATTGACTGCTTGCACAAGACAGATCTGATAGCTCAGTGGGTAACGCATAGGTTTACTGGTCAGCAGGTCCCCCATAAGGATGTGGGTTCAAGCCCCAGATTTTGCATGGTAGTATTTTTTATTTATTTATTTTTTTAATAAAAGATATAAGAGTTTGTCTACTTTGTGATATTAAACTGTAAATCGATTTGTTAATTGGAGAGACCTGTTTAAAAGATTGCTTTATTTATTTGTCTTTCTTTTCTTTACTTCTTTGGTCTACTTTTAATGAGTTACATAGTGTTGAAGTATGGAAAAGAAGCCATGCTGGTTCATTAGGCTTATTGACTGCTTGCACAAGACAGATCTGATAGCTCAGTGGGTAAAGCATAGGTTTACTGGTCAGCAGGTCCCCACAAGGTTGTGGGTTCAAGCCCCAGATTTTGCATGGTAGTATTTTTTATTTCTTTATTTTTTTTTATAAAATATAATAGTTTGTCTACTTTGTGATATTAAACTGTAAATCGATTTGTTAATTAGAGAGACCTGTTTAAAAGATTGCTTTATTTATTTGTCTTTTTCTAAAAACTTGTTTGACCTACTTTTAATATGATTTACATACTGTTGAAGTATGGAAAAGAAGCCATGCTGGTTCATTAGGCTTATTGACTGCTTGCATAAGACAGATCTGATAGCTCAGTGGGTAAAGCATAGGTTTACTGGTCAGCAGGTCCCCCCAAGGTTGTGGGTTCAAGCCACAGATTTTACATAGTAGTATTTTTTATTTATTTGTCTTTTTTTTTTTTTTAACTTGTTAGGCCTACTTTTAATATGAGTTTTAATATAGTGTTAAAGTATGGAAAAGAAGCCATGCTGGTTCATTAGGCCTATTGACTGCTTGCACAAGACAGATCTGATAGCTCAGTGGGTAACGCATAGGTTTACTGGTCAGCAGGTCCCTATAAGGATGTGGGTTCAAGCCCCAGATTTTGCATGGTAGTATTTTTTATTTCTTTATTTTTTTAATAAAATATAATAGTTTGTCTACTTTGTGATATTAAACTGTAAATCGATTTGTTTATTGGAGAGACCTGTTTAAAAGATTGCTTTATTTATTTGTCTTTCTTTTCTTTACTTCTTTGGTCTACTTTTAATGAGTTACATAGTGTTGAAGTATGGAAAAGAAGCCATGCTGGTTCATTAGGCTTATTGACTGCTTGCACAAGACAGATCTGATAGCTCAGTGGGTAAAGCATAGGTTTACTGGTCAGCAGGTCCCCACAAGGTTGTGGGTTCAAGCCCCAGATTTTGCATGGTAGTATTTTTTATTCATTTATTTTTTTTAATAAAATATAATAGTTTGTCTACTTTGGGATATTAAACTGTAAATCAATTTGTTAATTAGAGAGACCTGTTTAATAGATTGCTTTATTTATTTGTCTTTTTCTTTTCTTTACTTCTTTGGCCTACTTTTAATGAGTTACATAGTGTTGAAGTATGGAAAAGAAGCCATGCTGGTTCATTAGGCTTATTGACTGCTTGCACAAGACAGATCTGATAGCTTAGTGGGTAAAGCATAGGTTTACTGGTCAGCAAATCCCCAGAAGGTTGTGGGTTCAATCCCCAGCATTGACATGGTTCTATTTTTTTTTTTTTTTTTTAATACAATAGTTTGTCTACTTTGTGATATTAATCTGTAAATCGATTTGTTAATTAGAGAGACCTGTTTAAAAGATTGCTTTATTTATTTGTCTTTTTTTTTTTAAACTTGTTTGGCCTACTTTTAATATGAGTTTTAATATAGTGTTGAAGTATGGAAAAGAAGCCATGCTGGTTCATTTGGCTTATTGACTGCTTGCACAAGACAGGTCTGA
Organism: Silurus aristotelis; assembly: GCF_946808225.1. Lineage (NCBI taxonomy): Eukaryota > Metazoa > Chordata > Actinopteri > Siluriformes > Siluridae > Silurus > Silurus aristotelis. Next base: position 20,604,355 of record NC_139580.1, read on the forward strand.
TAGCTCACTGGGTAAAGCATAGGTTTACTGGTCAGCAAGTCCCCACAAGGTTGAGGGCTCAAGCCCCAACTTTGGCATGGTAGTATTTTTTTTTAAATATAATAGTTTGTCTCCTTTGTGACAATAAACTGTAAATCGATTTGTTAATTAAAGAGACCTGTTTAAAAGATTGCTTTATTTATTTGTCTTTTTCTTTTTTTTACTTTTTTGGCCTACTTTTAATGAGTTACATAGTGTTGAAGTATGGAAAAGAAGCCATGCTGGTTCATTAGGCTTATTGACTGCTTGCACAAGACAGATCTGATAGCTCAGTGGGTAAAGCATAGGTTTACTGGTCAGCAAGTCCCTACAAGGTTGTGGGTTCAAGCCCCAGCATTGACATGGTTCTATTTTTTTTTTTTTTTATATTATAGTTTGTCTACATTGTGATATTAAACTGTAAATCGATTTGTTAATTAGAGAGACCTGTTTAAAAGATTGCTTCATTTATTTGTCTTTTTTTTTTTAAACTTGTTTGGCCTACTTTTAATATGAGTTTTAATATGGTCTTGAAGTATGGAAAAGAAGCCATGCTGGTTCATTAGGCTTATTGACTGCTTGCACAAGACAGATCTGATAGCTCAGTGGGTAAAGCATAGGTTTACTGGTCAGCAAGTCCCCATAAGGATGTGGGTTCAAGCCCCAGATTTTGCATGGCAGTATTTTTTATTTATTTATTTTTTTAATAAAATATAATAGTTTGTCTCCTTTGTGACAATAAACTGTAAATCGATTTGTTAATTAAAGAGACCCGTTTAAAAGATTGCTTTATTTATTTGTCTTTTTCTTTTTTTACTTCTTTGGCCTACTTTTAATGAGTTACATAGTGTTGAAGTATGGAAAAGAAGCCATGCGGGTTCATTAGGCTTATTGACTGCTTGCACAAGACAGATCTGATAGCTCAGTGGGTAACGCATAGGTTTACTGGTCAGCAGGTCCCCCATAAGGATGTGGCTTCAAGCCCCAGATTTTGCATGGTAGTATTTTTTATTTATTTATTTTTTTAATAAAATATAATAGTTTGTCTACTTTGTGATATTAAACTGTAAATCGATTTGTTAATTGGAGAGACCTGTTTAAAAGATTGCTTTATTTATTTGTCTTTCTTTTCTTTACTTCTTTGGTCTACTTTTAATGAGTTACATAGTGTTGAAGTATGGAAAAGAAGCCATGCTGGTTCATTAGGCTTATTGACTGCTTGCACAAGACAGATCTGATAGCTCAGTGGGTAAAGCATAGGTTTACTGGTCAGCAGGTCCCCACAAGGTTGTGGGTTCAAGCCCCAGATTTTGCATGGTAGTATTTTTTATTTCTTTATTTTTTTTTATAAAATATAATAGTTTGTCTACTTTGTGATATTAAACTGTAAATCGATTTGTTAATTAGAGAGACCTGTTTAAAAGATTGCTTTATTTATTTGTCTTTTTTTAAAAACTTGTTTGACCTACTTTTAATATGATTTACATACTGTTGAAGTATGGAAAAGAAGCCATGCTGGTTCATTAGGCTTATTGACTGCTTGCATAAGACAGATCTGATAGCTCAGTGGGTAAAGCATAGGTTTACTGGTCAGCAGGTCCCCCCAAGGTTGTGGGTTCAAGCCACAGATTTTACATAGTAGTATTTTTTATTTATTTGTCTTTTTTTTTTTTTAACTTGTTAGGCCTACTTTTAATGAGTTTTAATATAGTGTTAAAGTATGGAAAAGAAGCCATGCTGGTTCATTAGGCTTATTGACTGCTTGCACAAGACAGATCTGATAGCTCAGTGGGTAAAGCATAGGTTTACTGGTCAGCAGGTCCCCATAAGGATGTGGGTTCAAGCCCCAGATTTTGCATGGTAGTATTTTTTATTCATTTATTTTTTTTAATAAAATATAATAGTTTGTCTACTTTGGGATATTAAACTGTAAATCAATTTGTTAATTAGAGAGACCTGTTTAATAGATTGCTTTATTTATTTGTCTTTTTCTTTTCTTTACTTCTTTGGCCTACTTTTAATGAGTTACATAGTGTTGAAGTATGGAAAAGAAGCCATGCTGGTTCATTAGGCTTATTGACTGCTTGCACAAGACAGATCTGATAGCTTAGTGGGTAAAGCATAGGTTTACTGGTCAGCAAATCCCCAGAAGGTTGTGGGTTCAATCCCCAGCATTGACATGGTTCTATTTTTTTTTTTTTTTTTTAATACAATAGTTTGTCTACTTTGTGATATTAATCTGTAAATCGATTTGTTAATTAGAGAGACCTGTTTAAAAGATTGCTTTATTTATTTGTCTTTTTTTTTTAAAACTTGTTTGGCCTACTTTTAATATGAGTTTTATTATAGTGTTGAAGTATGGAAAAGAAGCCATGCTGGTTCATTTGGCTTATTGACTGCTTGCACAAGACAGGTCTGATAGCTCACTGGGTAAAGCATAGGTTTACTGTTCAGCAAGTCCCCACAAGGTTGTGGGCTCAAGCCCCAACTTTGGCATGGTAGTATTTTTTTTTAAATATAATAGTTTGTCTCCTTTGTGACAATAAACTGTAAATCGATTTGTTAATTAAAGAGACCTGTTTAAAAGATTGCTTTATTTATTTGTCTTTTTCTTTTTTTTACTTTTTTGGCCTACTTTTAATGAGTTACATAGTGTTGAAGTATGGAAAAGAAGCCATGCTGGTTCATTAGGCTTATTGACTGCTTGCACAAGACAGATCTGATAGCTCAGTGGGTAAAGCATAGGTTTACTGGTCAGCAAGTCCCTACAAGGTTGTGGGTTCAAGCCCCAGCATTGACATGGTTCTATTTTTTTTTTTTTTTAATATAATAGTTTGTCTACATTGTGATATTAAACTGTAAATCGATTTGTTAATTAGAGAGACCTGTTTAAAAGATTGCTTTATTTAATTGTCTTTTTCTTTTTTTTACTTCTTTGGCCTACTTTTAATATGAGTTTTAATATGGTCTTGAAGTATGGAAAAGAAGCAATGCTGGTTCATTAGGCTTATTGACTGCTTATACAAGACAGATCTGATAGCTCAGTGGGTAAAGCATAGGTTTACTGGTCAGCAGGTCCCCATAAGGATGTGGGTTCAAGCCCCAGATTTTGCATGGTAGTATTTTTTATTTATTTATTTTTTTAATAAAATATAATAGTTTGTCTACTTTGTGATATTAAACTGTAAATCGATTTGTTAATTGGAGAGACCTGTTTAAAAGATTGCTTTATTTATTTGTCTTTTTTTAAAAAACTTGTTTGGCCTACTTTTCATATGAGTTTTAATATAGTGTTGAAGTATGGAAAAGAAGCCATGCTGGTTCATTAGGCTTATTGACTGCTTGCACAAGACAGATCTGATAGCTCAGTGGGTAAAGCATTGGTTTACTGGTCAGCAGGTCCTCACAAGGTTGTAGGTTAAAGCCCCAGATTTTGCATGGTAGTATTATTTATTTTTTTCATTTTTTTAATAAAATATAATAGTTTGTCTACTTTGTGATATTAAACTGTAAATCGATTTGTTAATTAGAGAGACCTGTTTAAAAGATTGCTTTATTTATTTGTCTTTTTTTTTTTAAACTTGTTTGGCCTACTTTTAATATGAGTTTTAATATAGTGTTGAAGTATGGAAAAGAAGCCATACTGGTTCATTTGGCTTATTGACTGCTTGCACAAGACAGGTCTGATAGCTCACTGGGTAAAGCATAGGTGCAAGTCCCCACAAGGTTGTGGGTTCAAGCCCAAACTTTGGCATGGTAGTATTTTTTTTTAAATATAATAGTTTGTCTCCTTTGTGACAATAAACTGTAAATCGATTTGTTAATTAAAAAGACCCGTTTAAAAGATTGCTTTATTTATTTGTCTTTTTCTTTTTTTTACTTCTTTGGCCTACTTTTAATGAGTTACATAGTGTTGAAGTATGGAAAAGAAGCCATGCTGGTTTATTAGGCTTATTGACTGCTTGCACAAGACAGATCTGATAGCTCAGTGGGTAAAGCATAGGTTTACTGGTCAGCAAGTCCCCACAAGGTTGTGGGTTCAAGCCCCAGCATTGACATGGTTCTATTTTTTTTTTTTTTATATATAATAGTTGTCTACATTGTGATATTAAACTGTAAATCGATTTGTTAATTAGAGAGACCTGTTTAAAAGATTGCTTTATTTATTTGTCTTTTTTTTTTTAAACTTGTTTGGCCTACTTTTAATATGAGTTTTAATATGGTGTTGAAGTATGGAAAACAAGCCATGCTGGTTCATTAAGCTTATTGACTGCTTGCACAAGACAGATCTGATAGCTCAGTGGGTAAAGCATAGGTTTACTGGTCAGCAGGTCCCCACAAGGTTGTGGGTTCAAGCCCCAGATTTTGCATGGTAGTATTAATTATTTTTTCATTTTTTTAATAAAATATAATAGTTTGTCTACTTTGTGATATTAAACTGTAAATCGATTTGTTAATTAGAGAGACCTGTTTAAAAGATTGCTTTATTTATTTGTCATTTTTAAAAAAAAAGTTGTTTGGCCTACTTTTAATATCCGTTACATACTGTTGAAGTATGGAAAAAAGCCATGCTGGTTCATTAGGCTTATTGACTGCTTGCACAAAGCAAATTTGATAGCTCAGCGGTTAAAGCATAGGTTGCTGGTCAGCAGGTCCCCTCAAGGTTCGTGGGTTAAGTCCCAGCATTGGCATGGTTTTATATATATATTTTTTTTTATATAATAGTTTGTCTACCTCGTGATATTAAACTGTAAATCGATTTGTTAATTAGAGAGACCTGTTTAGAAGATTGCTTTATTTATTTGTCTTTTTCTTTTTTTTACTTCTTTGGCCTACTTTTAATGAGTTACATAGTGTTGAAGTATGGAAAAGAAGCCATGCTGGTTCATTAGGCTTATTGACTGCTTGCACAAGACAGATCTGATAGCTCATTGGGTAAATCATAGGTTTACTGGTCAGCAAGTCCCCACAAGATTGTGGGCTCAAGCCCCAGCATTGGCATGGTGCTATTTTTTTTTTTTTTTTTTTTAATATAATAGTTTGTCTCCTTTGTGACAATAAACTGTAAATCGATTTGTTAATTAGAGAGACCTGTTTAAAAGATTGCTTCATTTATTTGTCTTTTTTTTTTAAACTTGTTTGGCCTACTTTTAATATGAGTTTTAATATAGTGTTGAAGTATGGAAAAGAAGCCATGCTGGTTCATTAGGCTTATTGACTGCTTGCACAAAACAGATCTGATAGCTCAGTGGGTAAAGCATAGGTATACTGGTCTGCAGGTCCCCGCAAGGTTGTGGGTTCAAGCCCCAGCATTGGCATGGTTCTATTTTATTTTTATTTTTTTATATAATAGTTTGTCTACATTGTGATATTAAACTGTAAATCGATTTGTTAATTAGAGAGACCTGTTTAAAAGATTGCTTTATTTATTTGTCTTTTTTTTTTTTTTTAACTTGTTTGGCCTACTTTTAATATGAGTTTTAATATAGTGTTGAAGTATGGAAAAGAAGCCATGCTGGTTCATTAGGCTTATTGACTGCTTGCACAAGACAAATCTGATAGCTCAGTGGGTAAAGCTTAGGTTTACTGCTCAGCAGGTAACCACAAGGTTGTGGGTTAAGCCCCAGATTTTGCATGGTAGTATTTTTTATTTTTTTATTTTTTTTAATAAAACATAATAGTTTGTCTACTTTTGATATTAAACTGTAAATCGATTTGTCAATTAAAGAGACCTGTTTATAAGATTGCTTTATTTATTTGTCTTTTTTTAAAAACTTGTTTGACCTACTTTTAATATGAGTTACATACTGTTGAAGTATGGAAAAGAAGCCATGCTGGTTCATTAGGCTTATTGACTGCTTGCATGAGACAGATCTGATAGCTCAGTGGGTAAAGCATAGGTTTACTGGTCAGCAGGTCCCCACAAGGTTGTGGGTTCAAGCCCCAGATTTTGCATGGTAGTATTTTTTATTTATTTATTCTTTTAATAAAATATAATAGTTTGTCTACTTTGTGATATTAAACTGTAAATCGATTTGTTAATTAGAGAGACCTGTTTAAAAGATTGCTTTATTTATTTGTCTTTTTTTTTTTTTTTTTACTTTTTTGGCCTACTTTTAATATGCGTTACATGGTGTTGAAGTATGGAAAAGAAGCCATGCTGGTTCATTAGGCTTATTGACTGCTTGCACAAGACAGGTCTGATAGCTCACTGGGTAAAGCATAGGTTTACTGGTCAGCAGGTCCCCACAAGGTTGTGGGTTCAAGCCCCAGATTTTGCATGGTAGTATTATTTATTTTTTCATTTTTTTAATAAAATATAATAGTTTGTCTACTTTGTGATATTAAACTGTAAATCGATTTGTTAATTAGAGAGACCTGTTTAAAAGATTGCTTTATTTATTTGTCTTTTTTTTTTTAAACTTGTTTGGCCTACTTTTAATATGAGTTTTAATATAGTGTTGAAGTATGGAAAAGAAGCCATGCTGGTTCATTTGGCTTATTGACTGCTTGCACAAGACAGGTCTGATAGCTCACTGGGTAAAACATAGGTTTTCTGGTCAGCAAGTCCCCACAAGGTTGTGGGTTCAAGCCCCAGCATTGACATGGTTCTATTTTTTTTTTTTTTATATAATAGTTTGTCTACATTGTGATATTAAACTGTAAATCGATTTGTTAATTAGAGAGACCTGTTTAAAAGATTGCTTTATTTATTTGTCTTTTTTTTTTTTTTTAACTTGTTTGGCCTACTTTTAATATGAGTTTTAATATAGTGTTGAAGTATGGAAAAGAAGCCATGCTGGTTCATTAGGCTTATTGACTGCTTGCACAAGACAAATCTGATAGCTCAGTGGGTAAAGCTTAGGTTTACTGCTCAGCAGGTAACCACAAGGTTGTGGGTTAAGCCCCAGATTTTGCATGGTAGTATTTTTTATTTTTTTATTTTTTTTAATAAAACATAATAGTTTGTCTACTTTTGATATTAAACTGTAAATCGATTTGTCAATTAAAGAGACCTGTTTATAAGATTGCTTTATTTATTTGTCTTTTTTTAAAAACTTGTTTGACCTACTTTTAATATGAGTTACATACTGTTGAAGTATGGAAAAGAAGCCATGCTGGTTCATTAGGCTTATTGACTGCTTGCATGAGACAGATCTGATAGCTCAGTGGGTAAAGCATAGGTTTACTGGTCAGCAGGTCCCCACAAGGTTGTGGGTTCAAGCCCCAGATTTTGCATGGTAGTATTTTTTATTTATTTATTCTTTTAATAAAATATAATAGTTTGTCTACTTTGTGATATTAAACTGTAAATCGATTTGTTAATTAGAGAGACCTGTTTAAAAGATTGCTTTATTTATTTGTCTTTTTTTTTTTTTTTTTACTTTTTTGGCCTACTTTTAATATGCGTTACATGGTGTTGAAGTATGGAAAAGAAGCCATGCTGGTTCATTAGGCTTATTGACTGCTTGCACAAGACAGGTCTGATAGCTCACTGGGTAAAGCATAGGTTTACTGGTCAGCAGGTCCCCACAAGGTTGTGGGTTCAAGCCCCAGATTTTGCATGGTAGTATTATTTATTTTTTCATTTTTTTAATAAAATATAATAGTTTGTCTACTTTGTGATATTAAACTGTAAATCGATTTGTTAATTAGAGAGACCTGTTTAAAAGATTGCTTTATTTATTTGTCTTTTTTTTTTTAAACTTGTTTGGCCTACTTTTAATATGAGTTTTAATATAGTGTTGAAGTATGGAAAAGAAGCCATGCTGGTTCATTTGGCTTATTGACTGCTTGCACAAGACAGGTCTGATAGCTCACTGGGTAAAACATAGGTTTTCTGGTCAGCAAGTCCCCACAAGGTTGTGGGTTCAAGCCCCAGCATTGACATGGTTCTATTTTTTTTTTTTTTATATAATAGTTTGTCTACATTGTGATATTAAACTGTAAATCGATTTGTTAATTTGAGAGACCTGTTTAAAAGATTGCTTTATTTATTTGTCTTTTTTTTTTTTAAACTTGTTTGGCCTACTTTTAATATGAGTTTTAATATGGTGTTGAAGTATGGAAAAGAAGCCATGCTGGTTCATTAGGCTTATTGACTGCTTGCACAAGACAGATCTGATAGCTCAGTGGGTAAAGCATAGGTTTACTGGTCAGCAGGTCCCCACAAGGTTGCGGGTTCAAGCCCCAGATTTTGCATGGTAGTATTTTTTATTCATTTATTTTTTTAATAAAATATAATAGTTTGTCTACTTTGGGATATTAAACTGTAAATCAATTTGTTAATTAGAGAGACCTGTTTAATAGATTGCTTTATTTATTTGTCTTTTTCTTTTCTTTACTTCTTTGGCCTACTTTTAATGAGTTACATAGTGTTGAAGTATGGAAAAGAAGCCATGCTGGTTCATTAGGCTTATTGACTGCTTGCACAAGACAGATCTGATAGCTTAGTGGGTAAAGCATAGGTTTACTGTTCAGCAAATCCCCAGAAGGTTGTGGGTTCAATCCCCAGCATTGACATGGTTCTATTTTTTTTTTTTTTTTAATACAATAGTTTGTCTACTTTGTGATATTAATCTGTAAATCGATTTGTTAATTAGATAGACCTGTTTAAAAGATTGCTTTATTTATTTGTCTTTTTTTTTTTAAACTTGTTTGGCCTACTTTTAATATGAGTTTTAATATAGTGTTGAAGTATGGAAAAGAAGCCATGCTGGTTCATTTGGCTTATTGACTGCTTGCACAGGACAGGTCTGATAGCTCACTGGGTAAAGCATAGGTTTACTGGTCAGCAAGTCCCCACAAGGTTGTGGGCTCAAGCCCCAACTTTGGCATGGTAGTATTTTTTTTTAAATATAATAGTTTGTCTCCTTTGTGACAATAAACTGTAAATCGATTTGTTAATTAAAGAGACCTGTTTAAAAGATTGCTTTATTTATTTGTCTTTTTCTTTTTTTCACTTCTTTGGCCTACTTTTAATGAGTTACATAGTGTTGAAGTATGGAAAAGAAGCCATGCTGGTTCATTAGGCTTATTGACTGCTTGCACAAGACAGATCTGATAGCTCAGTGGGTAAAGCATAGGTTTACTGGTCAGCAAGTCCCCACAAGGTTGTTGGTTCAAGCCCCAGCATTGACATGGTTCTATTTTTTTTTTTTTTTTATATAATAGTTTTTCTACATTGTGATATTAAACTGTAAATCGATTTGTTAATTAGAGAGACCTGTTTAAAAGATTGCTTTATTTATTTGTCTTTTTTTTTTTAAACTTGTTTGGCCTACTTTTAATATGAGTTTTAATATGGTCTTGAAGTATGGAAAAGAAGCCATGCTGGTTCATTAGGCTTATTGACTGCTTGCACAAGACAGATCTGATAGCTCAGTGGGTAAAGCATAGGTTTACTGGTCAGCAGGTCCCCATAAGGATGTGGGTTCAAGCCCCAGATTTTGCATGGTAGTATTATTTATTTTTTCATTTTTTTAATAAAATATAATAGTTTGTCTACTTTGTGATATTAAACTGTAAATCGATTTGTTAATTAGAGAGACCTGTTTAAAAGATTGCTTTATTTATTTGTCTTTTTTTTTTTAACTTGTTTGGCCTACTTTTAATATGTTTTAATATAGTGTTGAAGTATGGAAAAGAAGCCATACTGGTTCATTTGGCTTATTGACTGCTTGCACAAGACAGGTCTGATAGCTCACTGGGTAAAGCATAGGTGCAAGTCCCCACAAGGTTGTGGGTTCAAGCCCCAACTTTGGCATGGTAGTATTTTTTTTTAAATATAATAGTTTGTCTCCTTTGTGACAATAAACTGTAAATCGATTTGTTAATTAAAGAGACCCGTTTAAAAGATTGCCTTATTTATTTGTCTTTTTCTTTTTTTTACTTCTTTGGCCTACTTTTAATGAGTTACATAGTGTTGAAGTATGGAATAGAAGCCATGCTGGTTTATAAGGCTTATTGACTGCTTGCACAAGACAGATCTGATAGCTCAGTGGGTAAAGCATAGGTTTACTGGTCAGCAAGTCCCCACAAGGTTGTGGGTTCAAGCCCCAGCATTGACATGGTTCTATTTTTTTTTTTTTTTTATATAATAGTTTGTCTACATTGTGATATTAAACTGTAAATCGATTTGTTAATTAGAGAGACCTGTTTAAAAGATTGCTTTATTTATTTGTCTTTTTTTTTTTAAACTTGTTTGGCCTACTTTTAATATGAGTTTTAATATGGTGTTGAAGTATGGAAAAGAAGCCATGCTGGTTCATTAGGCTTATTGACTGCTTGCACAAGACAGATCTGATAGCTCAGTGGGTAACGCATAGGTTTACTGGTCAGCAGGTCCCCATAAGGATGTGGGTTCAAGCCCCAGATTTTGCATGGTAGTATTTTTTATTTATTTATTTTTTTAATAAAATATATTAGTTTGTCTACTTTGTGATATTAAACTGTAAATCGATTTGTTAATTGGAGAGACCTGTTTAAAAGATTTCTTTATTTATTTGTCTTTTTTTTAAAACCTTGTTTGGCCTACTTTTCATATGAGTTTTAATATAGTGTTGAAGTATGGAAAAGAAGCCATGCTGGTTCATTAGGCTTATTGACTGCTTGCACAAGACAGATCTGATAGCTCAGTGGGTAAAGCATAGGTTTACTGGTCAGCAGGTCCCCACAAGGTTGTGGGTTCAAGCCCCAGATTTTGCATGGTAGTATTATTTATTTTTTCATTTTTTTAATAAAATATAATAGTTTGTCTACTTTGTGATATTAAACTGTAAATCGATTTGTTAATTAGAGAGACCTGTTTAAAAGATTGCTTTATTTATTTGTCTTTTTTTTTTTAAACTTGTTTGGCCTACTTTTAATATGAGTTTTAATATAGTGTTGAAGTATGGAAAAGAAGCCATGCTGGTTCATTAGGCTTATTGACTGCTTGCACAAGACAGATCTGATAGCTCAGTGGGTAAAGCATAGGTTTACTGGTCAGCAGGTCCCCACAAGGTTGTGGGTTCAAGCCCCAGATTTTGCATGGTAGTATTATTTATTTTTTCATTTTTTTAATAAAATATAATAGTTTGTCTACTTTGTGATATTAAACTGTAAATCGATTTGTTAATTAGAGAGACCTGTTTAAAAGATTGCTTTATTTATTTGTCTTTTTTTTTTTAAACTTGTTTGGCCTACTTTTAATATGAGTTTTAATATAGTGTTGAAGTATGGAAAAGAAGCCATACTGGTTCATTTGGCTTATTGACTGCTTGCACAAGACAGGTCTGATAGCTCACTGGGTAAAGCATAGATGCAAGTCCCCACAAGGTTGTGGGTTCAAGCCCCAACTTTGGCATGGTAGTATTTTTTTTTAAATATAATAGTTTGTCTCCTTTGTGACAATAAACTGTAAATCGATTTGTTAATTAAAGAGACCCGTTTAAAAGATTGCTTTATTTATTTGTCTTTTTCTTTTTTTTACTTCTTTGGCCTACTTTTAATGAGTTACATAGTGTTGAAGTATGAAAAAGAAGCCATGCTGGTTTATTAGGCTTATTGACTGCTTGCACAAGACAGATCTGATAGCTCAGTGGGTAAAGCATAGGTTTACTGGTCAGCAAGTCCCCACAAGGTTGTGGGTTCAAGCCCCAGCATTGACATGGTTCTATTTTTATTTTTTTATATATAATAGTTTGTCTACATTGTGATATTAAACTGTAAATCGATTTGTTAATTAGAGAGACCTGTTTAAAAGATTGCTTTATTTATTTGTCTTTTTTTTTTTAAACTTGTTTGGCCTACTTTTAATATGAGTTTTAATATGGTGTTGAAGTATGGAAAAGAAGCCATGCTGGTTCATTAGGCTTATTGACTGATTGCACAAGACAGATCTGATAGCTCAGTGGGTAACGCATAGGTTTACTGGTCAGCAGGTCCCCATAAGGATGTGGGTTCAAGCCCCAGATTTTGCATGGTAGTATTTTTTATTTATTTATTTTTTTAATAAAATATAATAGTTTGTCTACTTTGTGATATTAAACTGTAAATCGATTTGTTAATTGGAGAGACCTGTTTAAAAGATTGCTTTATTTATTTGTCTTTTTTTTTAAAACTTGTTTGGCCTATTTTTTATATGAGTTTTAATATAGTGTTGAAGTATGGAAAAGAAGCCATGCTGGTTCATTAAGCTTATTGACTGCTTGCACAAGACAGATCTGATAGCTCAGTGGGTAAAGCATAGGTTTACTGGTCAGCAGGTCCCCACAAGGTTGTGGGTTCAAGCCCCAGATTTTGCATGGTAGTATTATTTATTTTTTCATTTTTTTAATAAAATATAATAGTTTGTCTACTTTGTGATATTAAACTGTAAATCGATTTGTTAATTAGAGAGACCTGTTTAAAAGATTGCTTTATTTATTTGTCTTTTTTTTTTTAAACTTGTTTGGCCTACTTTTAATATGAGTTTTAATATAGTGTTGAAGTATGGAAAAGAAGCCATACTGGTTCATTTGGCTTATTGACTGCTTGCACAAGACAGGTCTGATAGCTCACTGGGTAAAGCATAGATGCAAGTCCCCACAAGGTTGTGGGTTCAAGCCCCAACTTTGGCATGGTAGTATTTTTTTTTAAATATAATAGTTTGTCTCCTTTGTGACAATAAACTGTAAATCGATTTGTTAATTAAAGAGACCCGTTTAAAAGATTGCTTTATTTATTTGTCTTTTTCTTTTTTTTACTTCTTTGGCCTACTTTTAATGAGTTACATAGTGTTGAAGTATGAAAAAGAAGCCATGCTGGTTTATTAGGCTTATTGACTGCTTGCACAAGACAGATCTGATAGCTCAGTGGGTAAAGCATAGGTTTACTGGTCAGCAAGTCCCCACAAGGTTGTGGGTTCAAGCCCCAGCATTGACATGGTTCTATTTTTTTTTTTTTTATATATAATAGTTTGTCTACATTGTGATATTAAACTGTAAATCGATTTGTTAATTAGAGAGACCTGTTTAAAAGATTGCTTTATTTATTTGTCTTTTTTTTTTTAAACTTGTTTGGCCTACTTTTAATATGAGTTTTAATATGGTGTTGAAGTATGGAAAAGAAGCCATGCTGGTTCATTAGGCTTATTGACTGATTGCACAAGACAGATCTGATAGCTCAGTGGGTAACGCATAGGTTTACTGGTCAGCAGGTCCCCATAAGGATGTGGGTTCAAGCCCCAGATTTTGCATGGTAGTATTTTTTATTTATTTATTTTTTTAATAAAATATAATAGTTTGTCTACTTTGTGATAGTAAACTGTAAATCGATTTGTTAATTGGAGAGACCTGTTTAAAAGATTGCTTTATTTATTTGTCTTTTTTTTAAAAACGTGTTTGGCCTACTTTTCATATGAGTTTTAATATAGTGTTGAAGTATGGAAAAGAAGCCATGCTGGTTCATTAGGCTTATTGACTGCTTGCACAAGGCATATCTGATAGCTCACTGGGTAAAGCATAGGTTTACTGGTCAGCAGGTCCCCACAAGGTTGTGGGTTCAAGCCCCAGATTTTGCATGGTAGTATTATTTATTTTTTCATTTTTTTAATAAAATATAATAGTTTGTCTACTTTGTGATATTAAACTGTAAATCGATTTGTTAATTAGAGAGACCTGTTTAAAAGATTGCTTTATTTATTTGTCTTTTTTTTTTTTAACTTGTTTGGCCTACTTTTAATATGTTTTAATATAGTGTTGAAGTATGGAAAAGAAGCCATACTGGTTCATTTGGCTTATTGACTGCTTGCACAAGACAGGTCTGATAGCTCACTGGGTAAAGCATAGGTGCAAGTCCCCACAAGGTTGTGGGTTCAAGCCCCAACTTTGGCATGGTAGTATTTTTTTTTAAATATAATAGTTTGTCTCCTTTGTGACAATAAACTGTAAATCGATTTGTTAATTAAAGAGACCCGTTTAAAAGATTGCCTTATTTATTTGTCTTTTTCTTTTTTTTACTTCTTTGGCCTACTTTTAATGAGTTACATAGTGTTGAAGTATGGAATAGAAGCCATGCTGGTTTATAAGGCTTATTGACTGCTTGCACAAGACAGATCTGATAGCTCAGTGGGTAAAGCATAGGTTTACTGGTCAGCAAGTCCCCACAAGGTTGTGGGTTCAAGCCCCAGCATTGACATGGTTCTATTTTTTTTTTTTTTTTATATAATAGTTTGTCTACATTGTGATATTAAACTGTAAATCGATTTGTTAATTAGAGAGACCTGTTTAAAAGATTGCTTTATTTATTTGTCTTTTTTTTTTTAAACTTGTTTGGCCTACTTTTAATATGAGTTTTAATATGGTGTTGAAGTATGGAAAAGAAGCCATGCTGGTTCATTAGGCTTATTGACTGCTTGCACAAGACAGATCTGATAGCTCAGTGGGTAACGCATAGGTTTACTGGTCAGCAGGTCCCCATAAGGATGTGGGTTCAAGCCCCAGATTTTGCATGGTAGTATTTTTTATTTATTTATTTTTTTAATAAAATATATTAGTTTGTCTACTTTGTGATATTAAACTGTAAATCGATTTGTTAATTGGAGAGACCTGTTTAAAAGATTTCTTTATTTATTTGTCTTTTTTTTAAAACCTTGTTTGGCCTACTTTTCATATGAGTTTTAATATAGTGTTGAAGTATGGAAAAGAAGCCATGCTGGTTCATTAGGCTTATTGACTGCTTGCACAAGACAGATCTGATAGCTCAGTGGGTAAAGCATAGGTTTACTGGTCAGCAGGTCCCCACAAGGTTGTGGGTTCAAGCCCCAGATTTTGCATGGTAGTATTATTTATTTTTTCATTTTTTTAATAAAATATAATAGTTTGTCTACTTTGTGATATTAAACTGTAAATCGATTTGTTAATTAGAGAGACCTGTTTAAAAGATTGCTTTATTTATTTGTCTTTTTTTTTTTAAACTTGTTTGGCCTACTTTTAATATGAGTTTTAATATAGTGTTGAAGTATGGAAAAGAAGCCATGCTGGTTCATTAGGCTTATTGACTGCTTGCACAAGACAGATCTGATAGCTCAGTGGGTAAAGCATAGGTTTACTGGTCAGCAGGTCCCCACAAGGTTGTGGGTTCAAGCCCCAGATTTTGCATGGTAGTATTATTTATTTTTTCATTTTTTTAATAAAATATAATAGTTTGTCTACTTTGTGATATTAAACTGTAAATCGATTTGTTAATTAGAGAGACCTGTTTAAAAGATTGCTTTATTTATTTGTCTTTTTTTTTTTAAACTTGTTTGGCCTACTTTTAATATGAGTTTTAATATAGTGTTGAAGTATGGAAAAGAAGCCATACTGGTTCATTTGGCTTATTGACTGCTTGCACAAGACAGGTCTGATAGCTCACTGGGTAAAGCATAGATGCAAGTCCCCACAAGGTTGTGGGTTCAAGCACCAACTTTGGCATGGTAGTATTTTTTTTTAAATATAATAGTTTGTCTCCTTTGTGACAATAAACTGTAAATCGATTTGTTAATTAAAGAGACCCGTTTAAAAGATTGCTTTATTTATTTGTCTTTTTCTTTTTTTTACTTCTTTGGCCTACTTTTAATGAGTTACATAGTGTTGAAGTATGAAAAAGAAGCCATGCTGGTTTATTAGGCTTATTGACTGCTTGCACAAGACAGATCTGATAGCTCAGTGGGTAAAGCATAGGTTTACTGGTCAGCAAGTCCCCACAAGGTTGTGGGTTCAAGCCCCAGCATTGACATGGTTCTATTTTTTATTTTTTTTATATATAATAGTTTGTCTACATTGTGATATTAAACTGTAAATCGATTTGTTAATTAGAGAGACCTGTTTAAAAGATTGCTTTATTTATTTGTCTTTTTTTTTTTAAACTTGTTTGGCCTACTTTTAATATGAGTTTTAATATGGTGTTGAAGTATGGAAAAGAAGCCATGCTGGTTCATTAGGCTTATTGACTGATTGCACAAGACAGATCTGATAGCTCAGTGGGTAACGCATAGGTTTACTGGTCAGCAGGTCCCCATAAGGATGTGGGTTCAAGCCCCAGATTTTGCATGGTAGTATTTTTTATTTATTTATTTTTTTAATAAAATATAATAGTTTGTCTACTTTGTGATATTAAACTGTAAATCGATTTGTTAATTGGAGAGACCTGTTTAAAAGATTGCTTTATTTATTTGTCTTTTTTTTTAAAACTTGTTTGGCCTATTTTTTATATGAGTTTTAATATAGTGTTGAAGTATGGAAAAGAAGCCATGCTGGTTCATTAAGCTTATTGACTGCTTGCACAAGACAGATCTGATAGCTCAGTGGGTAAAGCATAGGTTTACTGGTCAGCAGGTCCCCACAAGGTTGTGGGTTCAAGCCCCAGATTTTGCATGGTAGTATTAATTATTTTTTCATTTTTTTAATAAAATATAATAGTTTGTCTACTTTGTGATATTAAACTGTAAATCGATTTGTTAATTAGAAAGACCTGTTTAAAAGATTGCTTTATTTATTTGTCTTTTTTTTTTTAAACTTGTTTGGCCTACTTTTAATATGAGTTTTAATATAGTGTTGAAGTATTGAAAAGAAGCCATGCTGGTTCATTTGGCTTATTGACTGCTTGCACAATACAGGTCTGATAGCTCACTGGGTAAAGCATAGGTGCAAGTCCCCACAAGGTTGTGGGTTCAAGCCCCAATTTTGGCATGGTAGTATTTTTTTTTAAATATAATAGTTTGTCTCCTTTGTGACAATAAACTGTAAATCGATTTGTTAATTAAAGAGACCTGTTTAAAGATTGCTTTATTTATTTGTCTTTTTCTTTTCTTTACTTCTTTGGCCTACTTTTAATGAGTTACATAGTGTTGAAGTATGGAAAAGAAGCCATGCTGGTTTATTAGGCTTATTGACTGCTTGCACAAGACAGATCTGATAGCTCAGTGGGTAAAGCATAGGTTTACTGGTCAGCAGGTCCCCACAAGGTTGTGGGTTCAAGCCCCAGATTTTGCATGGTAGTATTTTTTATTTCTTTATTTTTTTAATAAAATACAATAGTTTGTCTACTTTGTGATATTAAACTGTAAATCGATTTGTTAATTAGAGAGACCTGTTTAAAAGATTGCTTTATTTATTTGTCAATTTAAAAAAAAAAGTTGTTTGGCCTACTTTTAATATCCGTTACATACTGTTGAAGTATGGAAAAAAGCCATGCCGGTTCATTAGGCTTATTGACTGCTTGCACAAAGCAAATCTGATAGCTCAGCAGTTAAAGCATAGGTTGCTGGTCAGCAGGTCCCCTCAAGGTTCGTGGGTTAAGTCCCAGCATTGGCATGGTTTTATATATATATATTTTTTTATATAATAGTTTGTCTACCTCGTGATATTAAACTGTAAATCGATTTGTTAATTAGAGAGACCTGTTTAGAAGATTGCTTTATTTATTTGTCTTTTTCTTTTTTTTACTTCTTTGGCCTACTTTTAATGAGTTACATAGTGTTGAAGTATGGAAAAGAAGCCATGCTGGTTCATTAGGCTTATTGACTGCTTGCACAAGACAGATCTGATAGCTCAGTGGGTAAATCATAGGTTTACTGGTCAGCAAGTCCCCACAAGGTTGTAGGCTCAAGCCCCAGCATTGGCATGGTTCTATTTTATTTTTTTTTTTTTTAATATAATAGTTTGTCTACTTTGTGATATTAAACTGTAAATCGATTTGTTAATTAGAGAGACCTGTTTAAAAGATTGCTTTATTTATTTGTCTTTTTTTTTTTTAAACTTGTTTGGCCTACTTTTAATATGAGTTTTAATATGGTGTTGAAGTATGGAAAAGAATCCATGCTGGTTCATTAGGCTTATTGACTGCTTGCACAAGACAGATCTGATAGCTCAGTGGGTAACGCATAGGTTTACTGGTCAGCAGGTCCCCATAAGGATGTGGGTTCAAGCCCCAGATTTTGCATGGTAGTATTTTTTATTTATTTATTTTTTTAATAAAATATATTAGTTTGTCTACTTTGTGATATTAAACTGTAAATCGATTTGTTAATTGGAGAGACCTGTTTAAAAGATTTCTTTATTTATTTGTCTTTTTTTTAAAACTTGTTTGGCCTACTTTTCATATGAGTTTTAATATAGTGTTGAAGTATGGAAAAGAAGCCATGCTGGTTCATTAGGCTTATTGACTGCTTGCACAAGACAGGTCTAATAGCTCACTGGGTAAAGCATAGGTTTACTGGTCAGCAGGTCCCCACAAGGTTGTGGGTTCAAGCCCCAGATTTTGCATGGTAGTATTATTTATTTTTTCATTTTTTTAATAAAATATATTAGTTTGTCTACTTTGTGATATTAAACTGTAAATCGATTTGTTAATTAGAGAGACCTGTTTAATAGATTGCTTTATTTATTTGTCTTTTTCTTTTCTTTACTTCTTTGGCCTACTTTTAATGAGTTACATAGTGTTGAAGTATGGAAAAGAAGCCATGCTGGTTCATTAGGCTTATTGACTGCTTGCACAAGACAGATCTGATAGCTCAGTGGGTAAAGCATAGGTTTACTGGTCAGCAGGTCCCCACAAGGTTGTGGGTTCAAGCCCCAGATTTTGCATGGTAGTATTTTTTATTCATTTATTTTTTTAATAAAATATAATAGTTTGTCTACTTTGGGATATTAAACTGTAAATCAATTTGTTAATTAGAGAGACCTGTTTAATAGATTGCTTTATTTATTTGTCTTTTTCTTTTCTTTACTTCTTTGGCCTACTTTTAATGAGTTACATAGTGTTGAAGTATGGAAAAGAAGCCATGCTGGTTCATTAGGCTTATTGACTGCTTGCACAAGACAGATCTGATAGCTTAGTGGGTAAAGCATAGGTTGACTGGTCAGCAAATCCCCAGAAGGTTCTGGGTTCAATCCCCAGCATTGACATGGTTCTATTTTTTTTTTTTTTTTTAATACAATAGTTTGTCTACTTTGTGATATTAATCTGTAAATCGATTTGTTAATTAAAGAGACCTGTTTAAAAGATTGCTTTATTTATTTGTCTTTTTTTTTTTAAACTTGTTTGGCCTACTTTTAATATGAGTTTTAATATAGTGTTGAAGTATGGAAAAGAAGCCATGCTGGTTCATTTGGCTTATTGACTGCTTGCACAAGACAGGTCTGATAGCTCACTGGGTAAAGCATAGGTTTACTGGTCAGCAAGTCCCCACAAGGTTGTGGGCTCAAGCCCCAACTTTGGCATGGTAGTATTTTTTTTTTAATATAATAGTTTGTCTCCTTTGTGACAATAAACTGTAAATCGATTTGTTAATTAAAGAGACCTGTTTAAAAGATTGCTTTATTTATTTGTCTTTTTCTTTTTTTCACTTCTTTGGCCTACTTTTAATGAGTTACATAGTGTTGAAGTATGGAAAAGAAGCCATGCTGGTTCATTAGGCTTATTGACTGCTTGCACAAGACAGATCTGATAGCTCAGTGGGTAAAGCATAGGTTTACTGGTCAGCAAGTCCCTACAAGGTTGTTGGTTCAAGCCCCAGCATTGACATGGTTCTATTTTTTTTTTTTTTTATATAATAGTTTTTCTACATTGTGATATTAAACTGTAAATCGATTTGTTAATTAGAGAGACCTGTTTAAAAGATTGCTTTATTTATTTGTCTTTTTTTTTTAAAACTTGTTTGGCATACTTTTAATATGAGTTTTAATATGGTCTTGAAGTATGGAAAAGAAGCCATGCTGGTTCATTAGGCTTATTGACTGCTTGCACAAGACAGATCTGATAGCTCAGTGGGTAAAGCATAGGTTTACTGGTCAGCAGGTCCCCATAAGGATGTGGGTTCAAGCCCCAGATTTTGCATGGTAGTATTTTTTATTTATTTATTTTTTTAATAAAATATAATAGTTTGTCTACTTTGTGATATTAAACTGTAAATCGATTTGTTAATTGGAGAGACCTGTTTAAAAGATTGCTTTATTTATTTGTCTTTTTTTTAAAAACTTGTTTGGCCTACTTTTCATATGAGTTTTAATATAGTGTTGAAGTATGGAAAAGAAGCCATGCTGGTTCATTAGGCTTATTGACTGCTTGCACAAGGCAGATCTGATAGCTCAGTGGGTAAAGCATAGGTTTACTGGTCAGCAGGTCCCCACAAGGTTGTGGGTTCAAGCCCCAGATTTTGCATGGTAGTATTATTTATTTTTTCATTTTTTTAATAAAATATAATAGTTTGTCTACTTTGTGATATTAAACTGTAAATCGATTTGTTAATTAGAGAGACCTGTTTAAAAGATTGCTTTATTTATTTGTCTTTTTTTTTTTAAACTTGTTTGGCCTACTTTTAATATGAGTTTTAATATAGTGTTGAAGTATGGAAAAGAAGCCATACTGGTTCATTTGGCTTATTGACTGCTTGCACAAGACAGGTCTGATAGCTCACTGGGTAAAGCATAGGTGCAAGTCCCCACAAGGTTGTGGGTTCAAGCCCCAACTTTGGCATGGTAGTATTTTTTTTTAAATATAATAGTTTTTCTCCTTTGTGACAATAAACTGTAAATCGATTTGTTAATTAAAGAGACCCGTTTAAAAGATTGCTTTATTTATTTGTCTTTTTCTTTTTTTTACTTTTTTGGCCTACTTTTAATGAGTTACATAGTGTTGAAGTATGGAAAAGAAGCCATGCTGGTTTATTAGGCTTATTGACTGCTTGCACAAGACAGATCTGATAGCTCAGTGGGTAAAGCATAGGTTTACTGGTCAGCAAGTCCCCACAAGGTTGTGGGTTCAAGCCCCAGCATTGACATGGTTCTATTTTTTTTTTTTTATATATAATAGTTTGTCTACATTGTGATATTAAACTGTAAATCGATTTGTTAATTAGAGAGACCTGTTTAAAAGATTGCTTTATTTATTTGTCTTTTTTTTTTAAACTTGTTTGGCCTACTTTTAATATGAGTTTTAATATAGTGTTGAAGTATGGAAAAGAAGCCATGCTGGTTCATTTGGCTTATTGACTGCTTGCACAATACAGGTCTGATAGCTCACTGGGTAAAGCATAGGTGCAAGTCCCCACAAGGTTGTGGGTTCAAGCCCCAATTTTGGCATGGTAGTATTTTTTTTTAAATATAATAGTTTGTCTCCTTTGTGACAGTAAACTGTAAATCGATTTGTTAATTAAAGAGACCTGTTTAAAGATTGCTTTATTTATTTGTCTTTTTCTTTTCTTTACTTCTTTGGCCTACTTTTAATGAGTTACATAGTGTTGAAGTATGGAAAAGAAGCCATGCTGGTTTATTAGGCTTATTGACTGCTTGCACAAGACAGATCTGATAGCTCAGTGGGTAAAGCATAGGTTTACTAGTCAGCAGGTCCCCACAAGGTTGTGGGTTCAAGCCCCAGATTTTGCACGGTAGTATTTTTTATTTCTTTATTTTTTTAATAAAATATATTAGTTTGTCTACTTTGTGATATTAAACTGTAAATTCATTTGTTAATTAGAGAGACCTGTTTAAAAGATTGCTTTATTTATTTGTCATTTTTAAAAAAAAAGTTGTTTGGCCTACTTTTAATATCCGTTACATACTGTTGAAGTATGGAAAAAAGCCATGCTGGTTCATTAGGCTTATTGACTGCTTGCACAAAGCAAATCTGATAGCTCAGCGGTTAAAGCATAGGTTGCTGGTCAGCAGGTCCCCTCAAGGTTCGTGGGTTAAGTCCCAGCATTGGCATGGTTTTATATATATATATTTTTTTATATAATAGTTTGTCTACCTCGTGATATTAAACTGTAAATCGATTTGTTAATTAGAGAGACCTGTTTAGAAGATTGCTTTATTTATTTGTCTTTTTCTTTTTTTTACTTCTTTGGCCTACTTTTAATGAGTTACATAGTGTTGAAGTATGGAAAAGAAGCCATGCTGGTTCATTAGGCTTATTGACTGCTTGCACAAGACAGATCTGATAGCTCAGTGGGTAAATCATAGGTTTACTGGTCAGCAAGTCCCCACAAGGTTGTGGGCTCAAGCCCCAGCATTGGCATGGTTCTGTTTTTTTTTTTTTTTTTTTTAATATAATAGTTTGTCTACTTTGTGATATTAAACTGTAAATCGATTTGTTAATTAGAGAGACCTGTTTAAAAGATTGCTTTATTTATTTGTCTTTTTTTTTTTTAAACTTGTTTGGCCTACTTTTAATATGAGTTTTAATATGGTGTTGAAGTATGGAAAAGAAGCCATGCTGGTTCATTAGGCTTATTGACTGCTTGCACAAGACAGATCTGATAGCTCAGTGGGTAACGCATAGGTTTACTGGTCAGCAGGTCCCCATAAGGATGTGGGTTCAAGCCCCAGATTTTGCATGGTAGTATTTTTTATTTATTTATTTTTTTAATAAAATATATTAGTTTGTCTACTTTGTGATATTAAACTGTAAATCGATTTGTTAATTTGAGAGACCTGTTTAAAAGATTTCTTTATTTATTTGTCTTTTTTTTAAAACTTGTTTGGCCTACTTTTCATATGAGTTTTAATATAGTGTTGAAGTATGGAAAAGAAGCCATGCTGGTTCATTAGGCTTATTGACTGCTTGCACAAGACAGGTCTGATAGCTCAGTGGGTAAAGCATAGGTTTACTGGTCAGCAGGTCCCCACAAGGTTGTGGGTTCAAGCCCCAGATTTTGCATGGTAGTATTATTTATTTTTTCATTTTTTTAATAAAATATAATAGTTTGTCTACTTTGTGATATTAAACTGTAAATCGATTTGTTAATTAGAGAGACCTGTTTAAAAGATTGCTTTATTTATTTGTCTTTTTTTTTTTAAACTTGTTTGGCCTACTTTTAATATGAGTTTTAATATAGTGTTGAAGTATGGAAAAGAAGCCATGCTGGTTCATTTGGCTTATTGACTGCTTGCACAAGACAGGTCTGATAGCTCACTGGGTAAAGCATAGGTTTACTGGTCAGCAAGTCCCCACAAGGTTGTGGGTTCAAGCCCCAGCATTGACATGGTTCTATTTTTTTTTTTTTTATATAATAGTTTGTCTACATTGTGATATTAAACTGTAAATCGATTTGTTAATTAGAGAGACCTGTTTAAAAGATTGCTTTATTTATTTGTCTTTTTTTTTTTTAAACTTGTTTGGCCTACTTTTAATATGAGTTTTAATATGGTGTTGAAGTATGGAAAAGAAGCCATGCTGGTTCATTAGGCTTATTGACTGCTTGCACAAGACAGATCTGATAGCTCAGTGGGTAAAGCATAGGTTTACTGGTCAGCAAGTCCCTACAAGGTTGTTGGTTCAAGCCCCAGCATTGACATGGTTCTATTTTTTTTTTTTTTTTATATAATAGTTTTTCTACATTGTGATATTAAACTGTAAATCGATTTGTTAATTAGAGAGACCTGTTTAAAAGATTGCTTTATTTATTTGTCTTTTTTTTTTAAAACTTGTTTGGCATACTTTTAATATGAGTTTTAATATGGTCTTGAAGTATGGAAAAGAAGCCATGCTGGTTCATTAAGCTTATTGACTGCTTGCACAAGACAGATCTGATAGCTCAGTGGGTAAAGCATAGGTTTACTGGTCAGCAGGTCCCCATAAGGATGTGGGTTCAAGCCCCAGATTTTGCATGGTAGTATTTTTTATTTATTTATTTTTTTAATAAAATATAATAGTTTGTCTACTTTGTGATATTAAACTGTAAATCGATTTGTTAATTGGAGAGACCTGTTTAAAAGATTGCTTTATTTATTTGTCTTTTTTTTAAAAACTTTTTTGGCCTACTTTTCATATGAGTTTTAATATAGTGTTGAAGTATGGAAAAGAAGCCATGCTGGTTCATTAGGCTTATTGACTGCTTGCACAAGGCAGATCTGATAGCTCAGTGGGTAAAGCATAGGTTTACTGGTCAGCAGGTCCCCACAAGGTTGTGGGTTCAAGCCCCAGATTTTGCATGGTAGTATTATTTATTTTTTCATTTTTTTAATAAAATATAATAGTTTGTCTACTTTGTGATATTAAACTGTAAATCGATTTGTTAATTAGAGAGACCTGTTTAAAAGATTGCTTTATTTATTTGTCTTTTTTTTTTTAAACTTGTTTGGCCTACTTTTAATATGAGTTTTAATATAGTGTTGAAGTATGGAAAAGAAGCCATGCTGGTTCATTTGGCTTATTGACTGCTTGCACAAGACAGGTCTGATAGCTCACTGGGTAAAGCATAGGTTTACTGGTCAGCAAGTCCCCACAAGGTTGTGGGTTCAAGCCCCAGCATTGACATGGTTCTATTTTTTTTTTTTTTATATAATAGTTTGTCTACATTGTGATATTAAACTGTAAATCGATTTGTTAATTAAAGAGACCTGTTTAAAAGATTGCTTTATTTATTTGTCTTTTTTTTTTTTAAACTTGTTTGGCCTACTTTTAATATGAGTTTTAATATGGTGTTGAAGTATGGAAAAGAAGCCATGCTGGTTCATTAGGCTTATTGACTGCTTGCACAAGACAGATCTGATAGCTCAGTGGGTAAAGCATAGGTTTACTGGTCAGCAGGTCCCCACAAGGTTGTGGGTTCAAGCCCCAGATTTTGCATGGTAGTATTTTTTATTCATTTATTTTTTTAATAAAATATAATAGTTTGTCTACTTTGGGATATTAAACTGTAAATCAATTTGTTAATTAGAGAGACCTGTTTAATAGATTGCTTTATTTATTTGTCTTTTTCTTTTCTTTACTTCTTTGGCCTACTTTTAATGAGTTACATAGTGTTGAAGTATGGAAAAGAAGCCATGCTGGTTCATTAGGCTTATTGACTGCTTGCACAAGACAGATCTGATAGCTTAGTGGGTAAAGCATAGGTTTACTGATCAGCAAATCCCCAGAAGGTTCTGGGTTCAATCCCCAGCATTGACATGGTTCTATTTTTTTTTTTTTTTTTAATACAATAGTTTGTCTACTTTGTGATATTAATCTGTAAATCGATTTGTTAATTAGAGATACCTGTTTAAAAGATTGCTTTATTTATTTGTCTTTTTTTTTTTTTAAACTTGTTTGGCCTACTTTTAATATGAGTTTTAATATAGTGTTGAAGTATGGAAAAGAAGCCATGCTGGTTCATTTGGCTTATTGACTGCTTGCACAAGACAGGTCTGATAGCTCACTGGGTAAAGCATAGGTTTACTGGTCAGCAAGTCCCCACAAGGTTGTGGGCTCAAGCCCCAACTTTGGCATGGTAGTATTTTTTTTTAAATATAATAGTTTGTCTCCTTTGTGACAATAAACTGTAAATCGATTTGTTAATTAAAGAGACCTGTTTAAAAGATTGCTTTATTTATTTGTCTTTTTCTTTTTTTCACTTCTTTGGCCTACTTTTAATGAGTTACATAGTGTTGAAGTATGGAAAAGAAGCCATGCTGGTTCATTAGGCTTATTGACTGCTTGCACAAGACAGATCTGATAGCTCAGTGGGTAAAGCATAGGTTTACTGGTCAGCAAGTCCCTACAAGGTTGTTGGTTCAAGCCCCAGCATTGACATGGTTCTAGTTTTTTTTTTTTTTTATATATAATAGTTTTTCTACATTGTGATATTAAACTGTAAATCGATTTGTTAATTAGAGAGACCTGTTTAAAAGATTGCTTTATTTATTTGTCTTTTTTTTTTTAAACTTGTTTGGCCTACTTTTAATATGAGTTTTAATATGGTCTTGAAGTATGGAAAAGAAGCCATGCTGGTTCATTAGGCTTATTGACTGCTTGCACAAGACATATCTGATAGCTCAGTGGGTAAAGCATAGGTTTACTGGTCAGCAGGTCCCCATAAGGATGTGGGTTCAAGCCCCAGATTTTGCATGGTAGTATTTTTTATTTATTTATTTTTTTAATAAAATATATTAGTTTGTCTACTTTGTGATATTAAACTGTAAATCGATTTGTTAATTGGAGAGACCTGTTTAAAAGATTGCTTTATTTATTTGTCTTTTTTTTAAAAACTTGTTTGGCCTACTTTTCATATGAGTTTTAATATAGTGTTGAAGTATGGAAAAGAAGCCATGCTGGTTCATTAGGCTTATTGACTGCTTGCACAAGGCAGATCTGATAGCTCACTGGGTAAAGCATAGGTTTACTGGTCAGCAGGTCCCCACAAGGTTGTGGGTTCAAGCCCCAGATTTTGCATGGTAGTATTATTTATTATTTCATTTTTTTAATAAAATATAATAGTTTGTCTACTTTGTGATATTAAACTGTAAATCGATTTGTTAATTAGAGAGACCTGTTTAAAAGATTGCTTCATTTATTTGTCTTTTTTTTTTTAAACTTGTTTGGCCTACTTTTAATATGAGTTTTAATATAGTGTTGAAGTATGGAAAAGAAGCCATACTGGTTCATTTGGCTTATTGACTGCTTGCACAAGACAGGTCTGATAGCTCACTGGGTAAAGCATAGGTGCAAGTCCCCACAAGGTTGTGGGTTCAAGCCCCAACTTTGGCATGGTAGTATTTTTTTTTTAATATAATAGTTTGTCTCCTTTGTGACAATAAACTGTAAATCGATTTGTTAATTAAAGAGACCCGTTTAAAAGATTGCCTTATTTATTTGTCTTTTTCTTTTTTTTACTTCTTTGGCCTACTTTTAATGAGTTACATAGTGTTGAAGTATGGAAAAGAAGCCATGCTGGTTTATTAGGCTTATTGACTGCTTGCACAAGACAGATCTGATAGCTCAGTGGGTAAAGCATAGGTTTACTGGTCAGCAAGTCCCCACAAGGTTGTGGGTTCAAGCCCCAGCATTGACATGGTTCTATTTTTTTTTTTTTATATAATAGTTTGTCTACATTGTGATATTAAACTGTAAATCGATTTGTTAATTAGAGAGACCTGTTTAAAAGATTGCTTTATTTATTTGTGTTTTTTTTTTTAAACTTGTTTGGCCTACTTTTAATATGAGTTTTAATATGGTGTTGAAGTATGGAAAAGAAGCCATGCTGGTTCATTAGGCTTATTGACTGCTTGCACAAGACAGATCTGATAGCTCAGTGGGTAACGCATAGGTTTACTGGTCAGCAGGTCCCCATAAGGATGTGGGTTCAAGCCCCAGATTTTGCATGGTAGTATTTTTTATTTATTTATTTTTTTAATAAAATATATTAGTTTGTCTACTTTGTGATATTAAACTGTAAATCGATTTGTTAATTGGAGAGACCTGTTTAAAAGATTTCTTTATTTATTTGTCTTTTT
Organism: Silurus aristotelis; assembly: GCF_946808225.1. NCBI lineage: Eukaryota > Metazoa > Chordata > Actinopteri > Siluriformes > Siluridae > Silurus > Silurus aristotelis. Next base: position 20,631,588 of record NC_139580.1, read on the forward strand.
TTTGAAACCTTGTTTGGCCTACTTTTCATATGAGTTTTAATATAGTGTTGAAGTATGGAAAAGAAGCCATGCTGGTTCATTAGGCTTATTGACTGCTTGCACAAGACAGATCTGATAGCTCAGTGGGTAAAGCATAGGTTTACTGGTCAGCAGGTCCACACAAGGTTGTGGGTTCAAGCCCCAGATTTTGCATGGTAGTATTATTTATTTTTTCATTTTTTTAATAAAATATAGTAGTTTGTCTACTTTGTGATATTAAACTGTAAATCGATTTGTTAATTAGAGAGACCTGTTTAAAAGATTGCTTTATTTATTTGTCTTTTTTTTTTTAAACTTGTTTGGCCTACTTTTAATATGAGTTTTAATATAGTGTTGAAGTATGGAAAAGAAGCCATACTGGTTCATTTGGCTTATTGACTGCTTGCACAAGACAGGTCTGATAGCTCAGTGGGTAAAGCATAGGTGCAAGTCCCCACAAGGTTGTGGGTTGAAGCCCCAACTTTTGCATGGTAGTATTTTTTTTTTAAATATAATAGTTTGTCTCCTTTGTGACAATAAACTGTAAATCGATTTGTTAATTAAAGAGACCCGTTTAAAAGATTGCTTTATTTATTTGTCTTTTTCTTTTTTTTACTTCTTTGGCCTACTTTTAATGAGTTACATAGTGTTGAAGTATGGAAAAGAAGCCATGCTGGTTTATTAGGCTTATTGACTGCTTGCACAAGACAGATCTGATAGCTCAGTGGGTAAAGCATAGGTTTACTGGTCAGCAAGTCCCCACAAGGTTGTGGGTTCAAGCCCCAGCATTGACATGGTTCTATTTTTTTTTTTTTTTTTATATAATAGTTTGTCTACATTGTGATATTAAACTGTAAATCGATTTGTTAATTAGAGAGACCTGTTTAAAAGATTGCTTTATTTATTTGTCTTTTTTTTTTTAAACTTGTTTGGCCTACTTTTAATATGAGTTTTAATATGGTGTTGAAGTATGGAAAAGAAGCCATGCTGGTTCATTAGGCTTATTGACTGCTTGCACAAGACAGATCTGATAGCTCAGTGGGTAACGCATAGGTTTACGGGTCAGCAGGTCCCCATAAGGATGTGGGTTCAAGCCCCAGATTTTGCATGGTAGTATTTTTTATTTATTTATTTTTTTAATAAAATATATTAGTTTGTCTACTTTGTGATATTAAACTGTAAATCGATTTGTTAATTGGAGAGACCTGTTTAAAAGATTTCTTTATTTATTTGTCTTTTTTTTAAAACCTTGTTTGGCCTACTTTTCATATGAGTTTTAATATAGTGTTGAAGTATGGAAAAGAAGCCATGCTGGTTCATTAGGCTTATTGACTGCTTGCACAAGACAGATCTGATAGCTCAGTGGGTAAAGCATAGGTTTACTGGTCAGCAGGTCCCCACAAGGTTGTGGGTTCAAGCCCCAGATTTTGCATGGTAGTATTATTTATTTTTTCATTTTTTTAATAAAATATAATAGTTTGTCTACTTTGTGATATTAAACTGTAAATCGATTTGTTAATTAGAGAGACCTGTTTAAAAGATTGCTTTATTTATTTGTCTTTTTTTTTTTAAACTTGTTTGGCCTACTTTTAATATGAGTTTTAATATAGTGTTAAAGTATGGAAAAGAAGCCATACTGGTTCATTTGGCTTATTGACTGCTTGCACAAGACAGGTCTGATAGCTCACTGGGTAAAGCATAGGTGCAAGTCCCCACAAGGTTGTGGGTTCAAGCCCCAACTTTGGCATGGTAGTATTTTTTTTTAAATATAATAGTTTGTCTCCTTTGTGACAATAAACTGTAAATCGATTTGTTAATTAAAGACACCCGTTTAAAAGATTGCTTTATTTATTTGTCTTTTTCTTTTTTTTACTTCTTTGGCCTACTTTTAATGAGTTACATAGTGTTGAAGTATGGAAAAGAAGCCATGCTGGTTTATTAGGCTTATTGACTGCTTGCACAAGACAGATCTGATAGCTCAGTGGGTAAAGCATAGGTTTACTGGTCATCAAGTCCCCACAAGGTTGTGGGTTCAAGCCCCAGCATTGACATGGTTCTATTTTTTTTTTTTTTTATATATAATAGTTTGTCTACATTGTGATATTAAACTGTAAATCGATTTGTTAATTAGAGAGACCTGTTTAAAAGATTGCTTTATTTATTTGTCTTTTTTTTTTAAAACTTGTTTGGCCTACTTTTAATATGAGTTTTAATATGGTGTTGAAGTATGGAAAAGAAGCCATGCTGGTTCATTAGGCTTATTGACTGCTTGCACAAGACAGATCTGATAGCTCAGTGGGTAACGCATAGGTTTACTGGTCAGCAGGTCCCCATAAGGATGTGGGTTCAAGCCCCAGATTTTGCATGGTAGTATTTTTTATTTATTTATTTTTTTAATAAAATATAATAGTTTGTCTACTTTGTGATATTAAACTGTAAATCGATTTGTTAATTGGAGAGACCTGTTTAAAAGATTGCTTTATTTATTTGTCTTTTTTTTCAAAACTTGTTTGGCCTATTTTTTATGAGTTTTAATATAGTGTTGAAGTATGGAAAAGAAGCCATGCTGGTTCATTAAGCTTATTGACTGCTTGCACAAGACAGATCTGATAGCTCAGTGGGTAAAGCATAGGTTTACTGGTCAGCAGGTCCCCACAAGGTTGTGGGTTCAAGCCCCAGATTTTGCATGGTAGTATTAATTATTTTTTCATTTTTTTAATAAAATATAATAGTTTGTCTACTTTGTGATATTAAACTGTAAATCGATTTGTTAATTAGAGAGACCTGTTTAAAAGATTGCTTTATTTATTTGTCATTTTTAAAAAAAAAGTTGTTTGGCCTACTTTTAATATCCGTTACATACTGTTGAAGTATGGAAAAAAGCCATGCTGGTTCATTAGGCTTATTGACTGCTTGCACAAAGCAAATCTGATAGCTCAGCGGTTAAAGCATAGGTTGCTGGTCAGCAGGTCCCCTCAAGGTTCGTGGGTTAAGTCCCAGCATTGGCATGGTTTTATATATATATATTTTTTTATATAATAGTTTGTCTACCTCGTGATATTAAACTGTAAATCGATTTGTTAATTAGAGAGACCTGTTTAGAAGATTGCTTTATTTATTTGTCTTTTTCTTTTTTTTACTTCTTTGGCCTACTTTTAATGAGTTACATAGTGTTGAAGTATGGAAAAGAAGCCATGCTGGTTCATTAGGCTTATTGACTGCTTGCACAAGACAGATCTGATAGCTCATTGGGTAAATCATAGGTTTACTGGTCAGCAAGTCCCCACAAGATTGTGGGCTCAAGCCCCAGCATTGGCATGGTGCTATTTTTTTTTTTTTTTTTTTTAATATAATAGTTTGTCTCCTTTGTGACAATAAACTGTAAATCGATTTGTTAATTAGAGAGACCTGTTTAAAAGATTGCTTCATTTATTTGTCTTTTTTTTTTAAACTTGTTTGGCCTACTTTTAATATGAGTTTTAATATAGTGTTGAAGTATGGAAAAGAAGCCATGCTGGTTCATTAGGCTTATTGACTGCTTGCACAAAACAGATCTGATAGCTCAGTGGGTAAAGCATAGGTATACTGGTCTGCAGGTCCCCGCAAGGTTGTGGGTTCAAGCCCCAGCATTGGCATGGTTCTATTTTATTTTTATTTTTTTATATAATAGTTTGTCTACATTGTGATATTAAACTGTAAATCGATTTGTTAATTAGAGAGACCTGTTTAAAAGATTGCTTTATTTATTTGTCTTTTTTTTTTTTTTTAACTTGTTTGGCCTACTTTTAATATGAGTTTTAATATAGTGTTGAAGTATGGAAAAGAAGCCATGCTGGTTCATTAGGCTTATTGACTGCTTGCACAAGACAAATCTGATAGCTCAGTGGGTAAAGCTTAGGTTTACTGATCATCAGGTAACCACAAGGTTGTGGGTTAAGCCCCAGATTTTGCATGGTAGTATTTTTTATTTTTTTATTTTTTTTAATAAAACATAATAGTTTGTCTACTTTTGATATTAAACTGTAAATCGATTTGTCAATTAAAGAGACCTGTTTATAAGATTGCTTTATTTATTTGTCTTTTTTTAAAAACTTGTTTGACCTACTTTTAATATGAGTTACATACTGTTGAAGTATGGAAAAGAAGCCATGCTGGTTCATTAGGCTTATTGACTGCTTGCATGAGACAGATCTGATAGCTCAGTGGGTAAAGCGTAGGTTTACTGATCAGCAGGTAACCACAAGGTTGTGGGTTAAGCCCCAGATTTTGCATGGTAGTATTTTTTATTTTTTTATTTTTTTTAATAAAACATAATAGTTTGTCTACTTTTGATATTAAACTGTAAATCGATTTGTCAATTAAAGAGACCTGTTTATAAGATTGCTTTATTTATTTGTCTTTTTTTAAAAACTTGTTTGACCTACTTTTAATATGAGTTACATACTGTTGAAGTATGGAAAAGAAGCCATGCTGGTTCATTAGGCTTATTGACTGCTTGCATGAGACAGATCTGATAGCTCAGTGGGTAAAGCATAGGTTTACTGGTCAGCAGGTCCCCACAAGGTTGTGGGTTCAAGCCCCAGATTTTGCATGGTAGTATTTTTTATTTATTTATTCTTTTAATAAAATATAATAGTTTGTCTACTTTGTGATATTAAACTGTAAATCGATTTGTTAATTAGAGAGACCTGTTTAATAGATTGCTTTATTTATTTGTCTTTTTCTTTTCTTTACTTCTTTGGCCTACTTTTAATGAGTTACATAGTGTTGAAGAATGGAAAAGAAGCCATGCTGGTTCATTAGGCTTATTGACTGCTTGCACAAGACAGATCTGATAGCTCAGTGGGTAAAGCATAGGTTTACTGGTCAGCAGGTCCCCACAAGGTTGTGGGTTCAAGCCCCAGATATTGCATGGTAGTATTTTTTATTTATTTATTTTTTTTAATAAAATATAATAGTTTGTCTACTTTGTGATATTAAACTGTAAATCGATTTGTTAATTAGAGAGACCTGTTTAAAAGATTGCTTTATTTATTTGTCTTTTTTTTTTTTTTTACTTTTTTGGCCTACTTTTAATATGCGTTACATGGTGTTGAAGTATGGAAAAGATGCCATGCTGTTTTATTAGGCCTATTGACTGCTTACACAAGACAGATCTGATAGCTCAGTAGGTAAAGCATAGGTTTACTGGTCAGCAGGTCCCCATAAGGTTGTGGGTTCAAGCCCCAGATTTTGCATGGTAGTATTTTTTTTGTAATATAATAGTTTGTCTCCTTTGTGACAATAAACTGTAAATCGATTTGTTAATTAGAGAGACCTGTTTAAAAGATTGCTTCATTTATTTGTCTTTTTTTTTAAAACTTGTTTGGCCTACTTTTAATATGAGTTTTAATATAGTGTTGAAGTATGGAAAAGAAGCCATGCTGGTTCATTAGGCTTATTGACTGCTTGCGCAAAACAGATCTGATAGCTCAGTGGGTAAAGCATAGGTATACTGGTCTGCAGGTCCCCGCAAGGTTGTGGGTTCAAACATTGGCATGGTTCTATTTTATTTTTATTTTTTTATATAATAGTTTGTCTACATTGTGATATTAAACTGTAAATCGATGTGTTAATTAGAGAGACCTGTTTAAAAGATTGCTTTATTTATTTGTCTTTTTTTTTTTTTTTTAACTTGTTTGGCCTACTTTTAATATGAGTTTTAATATAGTGTTGAAGTATGGAAAAGAAGCCATGCTGGTTCATTAGGCTTATTGACTGCTTGCGCAAAACAGATCTGATAGCTCAGTGGGTAAAGCATAGGTTTACTGGTCAGCAGGTCCCCACAAGGTTGTGGGTTCAAGCCCCAGATTTTGCATGGTAGTATTTTTTATTTATTTATTCTTTTAATAAAATATAATAGTTTGTCTACTTTGTGATATTAAACTGTAAATCGATTTGTTAATTAAAGAGACCTGTTTAAAATATTGCTTTATTTATTTGTCTTTTTTTTTAAAAACTTGTTTGACCTACTTTTAATATGAGTTACATACTGTTTAAGTATGGAAAAGAAGCCATGCTGGTTCATTAGGCTTATTGACTGCTTGCATGAGACAGATCTGATAGCTCAGTGGGTAAAGCATAGGTTTACTGATCAGCAGGTAACCACAAGGTTGTGGGTTAAGCCCCAGATTTTGCATGGTAATATTTTTTATTTTTTTATTTTTTTTAATAAAACATAATAGTTTGTCTACTTTTGATATTAAACTGTAAATCGATTTGTCAATTAAAGAGACCTGTTCATAAGATTGCTTTATTTATTTGTCTTTTTTTAAAAACTTGTTTGACCTACTTTTAATATGAGTTACATACTGTTGAAGTATGGAAAAGAAGCCATGCTGGTTCATTAGGCTTACTGACTGCTTGCATGAGACAGATCTAATAGCTCAGTGGGTAAAGCATAGGTTTACTGGTCAGCAGGTCCCCACAAGGTTGTGGGTTCAAGCCCCAGATTTTGCATGGTAGTATTTTTTATTTATTTATTCTTTTAATAAAATATAATAGTTTGTCTACTTTGTGATATTAAACTGTAAATCGATTTGTTAATTAGAGAGACCTGTTTAAAATATTGCTTTATTTATTTGTCTTTTTTTTAAAAACTTGTTTGGCCTACTTTTAATATGAGTTACATACTGTTTAAGTATGGAAAAGAAGCCATGCTGGTTCATTAGGCTTGTTGACTGCTTGCACAAGACACATCTGATAGCTCAGTGGGTAAAGCATAGGTTTACTGGTCAGCAGGTCCCCACAAGGTTGTGGGTTCAAGCCCCAGATTTTGCATGGTAGTATTTTTTATTTATTTATTCTTTTAATAAAATATAATAGTTTGTCTACTTTGTGATATTAAACTGTAAATCGATTTGTTAATTAGAGAGACCTGTTTAAAATATTGCTTTATTTATTTGTCTTTTTTTTTAAAAACTTGTTTGGCCTACTTTTAATATGAGTTACATACTGTTTAAGTATGGAAAAGAAGCCATGCTGGTTCATTAGGCTTATTGACTGCTTGCATGAGACAGATCTGATAGCTCAGTGGGTAAAGCATAGGTTTACTGATCAGCAGGTAACCACAAGGTTGTGGGTTAAGCCCCAGATTTTGCATGGTAGTATTTTTTATTTTTTTATTTTTTTTAATAAAACATAATAGTTTGTCTACTTTTGATATTAAACTGTAAATCGATTTGTCAATTAAAGAGACCTGTTTATAAGATTGCTTTATTTATTTGTCTTTTTTTTAAAACTTGTTTGACCTACTTTTAATATGAGTTACATACTGTTTAAGTATGGAAAAGAAGCCATGCTGGTTCATTAGGCTTATTGACTGCTTGCATGAGACAGATCTGATAGCTCAGTGGGTAAAGCATAGGTTTACTGGTCAGCAGGTCCCCACAAGGTTGTGGGTTCAAGCCCCAGATTTTGCATGGTAGTATTTTTTATTTATTTATTCTTTTAATAAAATATAATAGTTTGTCTACTTTGTGATATTAAACTGTAAATCGATTTGTTAATTAGAGAGACCTGTTTAAAATATTGCTTTATTTATTTGTCTTTTTTTTTAAAAACTTGTTTGGCCTACTTTTAATATGAGTTACATACTGTTTAAGTATGGAAAAGAAGCCATGCTGGTTCATTAGGCTTATTGACTGCTTGCACAAGACAGATCCGATAGCTCAGTGGGTAAAGCATAGGTTTACTGGTCAGCAGGTCCCCACAAGGTTGTGGGTTCAAGCCCCAGAATTGGCATGGTAGTTTATATTTTTATTTTTTATATATAAAACATAATAGTTTGTCTACTTTGTGATATTAAACTGTAAATCGATTTGTTAATTAGAGAGACCTGTTTAATAGATTGCTTTATTTATTTGTCTTTTTTTAAAAACTTGTTTGACCTACTTTTAATATGATTTACATACTGTTGAAGTATGAAAAAGAGGCCATGCTGGTTCATTAGGCTTATTGACTGCTTGCACAAGACAGTTCTTACAGCTCAGTGGGTAAAGCATAGGTTTACTGGTCAGCAGATCCACACAAGGTTGTGGGTTCAAGACCCAGATTTTGCATGATAGTATTTTTTATTTATTTATTTTTTTAATAAAATATAATAGTTTGTCTACTTTGTGATATTAAACTCTAAATCGATTTGTTAATTAGAGAGACCTGTTTAAAAGATTGCTTTATTTATTTATTTATTTTTTTTAAAGTTGTTTGGCCTACTTTTAATATGCGTTACATGGTGTGGAAGTATGGAAAAGATTTCATGCTGGTTCATTAGGCCTATTGACTGCTTGCACAATACAGATCTGATAGCTCAGTGGGTAAAGCATAGGTTTACTGGTCAGCAGGTCCCCACAAGGTTGTGGGTTCAAGCCCCAACTTTGGCATGGTAGTATTTTTTTTTTAATATATATAATAGTTTGTCTCCTTTGTGACAATAAACTGTAAATCGATTTGTTAATTAAAGAGACCTGTTTAAAAGATTGCTTTATTTATTTGTCTTTTTCTTTTTTTTACTACTTCGGCCTACTTTTAATGAGTTACATAGTGTTGAAGTATGGAAAAGAAGCCATGCTGGTTCATTAGGCTTATTGACTGCTTGCACAAGACTGATTTGATAGCTCAGTGGGTAAAGCATAGGTTTACTGGTCAACAAGTCCCCACAAGGTTGTGGGTTCAAGCCCCAGCATTGGCATGGTTCTATTTTTTATTTTTTTATTTTTTATATAATAGTTTGTCTACATTGTGATATTAAACTGTAAACCAATTTGTTAATTAGAGAGAGACCTGTTTAAAAGATTGCTTTATTTATTTGTCTTTTTTTTTTTTTTTACTTTTTTGGCCTACTTTTAATATGCGTTACATACTGTTGAAGTATGGAAAATAAGCCATGCTGGTTCATTAGGCTTATTGACTGCTTGTACAAGACAGATCTGATAGCTCAGTGGGTAAAGCACTTTGTGATATTAAACTGTTAATCGATTTGTTAATTAGAGAGACCTGTTTAAATGATTGCTTTATTTATTTGTCTTTTTTTTCAAAAACTTGTTTGGCCTACTTTTAATATGAGTTACATACTGTTGAAGTATGGAAAAGAAGCCATGCTGGTTCATTAGGCTTATTGACTGCTTGTACAAGACAGATCTGATAGCTCAGTGGTAAAAGCATAGGTTTACTGGTCAGCAGGTCCCCACAAGGTTGTGGGTTCAAGCCCCAGATATTGCATGGTAGTATTTTTTATTTATTTATTTTTTTTAATAAAATATAATAGTTTGTCTACTTTGTGATATTAAACTGTAAATCGATTTGTTAATTAGAGAGACCTGTTTAAAAGATTGCTTTATTTATTTGTCTTTTTTTTTTTTTTTTTACTTTTTTGGCCTACTTTTAATATGCGTTACATGGTGTTGAAGTATGGAAAAGATGCCATGCTGGTTCATTAGGCCTATTGAATGCTTACACAAGACAGATCTGATAGCTCAGTGGGTAAAGCATAGGTTTACTGGTCAGCAAATCCCCGCAAGGTTGTGGGTTCAAGCCCCAGCATTGGCATAGTTCTATTTTATTTTTATTTTTTTATATAATAGTTTGTCTACATTGTGACAATAAACTGTAAATCAATTTGGTAATTAGAGAGACCTGTTTAAAAGATTGCTTTATTTATTTGTCTTTTTTTTTTTTAAACTTGTTTGGCCTACTTTTAATATGAGTTTTAATATAGTGTTGAAGTATGGAAAAGAAGCCATGCTGGTTCATTAGGCTTATTGACTGCTTGCATAAGACAGATCTGATAGCTCAGTGGGTAAAGCATAGGTTTACTGGTCAGCAGGTCCCCACAAGGCTGTGGGTTCAAGCCCCAGATTTTGCATGGTAGTATTTTTTATTTATTTATTTTTTTAATAAAATATAATAGTTTGTCTACTTTGTGATATTAAACTGTAAATCGATTTGTTAATTAGAGAGACCTGTTTAAAAGTTTGCTTTATTTATTTGTCTTTTTTTTAAAAAAAAGTTGTTTGGCCTACTTTTAATATGCGTTACATGGTGTTGAAGTATGGAAAAGATGCCATGCTGTTTTATTAGGCCTATTGACTGCTTGCACAATACAGATCTGATAGCTCAGTGGGTAAAGCATAGGTTTACTGGTCAGCAGGTCCCCATAAGGTTGTGTGTTCAAGCCCCAACTTTGGCATGGTAGTATTTTTTTTGTAATATAATAGTTTGTCTCCTTTGTGACAATAAACTGTAAATCGATTTGTTAATTAGAGAGACCTGTTTAAAAGATTGCTTCATTTATTTGTCTTTTTTTTTTTAAACTTGTTTGGCCTACTTTTAATATGAGTTTTAATATAGTGTTGAAGTATGGAAAAGAAGCCATGCTGGGTTATTAGGCTTATTGACTGCTTGCACAAAACAGATCTGATAGCTCAGTGGGTAAAGCATAGGTATACTGGTCTGCAGGTCCCCGCAAGGTTGTGGGTTCAAGCCCCAGCATTGGCATAGTTCTATGTTATTTTTATTTTTTTATATAATAGTTTGTCTACATTGTGATATTAAACTGTAAATCGATTTGTTAATTAGAGAGACCTGTTTAAAAGATTGCTTTATTTATTTGTCTTTTTTTTTTTTTATACTTGTTTGGCCTACTTTTAATATGAGTTTTAATATAGTGTTGAAGTATGGAAAAGAAGCCATGCTGGTTCATTAGGCTTATTGACTGCTTGCACAAGACAGATCTGATAGCTCAGTGGGTAAAGCATAGGTTTACTGATCAGCAGGTAACCACAAGGTTGTGGGTTAAGCTCCAGATTTTGCATGGTAGTATTTTTTATTTTTTTATTTTTTTTAAGAAAACATAATAGTTTGTCTACTTTTGATATTAAACTGTAAATCGATTTGTCAATTAAAGAGACCTGTTTATAAGATTGCTTTATTTATTTGTCTTTTTTTTAAAACTTGTTTGACCTACTTTTAATATGAGTTACATACTGTTGAAGTATGGAAAAGAAGCCATGCTGGTTCATTAGGCTTATTGACTGCTTGCATGAGACAGATCTGATAGCTCAGTGGGTAAAGCGTAGGTTTACTGATCAGCAGGTAAGCACAAGGTTGTGGGTTAAGCCCCAGATTTTGCATGGTAGTATTTTTTATTTTTTTATTTTTTTTAATAAAACATAATAGTTTGTCTACTTTTGATATTAAACTGTAAATCGATTTGTCAATTAAAGAGACCTGTTTATAAGATTGCTTTATTTATTTGTCTTTTTTTAAAAACTTGTTTGACCTACTTTTAATATGAGTTACATACTGTTGAAGTATGGAAAAGAAGCCATGCTGGTTCATTAGGCTTATTGACTGCTTGCATGAGACAGATCTGATAGCTCAGTGGGTAAAGCATAGGTTTACTGGTCAGCAGGTCCCCACAAGGTTGTGGGTTCAAGCCCCAGATTTTGCATGGTAGTATTTTTTATTTATTTATTCTTTTAATAAAATATAATAGTTTGTCTACTTTGTGATATTAAACTGTAAATCGATTTGTTAATTAGAGAGACCTGTTTAAAATATTGCTTTATTTATTTGTCTTTTTTTTAAAAAACTTGTTTGGCCTACTTTTAATATGAGTTACATACTGTTTAAGTATGGAAAAGAAGCCATGCTGGTTCATTAGGCTTATTGACTGCTTGCATGAGACAGATCTGATAGCTCAGTGGGTAAAGCATAGGTTTACTGATCAGCAGGTAACCACAAGGTTGTGGGTTAAGCCCCAGACTTTGCATGGTAGTATTTTTTTTTTTTTTTTTTTTTTTTTTAATAAAACATAATAGTTTGTCTACTTTTGATATTAAACTGTAAATCGATTTGTCAATTAAAGAGACCTGTTTATAAGATTGCTTTATTTATTTGTCTTTTTTTAAAAACTTGTTTGACCTACTTTTAATGAGTTACATACTGTTGAAGTATGGAAAAGAAGCCATGCTGGTTCATTAGGCTTATTGACTGCTTGCATGAGACAGATCTGATAGCTCAGTGGGTAAAGCATAGGTTTACTGGTCAGCAGGTCCCCACAAGGTTGTGGGTTCAAACCCCAGATTTTGCATGGTAGTATTTTTTATTTATTTATTCTTTTAATAAAATATAATAGTTTGTCTACTTTGTGATATTAAACTGTAAATCGATTTGTTAATTAGAGAGACCTGTTTAAAATATTGCTTTATTTATTTGTCTTTTTTTTTTTAAACTTGTTTGGCCTACTTTTAATATGAGTTACATACTGTTTAAGTATGGAAAAGAAGCCATGCTGGTTCATTAGGCTTATTGACTGCTTGCATGAGACAGATCTGATAGCTCAGTGGGTAAAGCATAGGTTTACTGATCAGCAGGTAACCACAAGGTTGTGGGTTAAGCCCCAGATTTTGCATGGTAGTATTTTTTATTTATTTATTTTTTTTAATAAAACATAATAGTTTGTCTACTTTTGATATTAAACTGTAAATCGATTTGTCAATTAAAGAGACCTGTTTATAAGATTGCTTTATTTATTTGTCTTTTTTTAAAAACTTGTTTGACCTACTTTTAATATGAGTTACATACTGTTGAAGTATGGAAAAGAAGCCATGCTGGTTCATTAGGCTTATTGACTGCTTGCATGAGACAGATCTGATAGCTCAGTGGGTAAAGCATAGGTTTACTGGTCAGCAGGTCCCCACAAGGTTGTGGGTTCAAGCCCCAGATTTTGCATGGTAGTATTTTTTATTTATTTATTCTTTTAATAAAATATAATAGTTTGTCTACTTTGTGATATTAAACTGTAAATCGATTTGTTAATTAGAGAGACCTGTTTAAAATATTGCTTTATTTATTTGTCTTTTTTTTAAAAAACTTGTTTGGCCTACTTTTAATATGAGTTACATACTGTTTAAGTATGGAAAAGAAGCCATGCTGGTTCATTAGGCTTATTGACTGCTTGCATGAGACAGATCTGATAGCTCAGTGGGTAAAGCATAGGTTTACTGATCAGCAGGTAACCACAAGGTTGTGGGTTAAGCCCCAGACTTTGCATGGTAGTATTTTTTTTTTTTTTTTTTTTTTTTTTAATAAAACATAATAGTTTGTCTACTTTTGATATTAAACTGTAAATCGATTTGTCAATTAAAGAGACCTGTTTATAAGATTGCTTTATTTATTTGTCTTTTTTTAAAAACTTGTTTGACCTACTTTTAATGAGTTACATACTGTTGAAGTATGGAAAAGAAGCCATGCTGGTTCATTAGGCTTATTGACTGCTTGCATGAGACAGATCTGATAGCTCAGTGGGTAAAGCATAGGTTTACTGGTCAGCAGGTCCCCACAAGGTTGTGGGTTCAAACCCCAGATTTTGCATGGTAGTATTTTTTATTTATTTATTCTTTTAATAAAATATAATAGTTTGTCTACTTTGTGATATTAAACTGTAAATCGATTTGTTAATTAGAGAGACCTGTTTAAAATATTGCTTTATTTATTTGTCTTTTTTTTTTTAAACTTGTTTGGCCTACTTTTAATATGAGTTACATACTGTTTAAGTATGGAAAAGAAGCCATGCTGGTTCATTAGGCTTATTGACTGCTTGCATGAGACAGATCTGATAGCTCAGTGGGTAAAGCATAGGTTTACTGATCAGCAGGTAACCACAAGGTTGTGGGTTAAGCCCCAGATTTTGCATGGTAGTATTTTTTATTTATTTATTTTTTTTAATAAAACATAATAGTTTGTCTACTTTTGATATTAAACTGTAAATCGATTTGTCAATTAAAGAGACCTGTTTATAAGATTGCTTTATTTATTTGTCTTTTTTTAAAAACTTGTTTGACCTACTTTTAATATGAGTTACATACTGTTGAAGTATGGAAAAGAAGCCATGCTGGTTCATTAGGCTTATTGACTGCTTGCATGAGACAGATCTGATAGCTCAGTGGGTAAAGCATAGGTTTACTGGTCAGCAGGTCCCCACAAGGTTGTGGGTTCAAGCCCCAGATTTTGCATGGTAGTATTTTTTATTTATTTATTCTTTTAATAAAATATAATAGTTTGTCTACTTTGTGATATTAAACTGTAAATCGATTTGTTAATTAGAGAGACCTGTTTAAAATATTGCTTTATTTATTTGTCTTTTTTTTTAAAAACTTGTTTGGCCTACTTTTAATATGAGTTACATACTGTTTAAGTATGGAAAAGAAGCCATGCTGGTTCATTAGGCTTATTGACTGCTTGCACAAGACAGATCTGATAGCTCAGTGGGTAAAGCATAGGTTTACTGGTCAGCAGGTCCCCACAAGGTTGTGGGTTCAAGCCCCAGATTTTGCATGGTAGTATTTTTTATTTATTCATTCTTTTAATAAAATATAATAGTTTGTCTACTTTGTGATATTAAACTGTAAATCGATTTGTTAATTAGAGAGACCTGTTTAAAATATTGCTTTATTTATTTGTCTTTTTTTTTTTAAACTTGTTTGGCCTACTTTTAATATGAGTTACATACTGTTTAAGTATGGAAAAGAAGCCATGCTGGTTCATTAGGCTTATTGACTGCTTGCATGAGACAGATCTGATAGCTCAGTGGGTAAAGCATAGGTTTACTGATCAGCAGGTAACCACAAGGTTGTGGGTTAAGCCCCAGATTTTGCATGGTAGTATTTTTTATTTTTTTATTTTTTTTAATAAAACATAATAGTTTGTCTACTTTTGATATTAAACTGTAAATCGATTTGTCAATTAAAGAGACCTGTTTATAAGATTGCTTTATTTATTTGTCTTTTTTTTTAAACTTGTTTGACCTACTTTTAATATGAGTTACATACTGTTGAAGTATGGAAAAGAAGCCATGCTGGTTCATTAGGCTTATTGACTGCTTGCATGAGACAGATCTGATAGCTCAGTGGGTAAAGCATAGGTTTACTGGTCAGCAGGTCCCCACAAGGTTGTGGGTTCAAGCCCCAGATTTTGCATGGTAGTATTTTTTATTTATTTATTCTTTTAATAAAATATAATAGTTTGTCTACTTTGTGATATTAAACTGTAAATCGATTTGTTAATTAGAGAGACCTGTTTAAAATATTGCTTTATTTATTTGTCTTTTTTTTTAAAAACTTGTTTGGCCTACTTTTAATATGAGTTACATACTGTTTAAGTATGGAAAAGAAGCCATGCTGGTTCATTAGGCTTATTGACTGCTTGCACAAGACAGATCCGATAGCTCAGTGGGTAAAGCATAGGTTTACTGGTCAGCAGGTCCCCACAAGGTTGTGGGTTCAAGTCCCAGAATTGGCATTGTAGTTTATATTTTTATTTTTTATATATAAAACATAATAGTTTGTCTACTTTGTGATATTAAACTGTAAATCGATTTGTTAATTAGAGAGACCTGTTTAAAAGATTGCTTTATTTATTTGTCTTTTTTTAAAAACTTGTTTGACCTACTTTTAATATGATTTACATACTGTTGAAGTATGAAAAAGAGGCCATGCTGGTTCATTAGGCTTATTGACTGCTTGCACAGACAGTTCTTATAGCTCAGTGGGTAAAGCATAGGTTTACTGGTCAGCAGATCCACACAAGGTTGTGGGTTCAAGACCCAGATTTTGCATGATAGTATTTTTTATTTATTTATTTTTTTAATAAAATATAATAGTTTGTCTACTTTGTGATATTAAACTCTAAATCGATTTGTTAATTAGAGAGACCTGTTTAAAAGATTGCTTTATTTATTTATTTATTTTTTTTTAAAGTTGTTTGGCCTACCTTTAATATGCGTTACATGGTGTTGAAGTATGGAAAAGATGTCATGCTGGTTCATTAGGCCTATTGACTGCTTGCACAAGACAGATCTGATAGCTCAGTGGGTAAAGCATAGGTTTACTGGTCAGCAGGTCCCCACAAGGTTGTGGGTTCAAGCCCCAACTTTGGCATGGTAGTATTTTTTTTTTTAATATATATAATAGTTTGTCTACATTGTGATATTAAACTGTAAATCAATTTGTTAATTAGAGAGACCTGTTTAAAAGATTGCTTTATTTATTTGTCTTTTTTTTTTTAAACTTGTTTGGCCTACTTTTAATATGAGTTTTAATATAGTGTTGAAGTATGGAAAAGAAGCCATGCTGGTTCATTAGGCTTATTGACTGCTTTCACAAGACAGATCTGATAGCTCAGTGGGTAAAGCATAGGTATACTGGTCAGCCGGTCCCCACAAGGTTGTGGGTTCAAGCCCCAGATGTTGCATGGTAGTATTTTATTTTATTTTATTTTTTTAATAAAATATAATAGTTTGGCTACTTTGTCACATTAAACTGTAAATCGATTTGTTAATTAGAGGGACCTGTTTAAAAGATTGCTTTATTTATTTGTCTTTTTTTTTTTTTAAGTTGTTTGGCCTACTTTTAACATGCGTTACATGTTGTTGAAGTATGCAAAAGATGCCATGCTGGTTTATTAGGCCTATTGACTGCTTGGACAAGACAGATCTGATAGCTCAGTGGGTAAAGCATAGCTTTACTGGTCAGCAGGTCCTCACAAGGTTGTGGGTTCAAGCCCCTGCATTGGCATGGTTCTATTTTTTTATTTTTTTTTAATATAATAGTTTGTCTACATTGTGATATTAAACTGTAAATCAATTTGTTAATTAGAGAGACCTGTTTAAAAGATTGCTTCATTTATTTGTCTTTTTTTTTTAAACTTGTTTGACCTACTTTAATATGATTTACATACTGTTGAAGTATGGAAAAGAAGCTATGCTGGTTCATTAGGCTTATTGACTGCTTGCACAAGACATATCTGATAGCTCAGTGGGTAAAGCATAGGTTTACTGGTCAGCAGGTCCCCACAAGTTTGTGGATTCAAGCCCCAGATTTTGCATGGTAGCATTTTTTATTTATTTATTTTTTTAATAAAATATAATAGTTTGTCTACTTTGTGATATTAAACTGTAAATCGATTTGTTAATTAGAGAGACCTGTTTAAAAGATTGCTTTATTTATTTGTCTTTTTTTTTTTTTAAACTTGTTCGGCCTACTTTTAATATGCGTTACATGGTGTTGAAGTCTGGAAAAGATGCCATGCTGGTTCATTAGGCCTATTGACTGCTTGCACAAGACAGATCTGATAGCTCAGTGGGTAAAGCATAGGTTTACTGGTCAGCAGGTCCCCACAAGGTTGTGGGTTCAAGCCCCAACTTTGGCATTGTAGTATTTTTTTTTTAATATAATAGTTTGTCTCCTATGTGACAATAAACTGTAAATTGATTTTTTAATTAAAGAGACCTGTTTAAAAGATTGCTTTATTTATTTGTCTTTTTCTTTTTTTTACTTCTTTGGCCTACTTTTAATGCGTTACATAGTGTTGAAGTATGGAAAAGAAGCCATGCTGGTTCATTAGGCTTATTGACTGCTTGCACAAAACAGATCTGATAGCTCAGTGGTTAAAGCATAGTTTTACTGGTCAGCAGGACCCCACAAGGTTGTTGAATTGGCATGGTAGTTTTTATTTTTATTTTTTATATATAAAACATAATAGTTTGTCTACTTTCTGATATTTAACTGTAAATCGATTTGTTAATTAGAGAGACCTGTTTAAAAGATTGCTTTATTCATTTGTCTTTTTTTTTTAAACTTGTTTGACCTACTTTTAATATGATTTACATACTGTTGAAGTATGGAAAAGAAGCCATGCTGGTTCATTAGGCTTATTGACTGCTTGCACAAGACAGTTCTGATAGCTCAGTGGGTAAAGCATAGGTTTACTGGTCAGCAGGTCCCCACAAGGTTGTGGGTTCAAGCCCCAACATTGGCATGGTAGTATTTTTTTTTAAATATTATAGTTTGTCTACTTTGTGACAATAAACTGTAAATCAATTTGTTAATTAGAGAGACCTGTTTAAAAGATTGCTTTATTTATTTGTCTTTTTTTTTTAAACTTGTTTGGCCTACTTTTAATATGAGTTTTAATATAGTGTTGAAGTAGGGAAAAGAAGCCAGGCTGGTTCATTAGGCTTATTGACTGCTTTCACAAGACAGATCTGATAGCTCAGTGGGTAAAGGATAGGTTTACTGGTCAGCCGGTCCCCACAAGGTTGTGGGTTCAAGCCCCAGATTTTGCATGGTAGTATTTTTTATTTATTTATTTTTTTAATAAAATATAATAGTTTGTCTACTTTGTGATATTAAACTGTAAATCAATTTGTTAATTAGAGAGACCTGTTTAAAATATTGCTTTATTTATTTGTCTTTTTTTTTAAAAACTTGTTTGGCCTACTTTTAATATGAGTTACATACTGTTTAAGTATGGAAAAGAAGCCATGCTGGTTCATTAGGCTTATTGACTGCTTGCATGAGACAGATCTGATAGCTCAGTGGGTAAAGCATAGGTTTACTGATCAGCAGGTAACCACCAGGTTGTGGGTTAAGCCCCAGATTTTGCATGGTAGTATTTTTTATTTTTTTATTTTTTTTAATAAAACATAATAGTTTGTCTACTTTTGATATTAAACTGTAAATCGATTTGTCAATTAAAGAGACCTGTTTATAAGATTGCTTTATTTATTTGGCTTTTTTTAAAAACTTGTTTGACCTACTTTTAATATGAGTTACATACTGTTGAAGTATGGAAAAGAAGCCATGCTGGTTCATTAGGCTTATTGACTGCTTGCATGAGACAGATCTGATAGCTCAGTGGGTAAAGCATAGGTTTACTGGTCAGCAGGTCCCCACAAGGTTGTGGGTTCAAGCCCCAGATTTTGCATGGTAGTATTTTTTATTTATTTATTCTTTTAATAAAATATAATAGTTTGTCTACTTTGTGATATTAAACTGTAAATCGATTTGTTAATTAGAGAGACCTGTTTAAAATATTGCTTTATTTATTTGTCTTTTTTTTTTAAAACTTGTTTGGCCTACTTTTAATATGAGTTACATACTGTTTAAGTATGGAAAAGAAGCCATGCTGGTTCATTAGGCTTATTGACTGCTTGCACAAGACAGATCTGATAGCTCAGTGCGTAAAGCATAGGTTTACTGGTCAGCAGGTCCCCACAAGGTTGTGGGTTCAAGCCCCAGATTTTGCATGGTAGTATTTTTTATTTATTTAGTCTTTTAATAAAATATAATAGTTTGTCTACTTTGTGATATTAAACTGTAAATCGATTTGTTAATTAGAGAGACCTGTTTAAAATATTGCTTTATTTATTTGTCTTTTTTTTTTTAAACTTGTTTGGCCTACTTTTAATATGAGTTACATACTGTTTAAGTATGGAAAAGAAGCCATGCTGGTTCATTAGGCTTATTGACTGCTTGCATGAGACAGATCTGATAGCTCAGTGGGTAAAGCATAGGTTTACTGATCAGCAGGTAACCACAAGGTTGTGGGTTAAGCCCCAGATTTTGCATGGTAGTATTTTTTATTTTTTTATTTTTTTTAATAAAACATAATAGTTTGTCTACTTTTGATATTAAACTGTAAATCGATTTGTCAATTAAAGAGACCTGTTTATAAGATTGCTTTATTTATTTGTCTTTTTTTTTAAACTTGTTTGACCTACTTTTAATATGAGTTACATACTGTTGAAGTATGGAAAAGAAGCCATGCTGGTTCATTAGGCTTATTGACTGCTTGCATGAGACAGATCTGATAGCTCAGTGGGTAAAGCATAGGTTTACTGGTCAGCAGGTCCCCACAAGGTTGTGGGTTCAAGCCCCAGATTTTGCATGGTAGTATTTTTTATTTATTTATTCTTTTAATAAAATATAATAGTTTGTCTCCTTTGTGATATTAAACTGTAAATCGATTTGTTAATTAGAGAGACCTGTTTAAAATATTGCTTTATTTATTTGTCTTTTTTTTTAAAAACTTGTTTGGCCTACTTTTAATATGAGTTACATACTGTTTAAGTATGGAAAAGAAGCCATGCTGGTTCATTAGGCTTATTGACTGCTTGCACAAGACAGATCCGATAGCTCAGTGGGTAAAGCATAGGTTTACTGGTCAGCAGGTCCCCACAAGGTTGTGGGTTCAAGTCCCAGAATTGGCATTGTAGTTTATATTTTTATTTTTTATATATAAAACATAATAGTTTGTCTACTTTGTGATATTAAACTGTAAATCGATTTGTTAATTAGAGAGACCTGTTTAAAAGATTGCTTTATTTATTTGTCTTTTTCTTTTTTTTACTTCTTTGGCCTACTTTTAATGAGTTACATAGTGTGGAAGTATGGAAAAGAAGCCATGCGTGTTCATTAGGCTTATTGACTGCTTTCACAAGACAGATCTGATAGCTTAGTGGGTAAAGCATAGGTTTACTGGTCAGCAAGTCCCCACAAGGTTGTGGGTTCAAGCCCCAGCATTTGCATGGTTCTATTTTTTTTATTTTTTTTTAATATAATAGTTTGTCTACATTGTGATATTAAACTGTAAATCAATTTGTTAATTAGAGAGACCTGTTTAAAAGATTGCTTCATTTATTTGTCTTTTTCTTTTTTTTACTTCTTTGGCCTACTTTTAATGAGTTACATAGTGTTGAAGTATGGAAAAGAAGCCATGCTGGTTCATTAGGCCTATTGACTGCTTGCATAAGACAGATCTGATAGCTCAGTGGGTAAAGCATAGGTTTACTGGTCAGCAGGTCCCCACAAGGTTGTGGGTTCAAGCCCCAAATTTGGCATGGTAGTATTTTTTTTTTAATATAATAGTTTGTCTCCTTTGTGACAATAAACTGTAAATCGATTTGTTAATTCAAGAGACCTGTTTAAAAGATTGCTTTATTTATTGGTCTTTTTCTTTTTTTTACTTCTTTGGCCTACTTTTAATGAGTTACATAGTGTTGAAGTATGGAAAAGAAGCCATGCTGGTTCATTAGGCTTATTGACTGTTTGCACAAGACAGATCTGATAGCTCAGTGGGTAAAGCATAGGTTTACTGGTCAGCAAGTCCCCACAAGGATGTGGGTTCAAGTCCCAGCATTGGCATGGTTCTATTTTTTTTTTTTTTTTTTAATATAATAGTTTGTCTACATTGTGATATTAAACTGTAAATCAATTTGTTAATTAGAGAGACCTGTTTAAAAGATTGCTTCATTTATTTGTCTTTTTCTTTTTTTTACTTCTTTGGCCTACTTTTAATGAGTTACATAGTGTTGAAGTATGGAAAAGAAGCCATGCTGGTTCATTAGGCCTATTGACTGCTTGCACAAGACAGATCTGATAGCTCAGTGGGTAAAGCATAGGTTTACTGGTCAGCAGGTCCCCACAAGGTTGTGGGTTCAAGCCCCAGCATTGGCATGGTTCTATTTTTTATTTTTTTTTATATATATATAATAGTTTGTCTACATTGTGACATTAAACTGTAAATCGATTTGTTAATTAGAGAGACCTGTTTAAAAGATTGCTTAATTTATTTATTTATTTTTTTTTTTTTTCTTGTTTGGCCTACTTTTAATATGAGTTTTAATATAGTGTTAAAGTATTGAAAAGAAGCCATGCTGGTTCATTAGGCTTATTGTCTGCTTGCACAAGACAGATCTGATAGCTCAATGGGTAAAGCATAGGTTTAGTGGTCAGCAGGTCCCCACAAGGTTGTGGGTTCAAGCCCCAGATTATGCATGGTAGTAGTTTTTTTTTTTTTTTTTTTGGTAAAACATAATAGTTTGTCTACTTTTGATATTAAACTGTAAATCGATTTGTTAATTAGAGAGACCTGTTTAAAAGATTGCTTTATTTATTTGTCTTTTTTCAAAAAAAAGTTGTTTGGCCTACTTTTAATATGCGTTACATGGTGTTGAAGTATGGAAAAGATGCCATGCTGGTTCATTAGGCCTATTGACTGCTTGCACAAGACAGATCTGATAGCTCAGTGGGTAAAGCATAGGTTTACTGGTCAGCAAGTCCCCACAAGGTTGTTGGTTCAAGCCTCAGCATTGGCATGGTTCTATTTTTTTTTTTTTTATAATAGTTTGTCTACATTGTGATATTAAACTGTCAATCGATTTGTTCATTAGAGAAACCTGTTTAAAAGATTGCTTTATTTATTTGTCTTTTTTTTTTAAACTTGTTTTGCCTACTTTTAATATGAGTTTTAATATAGTGTTGAAGTATGGAAAAGAAGCCATGCTGGTTCATTAGGCTTATTGACTGCTTGCACAAGACAGTTCTTACAGCTCAGTGGGTAAAGCATAGGTTTACTGGTCAGCAGGTCCCCACAAGGTTGTGGGTTCAAGCCCCAGATTTTGCATTGTATTATTATTATTATTTTTTTTTTAGTAAAACATAATAGTTTGTTTACTTTTGATATTAAACTGTAAATTGATTTGTTAAATAGAGAGACCTGTTTAAAAGATTGCTTTATTTATTTGTCTTTTTTTTTTTTTTAAAGTTGTTTGGCCTACTTTTAATATGCGTTACATGGTGTTGAAGTATGGAAAAGATGCCATGCTGGTTAATTAGGCCTATTGACTGCATGCACAAGACAGATCTGATAGCTCAGTGGGTAAAGCATAGGTTTACTGGTCAGCAGGTCCCCACAAGGTTGTGGGTTCAAGCCCCAACTTTGGCATGGTAGTATTTTTTTTTTATATATATATATAATAGTTTGTCTCCTTTGTGACAATAAACTGTAAATCGATTTGTTAATTAAAGAGACCTGTTTAAAAGATTGCTTTATTTATTTGTCTTTTTCTTTTCTTTACTTCTTTGGCCTACTTTTAATGAGTTACATAGTGTTGAAGTATGGAAAAGAAGCCATGCTGGTTCATTAGGCTAATTGACAGCTTGCACAAGACAGATCTGATAGTTTAGTGGGTAAAGCATAGGTTTACTGGTCAGCAGGTCCCCACAAGGTTGTGGGTTCAAGCCCCATATTTTGCATGGTAGTATTATTATTATTATTTTTTTTAGTAAAACATAATAGTTTGTCTACTTTGTGATATTAAACTGTAAATCGATTTGTTAATTAGAGAGACCTGTTTAAAAGATTGCTTTATTTATTTGTCTTTTTTTTTTTTTACTTGTTTGGCCTACTTTTAATGAGTTTTAATATAGTGTTGAAGTATGGAAAAGAAGCCATGCTGGTTCATTAGGCTTTTTGACTGCTTGCACAAGACAGATCTGATAGCTCAGTGGGTAAAGCATAGGTTTACTGGTCAGCAAGTCCCCACAAGGTTGTGGGTTCAAGCCCCAGCATTGTCATGGTTCTAACTTTTTATTTTTTTTATATTATAGTTTGTCTACATTGTGATATTTAACTGTAAATCGATTTGTTAATTAGAGAGACCTGTTGAAAAGATTGCTTTATTTATTTGTCTTTTTTTTTTTTTATTTGTTTGGCCTACTTTTAATGAGTTTTAATATAGTGTTGAAGTATGGAAAAGAAGCCATGCTGGTTCATTAGGCTTATTGACTGCTTGCACAAGACAGATCTAATAGCTCAGTGGGTAAAGCATAGGTTTACTAGTCAGCAAGTCCCCACAAGGTTGTGGGTTCAAGCCCCAGCATTGGCATGGTTCTATTTTTTTTATTTTTTATTTTTTATATAATAGTTTGTCTACATTGTGATATTAAACTGTAAATCGATTTGTTAATTAGAGAGACCTGTTTAAAAGATTGCTTTATTTATTTATTTTTATTTTTTTGAACTTGTTTGGCCTACTTTTAATGAGTTTTAATATAGTGTTAAAGTATGGAAAAGAAGCCATGCTGGTTCATTAGGCTTATTGACTGCTTGCACAAGACAGATCTGATAGCTCAGTGGGTAAAGCATAGGTTTACTGGTCAGCAGGTCCCCACAAAGTTGTGGGTTCAAGCCCCAGATTTTGCATGGTAGTATTTTTTATTTATTTATTTTTTTAATAAAATATAATAGTTTGTCTACTTTGTGATATTAAACTGTAAATCGATTTGTTAATTAGAGAGACCTGTTTAAAAGATTGCTTTATTTATTTGTCCTTTTAAAAAAAAAAGTTGTTTGGCCTACTTTTAATATGCGTTACATGGTGTTGAAGTATGGAAAAGATGCCATGCTGTTTCATTAGGCCTATTGACTGCTTGCACAAGACAGATCTGATAGCTCAGTGGGTAAAGCATAGGTTTACTGGTCAGCAGGTCCCCACAAAGTTGTGGGTTCAAGCCCCAGATTTTGCATGGTAGTATTTTTTATTTATTTATTTTTTTAATAAAATATAATAGTTTGTCTACTTTGTGATATTAAACTGTAAATCGATTTGTTAATTAGAGAGACCTGTTTAAAAGATTGCTTTATTTATTTGTCCTTTTAAAAAAAAAAGTTGTTTGGCCTACTTTTAATATGCGTTACATGGTGTTGAAGTATGGAAAAGATGCCATGCTGTTTCATTAGGCCTATTGACTGCTTGCACAATACAGATCTGATAGCTCAGTGGGTAAAGCATAGGTTTACTGGTCAGCAGGTCCCCATAAGGTTGTGGGTTCAAGCCCCAACTTTGGCATGGTCGTATTTTTTTTGTAATATAATAGTTTGTCTCCTTTGTGACAATAAACTGTAAATCAATTTGTTAATTAAAGAGACCTGTTTAAAAGATTGCTTTATTTATTTGTCTTTTTCTTTTCTTTACTTCTTTGGCCTACTTTTAATGAGTTACATAGTGTTGAAGTATGGAAAAGGAGCCATGCTGGTTCATTAGGCTTATTGACTGCTTGCACAAGACTGATCTGATAGCTCAGTGGGTAAAGCATAGGTTTACTCGTCAGCAAGTCCCCATATGGTTGTGGGTTCAAGCCCCAGCATTGGCATGGTTCTATTTTTTTTTTTTTTTTTAACATAAAAGTTTGTCTACATTGTGATATTAAACTGTAAATCGATTTGTTAATTAGAGAGACCTGTTTAAAAATTTGCTTTATTTATTTGTCTTTTTTTTTTTAAACTTGTTTAGACTACTTTTAATATGAGTTTTAATATAGTGTTGAAGTATGGAAAAGAAGCCATGCTGGTTCATTAGGCTTATTGACTGCTTGCATAAGACAGATCCGATAGCTCAGTGGGTAAAGCATAGGTTTACTGGTCAGCAAGTCCCCACATGGTTGTGGGTTCAAGCCCCAGCATTGGTATGGTTCTATTTTTTTTTTTAATATAATAGTTTGTCTACTTTGTGATATTAAACTGTTAATCGATTTGTTAATTAGAGAGACCTGTTTAAAAGATTGCTTTATTTATTTCTCTTTTTTTTTTTTAAACTTGTTTGGCCTACTTTTAATATGCGTTACATATTGACTGCTTGCACAAGACAGATCTGATAGCTCAGTGGGTAAAGCATAGTTTTACTGGGCAGCAGGTAGGTTGTGGGTTCAAGCCCCAGAATTGGCATGTTAGTTTTTATTTTTATTTTTATATATAAAACATAATAGTTTGTTTACTTTGTGATATTAAACTGTAAATCAATTTGTTAATTAGAGAGACCTGTTTAATAGATTGCTTTATTTATTTGTCTTTTTCTTTTCTTTACTTCTTTGGCCTACTTTTAATGAGTTACATAGTGTTAAAGTATGGAAAAGAAGCCATGCTGGTTCATTAGGCTTATTGACTGCTTGCACAAGACAGATCTGATAGCTCAGTGGGTAAAGCGTAGGTTTACTGGTCAGCAAATCCCCAGAAGGTTGTGGGTTCAATCCCCAGCATTGGCATGGTTCTATTTTTTTTTTATATAATAGTTTGTCTACTTTGTGATATTAAACTGTAAATCGATTTGTTAATTAGAGAGACCTGTTTAAAAGATTGCTTTATTTATTTGTCTTTTTTTTTTTTTAAACTTGTTTGGCCTACTTTTAATATGAGTTTTAATATAGTGTTAAAGTATGGAAAAGAAGCCATGCTGGTTCATTAGGCCTATTGACTGCTTGCACAAGACAGATCTGATAGCTCAGTGGGTAAAGCATAGGTTTACTGGTCAGCAGGTCCCCACAAGGTTGTGGGTTCAAGCCCCAGATTTTGCATGG
Organism: Silurus aristotelis; assembly: GCF_946808225.1. Classification (NCBI taxonomy): domain Eukaryota; kingdom Metazoa; phylum Chordata; class Actinopteri; order Siluriformes; family Siluridae; genus Silurus; species Silurus aristotelis. Next base: position 20,657,621 of record NC_139580.1, read on the forward strand.
TAGTATTTTTTATTCATTTATTTTTTTAATAAAATATAATAGTTTGTCTACTTTGGGATATTAAACTGTAAATCAATTTGTTAATTAGAGAGACCTGTTTAATAGATTGCTTTATTTATTTGTCTTTTTCTTTTCTTTACTTCTTTGGCCTACTTTTAATGATTTACATAGTGTTGAAGTATGGAAAAGAAGCCATGCTGGTTCATTAGGCTTATTGACTGCTTGCACAAGACAGATCTGATAGCTCAGTGGGTAAAGCATAGGTTTACTGGTCAGCAAATCCCCAGACGGTTGTGGGTTCAATCCCCAGCATTGACATGGTTCTTTTTTTTTTTTTTTTTTAATATAATAGTTTGTCTACTTTGTGATATTAAACTGTAAATCGATTTGTTAATTAGAGAGACCTGTTTAAAAGATTGCTTTATTTATTTGTCTTTTTTTTTTAAAACTTGTTTGGCCTACTTTTAATATGAGTTTTAATATAGTGTTGAAGTATGGAAAAGAAGCCATGCTGGTTCATTTGGCTTATTGACTGCTTGCACAAGACAGGTCTGATAGCTCACTGGGTAAAGCATAGGTTTACTGGTCAGCAAGTCCCCACAAGGTTGTGGGTTCAAGCCCCAACTTTGGCATGGTAGTATTTTTTTTTAAATATAATAGTTTGTCTCCTTTGTGACAATAAACTGTAAATCGATTTGTTAATTAAAGAGACCTGTTTAGAAGATTGCTTTATTTATTTGTCTTTTTCTTTTTTTTACTTCTTTGGCCTACTTTTAATGAGTTACATAGTGTTGAAGTATGGAAAAGAAGCCATGCTGGTTCATTAGGCTTATTGACTGCTTGCACAAGACAGATCTGATAGCTCAGTGGGTAAAGCATAGGTTTACTGGTCAGCAAGTCCCCACAAGGTTGTGGGTTCAAGCCCCAGCATTGACATGGTTCTATTTTTTTATTTTTTTATTTTTTATATAATAGTTTGTCTACATTGTGATATTAAACTGTAAATCGATTTGTTAATTAGAGAGACCTGTTTAAAAGATTGCTTTATTTATTTATTTTTATTTTTTTGAACTTGTTTGGCCTACTTTTAATGAGTTTTAATATAGTGTTAAAGTATGGAAAAGAAGCCATGCTGGTTCATTAGGCTTATTGACTGCTTGCACAGGACAGATCTGATAGCTCAGTGGGTAAAGCATAGGTTTACTGGTCAGCAGGTCCCCACAAAGTTGTGGGTTCAAGCCCCAGATTTTGCATGGTAGTATTTTTTATTTATTTATTTTTTTAATAAAATATAATAGTTTGTCTACTTTGTGATATTAAACTGTAAATCGATTTGTTAATTAGAGAGACCTGTTTAAAAGATTGCTTTATTTATTTGTCCTTTTAAAAAAAAAAGTTGTTTGGCCTACTTTTAATATGCGTTACATGGTGTTGAAGTATGGAAAAGATGCCATGCTGTTTCATTAGGCCTATTGACTGCTTGCACAATACAGATCTGATAGCTCAGTGGGTAAAGCATAGGTTTACTGGTCAGCAGGTCCCCATAAGGTTGTGGGTTCAAGCCCCAACTTTGGCATGGTCGTATTTTTTTTGTAATATAATAGTTTGTCTCCTTTGTGACAATAAACTGTAAATCAATTTGTTAATTAAAGAGACCTGTTTAAAAGATTGCTTTATTTATTTGTCTTTTTCTTTTCTTTACTTCTTTGGCCTACTTTTAATGAGTTACATAGTGTTGAAGTATGGAAAAGGAGCCATGCTGGTTCATTAGGCTTATTGACTGCTTGCACAAGACTGATCTGATAGCTCAGTGGGTAAAGCATAGGTTTACTCGTCAGCAAGTCCCCATATGGTTGTGGGTTCAAGCCCCAGCATTGGCATGGTTCTATTTTTTTTTTTATTTTTAATATAAAAGTTTGTCTACATTGTGATATTAAACTGTAAATCGATTTGTTAATTAGAGAGACCTGTTTAAAAATTTGCTTTATTTATTTGTCTTTTTTTTTTTAAACTTGTTTAGACTACTTTTAATATGAGTTTTAATATAGTGTTGAAGTATGGAAAAGAAGCCATGCTGGTTCATTAGGCTTATTGACTGCTTGCATCAGACAGATCCGATAGCTCAGTGGGTAAAGCATAGGTTTACTGGTCAGCATGTCCCCACATGGTTGTGGGTTCAAGCCCCAGCATTGGTATGGTTCTATTTTTTTTTTTAATATAATAGTTTGTCTACTTTGTGATATTAAACTGTTAATCGATTTGTTAATTAGAGAGACCTGTTTAAAAGATTGCTTTATTTATTTCTCTTTTTTTTTTTTAAACTTGTTTGGCCTACTTTTAATATGCGTTACATATTGACTGCTTGCACAAGACAGATCTGATAGCTCAGTGGGTAAAGCATAGTTTTACTGGGCAGCAGGTAGGTTGTGGGTTCAAGCCCCAGAATTGGCATGTTAGTTTTTATTTTTATTTTTATATATAAAACATAATAGTTTGTCTACTTTGTGATATTAAACTGTAAATCAATTTGTTAATTAGAGAGACCTGTTTAATAGATTGCTTTATTTATTTGTCTTTTTCTTTTCTTTACTTCTTTGGCCTACTTTTAATGAGTTACATAGTGTTAAAGTATGGAAAAGAAGCCATGCTGGTTCATTAGGCTTATTGACTGCTTGCACAAGACAGATCTGATAGCTCAGTGGGTAAAGCGTAGGTTTACTGGTCAGCAAATCCCCAGAAGGTTGTGGGTTCAATCCCCAGCATTGGCATGGTTCTATTTTTTTTTTATATAATAGTTTGTCTACTTTGTGATATTAAACTGTAAATCGATTTGTTAATTAGAGAGACCTGTTTAAAAGATTGCTTTATTTATTTGTCTTTTTTTTTTTTTAAACTTGTTTGGCCTACTTTTAATATGAGTTTTAATATAGTGTTAAAGTATGGAAAAGAAGCCATGCTGGTTCATTAGGCCTATTGACTGCTTGCACAAGACAGATCTGATAGCTCAGTGGGTAAAGCATAGGTTTACTGGTCAGCAGGTCCCCACAAGGTTGTGGGTTCAAGCCCCAGATTTTGCATGGTAGTATTTTTTATTCATTTATTTTTTTAATAAAATATAATAGTTTGTCTACTTTGGGATATTAAACTGTAAATCAATTTGTTAATTAGAGAGACCTGTTTAATAGATTGCTTTATTTATTTGTCTTTTTCTTTTCTTTACTTCTTTGGCCTACTTTTAATGATTTACATAGTGTTGAAGTATGGAAAAGAAGCCATGCTGGTTCATTAGGCTTATTGACTGCTTGCACAAGACAGATCTGATAGCTCAGTGGGTAAAGCATAGGTTTACTGGTCAGCAAATCCCCAGACGGTTGTGGGTTCAATCCCCAGCATTGACATGGTTCTTTTTTTTTTTTTTTTTTAATATAATAGTTTGTCTACTTTGTGATATTAAACTGTAAATCGATTTGTTAATTAGAGAGACCTGTTTAAAAGATTGCTTTATTTATTTGTCTTTTTTTTTTAAAACTTGTTTGGCCTACTTTTAATATGAGTTTTAATATAGTGTTGAAGTATGGAAAAGAAGCCATGCTGGTTCATTTGGCTTATTGACTGCTTGCACAAGACAGGTCTGATAGCTCACTGGGTAAAGCATAGGTTTACTGGTCAGCAAGTCCCCACAAGGTTGTGGGTTCAAGCCCCAGCATTGACATGGTTCTATTTTTTTTTTTTTTATATATATAATAGTTTGTCTACATTGTGATATTAAACTGTAAATCGATTTGTTAATTAGAGAGACCTGTTTAAAAGATTGCTTTATTTATTTGTCTTTTTTTTTTTTAAACTTGTTTGGCCTACTTTTAATATGAGTTTTAATATGGTGTTGAAGTATGGAAAAGAAGCCATGCTGGTTCATTAGGCTTATTGACTGCTTGCACAAGACAGATCTGATAGCTCAGTGGGTAACGCATAGGTTTACTGGTCAGCAGGTCCCTATAAGGATGTGGGTTCAAGCCCCAGATTTTGCATGGTAGTATTTTTTATTTATTTATTTTTTTAATAAAATATAATAGTTTGTCTACTTTGTGATATTAAACTGTAAATCGATTTGTTAATTAGAGAGACCTGTTTAAAAGATTGCTTTATTTATTTGTCTTTTTTTCAAAAAACTTGTTTGGCCTACTTTTCATATGAGTTTTAATATAGTGTTGAAGTATGGAAAAGAAGCCATGCTGGTTCATTAGGCTTATTGACTGCTTGCACAAGACAGATATGATAGCTCAGTGGGTAACGCATAGGTTTACTGGTCAGCAGGTCCCCATAAGGATGTGGGTTCAAGCCCCAGATTTTGCATGGTAGTATTTTTTATTTTTTTATTTTTTTAATAAAATATAATAGTTTGTCTACTTTGTGATATTAAACTGTAAATCGATTTGTTAATTAGAGAGACCTGTTTAAAAGATTGCTTTATTTATTTATTATTTTTTTTTTTTTTAAACTTGTTTGGCCTACTTTTAATATGAGTTTTAATATAGTGTTAAAGTATGGAAAAGAAGCCATGCTGGTTCATTAGGCTTATTGACTGCTTGCACAAGACAGGTCTGATTGCTCACTGGGTAAAGCATAGGTTTACTGGTCAGCAAGTCCCCACAAGGTTGTGGGTTCAAGCCCCAACTTTTGCATGAGATTATTATTTTTTTTAAATATAATAGTTTGTCTCCTTTGTGACAATAAACTGTAAATCGATTTGTTAATTAAAGAAACCTGTTTAAAAGATTGCTTTATTTATTTGTCTTTTTCTTTTTTTTACTTCTTTGTCTCCTTTTTCTTTTCTTTGCTTATTTTGCCTACTTTTAATGAGTTACATAGTGTTGAAGTATGGAAAAGGAGCCTAGCTGGTTCATTAGGCTTATTGACTGCTTGCACAAGACAGATCTGATAGCTTAGTGGGTAAAGCATAGGTATACTGGTCTGCAGGTCCCCGCAAGGTTGTGGGTTTAAGCCCCAGCATTGGCATAGTTCTATTTTTTTTTTTTTTTATATAAAAGTTTGTCTACATTGTGATATTAATCTGTAAATCGATTCGTTAATTGCAGAGACCTGTTTAAAAGATTGCTTTATTTATTTGTCTTTTTTTTTTAAACTTGTTTGGCCTACTTTTAATATGAGTTTTAATATAGTGTTGAAGTATGGAAAAGAAGCCATGCTGGTTCATTAGGCTTATTGACTGCTTGCAGAAGACAGATCTGATAGCTCAGTGGGTAAAGCATAGTTTTACTGGTCAGCAGGTCCCCACAAGGTTGTGGGTTCAAGCCCCAGATTTTGCATGGTAGTATTTTTTATTTATTTATTCTTTTAATAAAATATAATAGTTCGTCTACTTTGTGATATTAAACTGTAAATCGATTTATTAATTAGAGAGACCTGTTTAAAAGATTGCTTTATTTATTTATTTATTTTTTTAAACTTGTTTGACCTACTTTTAATATGATTTACATACTGTTGAAGTATAGAAAAGAAGCCATGCTGGTTCATTAGGCTTATTGACTGGTTGCAACAAGACAGATCTGATAGCTCAGTGGGTAAAGCATAGGTTTACTGTTCAGCAGGTCCCCACAAGGTTGTGGGTTCAACCCCCATATATTGCATGGTAGTATTTTTTATTTATTTATTTTTTTAATAAAATATAATAGTTTGTCTACTTTGTGATATTAAACTGTAAATCGATTTGTTAATTGGAGAGACCTGTTCAAAAGATTGCTTTATTTATTTGTCTTTTTTTCAAAAAACTTGTTTGGCCTACTTTTCATATGAGTTTTAATATAGTGTTGAAGTATGGAAAAGAAGCCATGCTGGTTCATTAGGCTTATTGACTGCTTGCACAAGACAGATATGATAGCTCAGTGGGTAACGCATAGGTTTACTGGTCAGCAGGTCCCCATAAGGATGTGGGTTCAAGCCCCAGATTTTGCATGGTAGTATTTTTTATTTATTTATTTTTTTAATAAAATATAATAGTTTGTCTACTTTGTGATATTAAACTGTAAATCGATTTGTTAATTAGAGAGACCTGTTTAAAAGATTGCTTTATTTATTTATTATTTTTTTTTTTTTTTAAACTTGTTTGGCCTACTTTTAATATGAGTTTTAATATAGTGTTAAAGTATGGAAAAGAAGCCATGCTGGTTCATTAGGCTTATTGACTGCTTGCACAAGACAGGTCTGATTGCTCACTGGGTAAAGCATAGGTTTACTGGTCAGCAAGTCCCCACAAGGTTGTGGGTTCAAGCCCCAACTTTTGCATGAGATTATTATTTTTTTTAAATATAATAGTTTGTCTCCTTTGTGACAATAAACTGTAAATCGATTTGTTAATTAAAGAAACCTGTTTAAAAGATTGCTTTATTTATTTGTCTTTTTCTTTTTTTTACTTCTTTGTCTCCTTTTTCTTTTCTTTGCTTATTTTGCCTACTTTTAATGAGTTACATAGTGTTGAAGTATGGAAAAGGAGCCTAGCTGGTTCATTAGGCTTATTGACTGCTTGCACAAGACAGATCTGATAGCTTAGTGGGTAAAGCATAGGTATACTGGTCTGCAGGTCCCCGCAAGGTTGTGGGTTTAAGCCCCAGCATTGGCATAGTTCTATTTTTTTTTTTTTTTATATAAAAGTTTGTCTACATTGTGATATTAATCTGTAAATCGATTCGTTAATTGCAGAGACCTGTTTAAAAGATTGCTTTATTTATTTGTCTTTTTTTTTTAAACTTGTTTGGCCTACTTTTAATATGAGTTTTAATATAGTGTTGAAGTATGGAAAAGAAGCCATGCTGGTTCATTAGGCTTATTGACTGCTTGCAGAAGACAGATCTGATAGCTCAGTGGGTAAAGCATAGTTTTACTGGTCAGCAGGTCCCCACAAGGTTGTGGGTTCAAGCCCCAGATTTTGCATGGTAGTATTTTTTATTTATTTATTCTTTTAATAAAATATAATAGTTCGTCTACTTTGTGATATTAAACTGTAAATCGATTTATTAATTAGAGAGACCTGTTTAAAAGATTGCTTTATTTATTTATTTATTTTTTTAAACTTGTTTGACCTACTTTTAATATGATTTACATACTGTTGAAGTATAGAAAAGAAGCCATGCTGGTTCATTAGGCTTATTGACTGGTTGCAACAAGACAGATCTGATAGCTCAGTGGGTAAAGCATAGGTTTACTGTTCAGCAGGTCCCCACAAGGTTGTGGGTTCAACCCCCATATATTGCATGGTAGTATTTTTTATTTATTTATTATTTTAATAAAATATAATAGTTTGTTTACTTTGTGATATTAAACTGTAAATCGATTTGTTAATTAAAGAGACCTGTTTAAAAGATTGCTTTATTTATTTGTCTTTTTTTTTAAAACTTGTTTGGCCTACTTTTAATATGAGTTTTAATATAGTGTTGAAGTATGGAAAAGAAGTCATGCTGGTTCATTTAGCTTATTGACTGCTTGCACAAGACAGGTCTGATAGCTCACTGGGTAAAGCATAGGTTTACTGGTCAGCAAGTCCCCACAAGGTTGTGGGTTCAAGCCCCAACTTTGGCATGGTAGTTTTTTTTTTTAAATATAATAGTTTGTCTCCTTTGTGACAATAAACTGTAAATCGATTTGTTAATTAAAGAGACCTGTTTAAAAGATTGCTTTATTTATTTGTCTTTTTCTTTTTTTTACTTCTTTGGCCTACTTTTAATGAGTTACATAGTGTTGAAGTATGGAAAAGAAGCCATGCTGGTTCATTAGGCTTATTGACTGCTTGCACAAGACAGATCTGATAGCTCAGTGGGTAAAGCATAGGTTTACTGCTCAGCAAGTCCCCACAAGGTTGTGGGTTCAAGCCCCAGCATTGACATGGTTCTATTTTTTTTTTTTTATATATATAATAGTTTGTCTACATTGTGATATTAAACTGTAAATCGATTTGTTAATTAGAGAGACCTGTTTAAAAGATTGCTTTATTTATTTGTCTTTTTTTTTTAAACTTGTTTGGCCTACTTTTAATATGAGTTTTAATATGGTGTTGAAGTATGGAAAAAAAGCCATGCTGGTTCATTAGGCTTATTGACTGCTTGCACAAGACAGATCTGATAGCTCAGTGGGTAAAGCATAGGTTTACTGGTCAGCAGGTCCCCACAAGGTTGTGGGTTCAAGCCCCAGATTTTGCATGGTAGTATTTTTTTATTTTTTTATTTTTAAAATAAAATATAATAGTTTGTCTACTTTGTGATATTAAACTGTAAATCAATTTGTTAATTAGAGAGACCTGTTTAAAAGATTGCTTTATTTATTAGTCTTTTTGTTTTTAAGGTTGTTTGGCCTACTTTTAATATGCGTTACATGTTGTTGAAGTATGGAAAAGATGCCATGCTGGTTCATTAGGCCTATTGACTGCTTGCACAAGACAGATCTGATAGCTCAGTGGATAAAGCATAGGTTTACTGGTCAGCAGGTCCCCACAAGGTTGTGGGTTCAAGCCCCAACTTTGTCTTGGTGTATTTTTTTTTTTAATATAAGAGTTTGTCTCCTTTTTGACAATAAACTGTGAATCGATTTGTTAATTAAAGAGACCTGTTTAGAAGATTGCTTTATTTATTTGTCTGTTTCTTTTCTTTACTACTTTGGCCTACTTTTAATGAGTTACATATTGTTGAAGTATGGAAAAGAAGCCATGCTGGTTCATTTGGCTTATTGACTGCTTGCACAAGACAGATCTGATGGCTCAGTGGGTAAAGCATAGGTTTACTGGTCAGCAAGTCCCCACATGGTTGTGGTTTTAAGACCCAGAATTGGCATGGTTCTATTTTAATTTTTTATTTTTTATTTAATAGTTTGTCTACTTTGTGATATTAAACTGTTAATCGATTTGTTAATTAGAGAGACCTGTTTAAAAGATTGCTTTATTTATTTGTCTTTTTTTTTTTAAACTTGTTTGGCCTACTTTTAATATGCGTTACATATTGACTGCTTGCACAAAACAGATCTGATAGCTCAGTGGGTAAAGCATAGGTTTACTGGGCAGTAGGTCCCCACAAGGTTGTGGGTTCAAGCCCCAGAATTGGCATGGTTCTATTTTTTTTTTTATATATAATAGTTTGTCTACATTGTGATATTAAACTGTAAATCGATTTGTTAATTAGAGAGACCTGTTTAAAAGATTGCTTTATTTATTTGTCTTTTTTTTTTTTAACTTGTTTGCCCTACTTTTAATATGAGTTTTAATATAGTGTTGAAGTATGGAAAAGAAGCCATGCTGGTTCATTAGGCTTATTGACTGCTTGCACAAGACAGATCTGATAGCTCAGTGGGTAAAGCATAGGTTTACTGGTCAGCAGGTCCCCACAAGGTTGTGGGTTCAAGCCCCAGATTTTGCATGGCAGTATTTTTTATTTATTTTTTTTTTTTAATAAAATGTAATAGTTTGTCTACTTTGTGATATTAAACTGTAAATCGATTTGTTAATTAGAGAGACCTGTTTAAAAGATTGCTTTATTTATTTGTCTTTTTTTTTTTTTTAAAGTTGTTTGGCCTACTTTTAATATGCGTTACATGGTGTTGAAGTATGGAAAAGATGCCATGCTGTTTCATTTGGCCAATTACTGGTTACACAAGACAGATCTGATAGCTTAGTGGGTAAAGCATAGGTTTACTGGTCAGCAGGTCCCCATAAGGTTGTGGGTTCAAGCCCCAACTTTGGCATGGTAGTATATTTTTTTATATAATAGTTTGTCTGCTTTGTGACAATAAACTGTAAATCGATTTGTTAATTAAAGAGACATGTTTAAAAGATTGCTTTATTTATTTGTCTTTTTCTTTTCTTTACTTCTTTGGCCTACTTTTAATGAGTTACATAGTGTTGAAGTATGAAAAAGAAGCCATGCTGGTTCATTAGGCTTATTGACTGCTTGCACAAGACAGATCTGATGGCTCAGTGGGTAAAGCATAGGTTTACTGGTCAGCAAGTCCCCACATGGTTGTGGTTTCAAGACCCAGAATTGGCATGGTTCTATTTTAATTTTTTATTTTTTATTTAATAGTTTGTCTACTTTGTGATATTAAACTGTTAATCGATTTGTTAATTAGAGAGACCTGTTTAAAAGATTAGTTTATTTATTTGTCTTTTTTTTTTAAACTTGTTTGGCCTACTTTTAATATGAGTTTTAATATAGTGTTGAAGTATGGAAAAGAAGCCATGCTGGTTCATTAGGCTTATTGACTGGCTGCACAAAACAGATCTGATAGCTCAGTGGGTAAAGCATAGGTTTACTGGTCAGCAGGTCCCCACAAGGTTGTGGGTTCAAGCCCCAGATTTTGCATGGTAGTATTTTTTATTTATTTATTTTTTTTAATAAAATATAATAGTTTGTCTACTTTGTGATATTAAACTGTAAATCGATTTGTTAATTAGAGAGACCTGTTTAAAAGATTGCTTTATTTATTTGTCTTTTTCTTTTTTTTACTTCTTTGGCCTACTTTTAATGAGTTACATAGTGTTGAAGTATGGAAAAGAAGCCATGCTGGTTCATTAGGCTTATTGACTGCTTGCACACGACAGATCTGATAGCTCAGTGGGTAAAGCATAGGTTTACTGGTCAGCAAGTCCCCACAAGGTTGTGGGTTCAAGCCCCAGCATTGGCATGGTTATATTTTTTTATTTTTTTTTTATATAATAGTTTGTCTACATTGTGATATTAAACTGTAAATAAATTTGTTAATTAGAGAGACCTGTTTAAAAGATTGCTTCATTTATTTGTCTTTTTTTTTTAAACTTGTTTGACCTACTTTAATATGATTTACATAATGTTGAAGTATGGAAAAGAAGCCATGCTCATTCATTAGGCTTATTGACTGGTTACACAAGACATATCTGATAGCTCAGTGGGTAAAGCATAGGTTTACTGGTCAGCAGGTCCCCACAAGGTTGTGGGTTCAAGCCCCAGATTTTGCATGGTAGCATTTTTTATTTTTTTATTATTTTTTAAAAAAAATATAATAGTTTGTCTACTTTGTGATATTAAACTGTAAATCGATTTGTTAATTAGAGAGACCTGTTTAAAAGATTGCTTTATTTATTTGTCTTTTTTTTTTTTTAACTTGTTCGGCCTACTTTTAATATGAGTTACATAGTGTTGAAGTATGGAAAAGAAGCCATGCTGGTTCATTAGGCCTATTGACTGCTTGCACAAGACAGATCTGATAGCTCAGTGGGTAAAGCATAGGTTTACTGGTCAGCAGGTCCCCACAAGGTTGTGGGTTCAAGCCCCAACTTTGGCATGGTAGTATTTTTTTTTTTAATATAATAGTTTGTCTCCTTTGTGACAATAAACTGTAAATCGATTTGCTAATTAAAGAGACCTGTTTAAAAGATTGCTTTATTTATTTGTCTTTTTCTTTTTTTTACTTCTTTGGCCTACTTTTAATGTTACATAGTGTTGAAGTATGGAAAAGAAGCCATGCTGGTTCATTAGGCTTATTGACTGCTTGCACAAAACAGATCTGATAGCTCAGTGGTTAAAGCATAGGTTTACTGGTCAGCAGGACCCCACAAGGTTGTGGGTTCAAGCCCCAGAATTGGCATGGTAGTTTTTATTTTTATTTTTTATATATAAAACATAATAGTTTGTCTACTTTCTGATATTTAACTGTAAATCGATTTGTTAATTAGAGAGACCTGTTTAAAAGATTGCTTTATTTATTTGTCTTTTTTTTTAAACTTGTTTGACCTACTTTTCATATGATTTACATACTGTTAAAGTATGGAAAAAAAGCCATGCTGGTTCATTAGGCTTATTGACTGCTTGCACAAGACAGTTCTGATAGCTCAGTGGGTAAAGCATAGGTTTACTGGGCAGCAGGTCCCCACAAGGTTGTGGGTTCAAGCCCCAACATTGGCATGGTAGTATTTTTTAAAAAATATTATAGTTTGTCTACTTTGTGACAATAAACTGTAAATCGATTTGTTAATTAAAGAGACCTGTTTAAAAGATTGCTTTATTTATTTGTCTTTTTCTTTTTTTTACTTCTTTGGCCTACTTTTAATGAGTTACATAGTGTTGAAGTATGGAAAAGAAGCCATGTTGGTTCATTAGGCTTATTGACTGTTTGCACAAGACAGATCTGATAGCTCAGTGGGTAAAGCATAGGTTTACTGGTCAGCAAGTCCCCACAAGGTTGTGGGTTCAAGCATTGGCATGGTTCTATTTTTTATTTTTTATTTTTTTATATATAATAGTTTGTCTACATTGTAATATTAAACTGTAAATCGATTTGTTAATTAGAGAGACCTGTTTAAAAGATTGCTTTATTTATTTGTCTTTTTTTTTTTTTAAACTTGTTTGGCCTACTTTTAATATGAGTTTTAATATAGTGTTGAAGTATGGAAAAGAAGCCATGCTGGTTCATTAGGCTTATTGACTGCTTGCACAAGACAGATCTGATAGCTCAGTGGGTAAAGCATAGGTTTACTGGTCAGCCGGTCCCCACAAGGTTGTGGGTTCAAGCCCCAGATTTTGCATGGTAGTATTATTATTTTTTTTTTTTTTTATTAAAACATAATAGTTTGTTTACTTTTGATATTAAACTGTAAATCGATTTGTTAATTAGAGAGACCCGTTTAAAAGATTGCTTTATTTATTTGTCTTTTTTTTTTTTAAAGTTGTTTGGCCTACTTTTAATATGCGTTACATGGTGTTGAAGTATGGAAAAGATGCCATGCTGGTTCATTAGGCCTATTGACTGCTTGCACAAGACAGATCTGATAGCTCAGTGGGTAAAGCATAGGTTTACAGGTCAGCAGGTCCCCACACGGTTGTGGTTCAAGCCCCAACTTTGGCATGGTAGTATTTTTTTTTTTTATATATATAATAGTTTGTCTCCTTTGTGACAATAAACTGTAAATCGATTTGTTAATTAAAGAGACCTGTTTAAAAGATTGCTTTATTTATTTGTCTTTTTCTTTTTTTTAATTCTTTGGCCTACTTTTAATGAGTTACATAGTGTTGAAGTGTGGAAAAGAAGCCATGCTGGTTCATTAGGCTTATTGACTGCTTGCACAAGACAGATCTAATAGCTCAGTGGGTAAAGCATAGGTTTACTGGTCAGCAAGTCCCCACAAGGTTGTGGGTTCAAGCCCCAGCATTGGCATGGTTCTATTTTTTTTTTTTTTTTTTATATATAATAGTTTGTCTACATTGTGATATTAAACTGTAAATCAATTTGTTAATTAGAGAGACCTGTTTAAAAGATTGCTTTATTTATTTGTCTTTTTTTTTAAACTTGTTTGACCTACTTTAATATGATTTACATACTGTTGAAGTATGGAAAAGAAGCCATGCTGGTTCATTAGGCTTATTGACTGCTTACACAAGACATATCTGATAGCTCAGTGGGTAAAGCATAGGTTTACTGGTCAGCAGGTCCCCACAAGGTTGTGGGTTCAAGCCCCAGATTTTGCATGGTAGCATTTTTTATTTTTTATTTTTTAATTGACTGCTTGCACAAGACAGATCTGATAGTTTAGTGGGTAAAGCATAGGTTTTTCTGGTCAGCAGGTCCCCACAAGGTTGTGGGTTCAAGCCCCAGATTTTGCATGGTAGTATTATTATTATTTTGTTTTTTAGTAAAACATAATAGTTTGTCTACTTTTGATATTAAACTGTAAATCGATTTGTTAATTAGAGAGACCTGTTTAAAAGATTGCTTTATTTATTTGTCTTTTCTTTTTAAAAAAGTTGTTTGGCCTACTTTTAATATGCGTTACATGGTGTTGAAGTATGGAAAAGATGCCATGCTGGTTCATTAGGCCTATTGACTGCCTGCACAAGACAGATCTGATAGCTCAGTGGGTAAAGCATAGGTTTACTGGTCAGCAGGTCCCTGCAAGGTTGTGGGTTCAAGCCCCAACTTTGGCATGGTAGTATTTTTTTTTCATATATATATAATAGTTTGTCTCCTTTGTGACAATAAACTGTAAATCGATTTGTTAATTAAAGAGACCAGTTTAAAAGATTGCTTTATTTATTTGTCTTTTTCTTTTCTTTACTTCTTTGGCCTACTTTTAATGAGTTACATAGTGTTGAAGTATGGAAAAGAAGCCATGCTGGTTCATTAGGCTTATTGACTGCTTGCTCAAGACAGTTCTGATAGCTCAGTGGGTAAAGCATAGGTTTACTCGTCAGCAAGTCCGCACAAGGTTGTGGGTTCAAGCCCCAGCATTGGCATGGTTCTATTTTTATTTTTTATATTTTTTATATAATAGTTTGTCTACTTTGTGATATTAAACTGTTAATCGATTTGTTAATTAGAGAGTCCTGTTTAAAAGATTGCTTTATTTATTTGTCTTTTTTTTTTTAAACATTTTTGGCCTACTTTTAATATGAGTTACATACTGTTGAAGTATGGAAAAGATGCCATGCTGGTTCATTAGGCCTATTGAATGCTTACACAAACAGATCTGATAGCTCAGTGGGTAAAGCATAGGTTTACTGGTCAGCAGGTCCCCATAAGGTTGTGGATTCAAGCCCCAGGTTTTGCATGGTAGTATTTTTTTTTTTAATATAATAGTTTGTCTCCTTTGTGACAATAAACTGTAAATCGATTTGGTAATTAGAGAGACCTGTTTAAAAGATTGCTTTATTTATTTGTCTTTTTTTTTTTTAAACTTGTTTGGCCTACTTTTAATATGAGTTCAAATATAGTGTTGAAGTATGGAAAAGAAGCCATGCTGGTTCATTAGGCTTATTGACTGCTTGCATAAAACAGATCTGATAGCTCAGTGGGTAAAGCATAGGTTTACTGGTCAGCAGGTCCCCACAAGGTTGTGGGTTCAAGCCCCAGATTTTGCATGGTAGTATTTTTTTTTATTTATTTTTTAAATAAAATATAATAGTTTGTCTACTTTGTGATATTAAACTGTAAATCGATTTGTTAATTAGAGAGACCTGTTTAAAAGATTGCTTTATTTATTTGTCTTTTTAAAAAAAAAAGTTTTTTGGCCTACTTTTAATATGCGTTACATGGTGTTGAAGTATGGAAAAGATGCCATGCTGTTTCATTAGGCCTATTGACTGCTTGCACAATACAGATCTGATAGCTCAGTGGGTAAAGCATAGGTTTACTGGTCAGCAGGTCCCCATAAGGTTGTGGGTTCAAGCCCCAACTTTGGCATGGTAGTATTTTTTTTGTAATATAATAGTTTGTCTCCTTTGTGACAATAAACTGTAAATCGATTTGTTAATTAAAGAGACCTGTTTAAAAGATTGCTTTATTTATTTGTCTTTTTCTTTTCTTTACTTCTTTGGCCTACTTTTAATGAGTTACATAGTGTTGAAGTATGGAAAAGGAGCCATGCTGGTTCATTAGGCTTATTGATTGCTTGCACAAGACAGATCTGATAGCTCAGTGGGTAAAGCATAGGTTTACTGGTCAGCAGGTCCCCACAAGGTTGTGGGTTCAATTCCCAGATTTTGCATGGTAGTATTTAAAAAAATTTTTTTTTAAATAAAATATAATATTTTGTCTACTTTGTGATATTAAACTGTAAATCGATTTGTTAATTAGAGAGACCTGTTTAAAAGATTGCTTTATTTATTTGTCTTTTTTAAAAAACTTGTTTGACTTACTTTTAATATGATTTACATACTGTTGAAGTATGTAAAAGAAGCCATGCTGGTTCATTAGGCTTATTGACTGCTTGCATAAGACAGATCTGATAGCTCAGTGGGTAAAGCATAGGTTTACTCAGGGATAGGTAAAGCATAGGTTTCATCAGGTCCCCATAAGGTTGTGGGTTCAAGCCCCAACTTTGGCATGGTAGTGTTTTTTTTTTTTATATAATAGTTTGTCTCCTTTGTGACAATAAACTGTAAATCGATTTGGTAATTAAAGAGACCTGTTTAAAAGATTGCTTTATTTATTTGTCTTTTTCTTTTCTTTACTTCTTTGGCCTACTTTTAATGAGTTACATAGTGTTGAAGTATGGAAAAGAAACCATGCTGGTTCATTAGGCTTATTGACTGCTTGCACAAGACAGATCTAATAGCTCAGTGGGTAAAGCATAGGGTTACTGGTCAGCAAGTCCCCACAAGGTTGTGGGTTCAAGCCCCAGCTTTGGCATGGTTCTATTTTTTATTTTTATTTTTTTATATAATAGTTTGTCTACATTGTGATATTAAACTGTAAATCGATTTGTTAATTAGAGAGACCTGTTTAAAAGATTGCTTTATTTATTTGTCTTTTTTAAAAAAAAACTTGTTTGGCCTACTTTTAATATGAGTTACATACCGTTGAAGTATGGAAAAGAAGCCATGCTGGTTCATTAGGCTTATTGACTGCTTGCACAAGACAGATCCGATAGCTCAGTGGGTAAAGCATAGGTTTACTGGTCAGCAGGTCCCCACAAGGTTGTGGGTTCAAGCCCCAGATTTTGCATGGTAGTATTTTATTTTATTTTATTTTTTTAATAAAATATAATAGTTTGTCTACTTTGTCATATTAAACTGTAAATCGATTTGTTAATTAGAGAGAGACCTGTTTAAAAGATTGCTTTATTTATTTGTCTTTTTTTTTTTTAAGTTGTTTGGCCTACTTTTAACATGCGTTACATGTTGTTGAAGTATGGAAAAGATGCCATGCTGGTTCATTAGGACTATTGACTGCTTGGACAAGACAGATCTGATAGCTCAGTGGGTAAAGCATAGCTTTACTGGTCAGCAGGTCCCCACAAGGTTGTGGGTTCAATCCCCAACTTTGGCATGGTAGTATTTTTTTTTTAATATAATAGTTTGTCTCCTTTGTGACAATAAACTGTAAATCGATTTGTTAATCAAAGAGACCTGTTTAAAAGATTTCTTTATTAATTTGTCTTTTTCTTTTCTTTACTTCTTTGGACTAATTTTAATGAGTTACATAGTGTTGAAGTATGGAAAAGAAGCCATGCTGGTTCATTAGGCTTATTGACTGGTTGCACAAGACAGATCTGATAGCTCAGTGGGTAAAGCATAGGTTTATTGGTCAGCAGGTCCCCACAAGGTTGTGGGTTCAAGCCCCAGATTTTGCATGGTAGTATTTTTTATTTATTTATTTTTTTAATAAAATATAATAGTTTGTCTACTTTGTGATATTAAACTGTAAATCGATTTGTTAATTAGAGAGACCTGTTTAAAAGATTGCTTTATTTATTTGTCTTTTTTTTTTTTAACTTGTTTGGCCTACTTTTAATGAGTTTTAATATAGTGTTGAAGTATGGAAAAGATGCCATGCTGGTTCATTAGGCTTATTGACTGCTTGCACAAGACAGATCTGATAGCTCAGTGGGTAAAGCATAGGTTTAGTGCTCAGCAGGACCCCACAAGGTTGTGGGTTCAAGCCCCAGAATTGGCATGGTAGTTTTTATTTTTATTTTTTATATTAATTAGAGAGACCTGTTTAAAAGATTGCTTTATTTATTTGTCTTTTTTTAAAAACTTGTTTGACCTACTTTTAATATGATTTACATATTGTTGAAGTATGGAAAAGAGGCCATGCTGGTTCATTAGGCTTATTGACTGCTTGCACTAGACAGTTCTGATAGCTCAGTGGGTAAAGCATAGGTTTACTGGTCAGCAGATCCACACAAGGTTGTGGGTTCAAGACCCAGATTTTGCATGATAGTATTTTTTATTTATTTATTTTATATATTTAAAATATAATAGTTTGTCTCCTTTGTGACAATAAACTGTAAATCGATTTGTTAATTAGAGAGACCTGTTTAAAAGATTGCTTTATTTATTTGTCTTTTTCTTTTTTTTTACTTCTTTGGCCTACTTTTAATGAGTTACATAGTGTTGAAGTATGGAAAAGAAGCCATGCTGGTTCATTAGGCTTATTGACTGCTTGCACAAAACAGATCTGATAGCTCAGTGGTTAAAGCATAGGTTTACTGGTCAGCAGGACCCCACAAGGTTGTGGGTTCAAGCCCCAGAATTGGCCTGGTAGTTTTTATTTTTATTTTTTATATATAAAACATAATAGTTTGTCTACTTTCTGATATTTAACTGTAAATCGATTTGTTAATTAGAGAGACCTGTTTAAAAGATTGCTTTATTTATTTGTCTTTTTTTTTTAACTTGTTTGACCTACTTTTAATATGATTTACATACTGTTGAAGTATGGAAAAGAAGCCATGCTGGTTCATTAGGCTTATTGACTGCTTGCACTAGACAGTTCTGATAGCTCAGTGGGTAAAGCATAGGTTTACTGGTCAGCAGGTCCCCACAAGGTTGTGGGTTCAAGCCCCAACATTGGCATGGTAGTATTTTTTTTTAAATATTATAGTTTGTCTACTTTGTGACAATAAACTGTAAATCGATTTGTTAATTAAAGAGACCTGTTTAAAAGATTGCTTTATTTATTTGTCTTTTTCTTTTTTTTACTTCTTTGGCCTACTTTTAATGAGTTACATAGTGTTGAAGTATGGAAAAGAAGCCATGCTCATGAAAAGATTGCTTTATTTATTTGTCTTTTTTAAAAAAAAAGTTGTTTGGCCTACTTTTAATATGCGTTACATGGTGTTGAAGTATGGAAAAGATGCCATGCTGTTTCATTAGGCTTATTGACTGCTTGCACAAGACAGATCTGATAGCTCAGTGGGTAAAGCATAGGTTTACTCGTCAGCAAATCCCCAGAAGGTTGTGGGTTCAAGCCCCAACTTTCACATAATAGTATTTTTTTTTTAAATATAATAGTTTGTCTCCTTTGTGACAATAAACTGTAAATCGATTTGTTAATTAAAGAGACCTGTTTAAAAGATTGCTTTATTTATTTGTCTTTTTTTTTTTTTACTTCTTTGGCCTACTTTTAATATGAGTTTTAATATAGTGTTGAAGTATGGAAAAGAAGCCATGCTGGTTCATTAGGCTTATTGACTGCTTGCACAAGACAGATCTGATAGCTCAGTGGGTAAAGCATAGGTTTACTCGTCCGCAAGTCCCCATATGGTTGTGGGTTCAAGCCCCAGCATTGGCATGGTTCTATTTTTTTTTTTTTATATATGTAATAGTTTGTATACTTTGTGATATTAAACTGTTAATCGATTTGTTAATTAGAGAGACCTGTTTAAAAGATTGCTTTATTCATTTGTCTTTTTTTCAAAAACTTGTTTCGCCTACTTTTAATATGAGTTACATACTGTTGAAGTATGGAAAAGAAGCCATGCTGGTTCATCAGGCTTATTGACTGCTTGCACAAGACAGATCTGATAGCTCAGTGGGTAAAGCATAGGTTTACTCGTCAGCAAGTCCCCATATGGTTGTGGGTTCAAGCCCCAGCATTGGCATGGTTCTATTTTTTTTTTTTTATATATATATATATATATATATATATATATATAATAGTTTGTCTACTTTGTGATATTAAACTGTTAATCGATTTGTTAATTAGAGAGACCTGTTTAAAAGATTGCTTTATTTATTTGTCTTCTTTTTTAAAAACTTGTGTCGCCTACTTTTAATATGAGTTACATACTGTTGAAGTATGGAAAAGAAGCCATGCTGGTTCATCAGGCTTATTGCCTGCTTGCACAAGACAGATCTGATAGCTCAGTGGGTAAAGCATAGGTTTACTCGTCAGCAAGTCCCCATATGGTTGTGGGTTCAAGCCCCAGCATTGGCATGGTTCTATTTTTTTTTTTTTATATATATATATATATAATAGTTTGTCTACTTTGTGATATTAAACTGTTAATCGATTTGTTAATTAGAGAGACCTGTTTAAAAGATTGCTTTATTTATTTGTCTTTTTTTTCAAAAACTTGTTTGGCCTACTTTTAATATGAGTTACATACTGTTGAAGTATGGAAAAGAAGCCATGCTGGTTCATTAGGCTTATTGACTGCTTGTACAAGACAGATCTGATAGCTCAGTGGGTAAAGCATAGGTTTACTGGTTAGCAGGTCCCCACAAGGTTGTGGGTTCAAGCCCCAGATTTTGCATGGTAGTATTTTTTATTTATTTATTTTTTTTAATAAAATATAATAGTTTGTCTACTTTGTGATATTAAACTGTAAATGATTTGTTAATTATAGAGACCTGTTTAAAAGATTGCTTTATTTATTTGTCTTTTTTTTTTTTTTACTTTTTTGGCCTACTTTTAATATGCGTTACATGGTGTTGAAGTATGGAAAAGATGCCATGCTGGTTCATTAGGCCTATTGAATGCTTACACAAGACAGATCTGATAGCTCAGTGGGTAAAGCATAGGTTTACTGGTCAGCAGGTCCCCATAAGGTTGTGGGTTCAAGCCCCAGATTTTGCATGGTAGTATTTTTTTTTTAATATAATAGTTTGTCTCCTTTGTGACAATAAACTGTAAATCGATTTGGTAATTAGAGAGACCTGTTTAAAAGATTGCTTTATTTATTTGTCTTTTTTTTTTTTAAACTTGTTTGGCCTACTTTTAATATGAGTTTTAATATAGTGTTGAAGTATGGAAAAGAAGCCTAGCTGGTTCATTAGGCTTATTGACTGCTTGCACAAGACAGATCTGATAGCTCAGTGGGTAAAGCATAGCTTTACTGGTCAGCAAGTCCCCACAAGGTTGTGGGTTTAAGCCCCAGCATTGGCATGGTTCTATTTTTTATTTTTTTTTTATTTAAAAGTTTGTCTACATTGTGATATTAAACTGTAAATCGATTCGTTAATTGCAGAGACCTGTTTAAAAGATTGCTTTATTTATTTGTCTTTTTTTTTTTAACTTGTTTGGCCTACTTTTAATATGAGTTTTAATATAGTGTTGAAGTATGGAAAAGAAGCCATGCTGGTTCATTAGGCTTATTGACTGCTTGCACAAGACAGATCTGATAGCTCAGTGGGTAAAGCATAGGTTTACTGGTCAGCAAGTCCCCACAAGGTTGTGGGTTCAAGCCCCAGCATTGGCATGGTTCTATTTTTTTTTTATTTTTTTTTTATATATAATAGTTTGTCTACATTGTGATATTAAACTGTAAATCGATTTGTTAATAAAAGAGACCTGTTTAAAAGATTGCTTTATTTATTTGTCTTTTTTTTCAAAAACTTGTTTGGCCTACTTTTAATATGAGTTACATACTGTTGAAGTATGGAAAAGAAGCCATGCTGGTTCATTAGGCTTATTGACTGCTTGCACAAGACAGATCTGATAGCTCAGTGGGTAAAGCATAGGTTTACTGGTCAGCAAGTCCCCACAAGGTTGTGGGTTCAAGCCCCAGCATTGGCATGGTTCTATTTTTTTTTTTTTTTTTTTTATATATATAATAGTTTGTCTACATTGTGATATTAAACTGTAAATCGATTTGTTAATAAAAGAGACCTGTTTAAAAGATTGCTTTCTTTATTTGTCTTTTTTTTTTTTATTTGTTTGGCCTACTTTTAATGAGTTTTAATATAGTGTTGAAGTATGGAAAAGAAACCATGCTGGTTCATTAGGCTTATTGACTGCTTGCACAAAATAGATCTAATAGCTAAGTGGGTAATGCATAGGGTTACTGGTCAGCAAGTCCCCACAAGGTTGTGGGTTCAAGCCCCAGCTTGGCATGGTTCTATTTTTTATTTTTATTTTTTTATATAATAGTTTGTCTACATTGTGATATTAAACTGTAAATCGATTTGTTAATTAGAGAGACCTGTTTAAAAGATTGCTTTATTTATTTGTCTTTTTTTTTTTTTAAACTTGTTTGGCCTACTTTTAATATGAGTTTTAATATAGTGTTGAAGTATGGAAAAAAAGCCATGCTGGTTCATTAGGCTTATTGACTGCTTGCACAAAACAGATCTGATAGCTCAGTGGGTAAAGCATAGGTTTACTGATCAGCAAGTCCCCACAAGGTTGTGGGTTCAAGCCCCAGCATTGGCATGGTTCTATTTTTTTTTTATTTTTTTTTATATATAATAGTTTGTCTACATTGTGATATTAAACTGTAAATCGATTTGTTAATAAAAGAGACCTGTTTAAAAGATTGCTTTATTTATTTGTCTTTTTTTTCAAAAACTTGTTTGGCCTACTTTTAATATGAGTTACATACTGTTGAAGTATGGAAAAGAAGCCATGCTGGTTCATTAGGCTTATTGACTGCTTGCACAAGACAGATCTGATAGCTCAGTGGGTAAAGCATAGGTTTACTGGTCAGCAAGTCCCCACAAGGTTGTGGGTTCAAGCCCCAGCATTGGCATGGTTCTATTTTTTTTTTTTTTTTTTTATATCTAATAGTTTGTCTACATTGTGATATTAAACTGTAAATCGATTTGTTAATAAAAGAGACCTGTTTAAAAGATTGCTTTCTTTATTTGTCTTTTTTTTTTTATTTGTTTGGCCTACTTTTAATGAGTTTTAATATAGTGTTGAAGTATGGAAAAGAAGCCATGCTGGTTCATTAGGCTTATTGACTGCTTGCACAAGACAGATTTGATAGCTCAGTGGGTAAAGCATAGGTTTACTGGTCAGCCGGTCCCCACAAGGTTGTGGGTTTAAGCCCCAGATTTTGCATGGTAGTAATTTATTTTTTTATTTTTTTTAAATAAAATATAATAGTTTGTCTACATTGTGATATTAAACTGTAAATCGATTTGTTAATTAGAGAGACCTGTTTAAAAGATTGCTTTATTTATTTGTCTTTTTTTAAAAACTTGTTTGACCTACTTTTAATATGAGTTACATACTGTTGAAGTATGGAAAAGAAGCCATGCTGGTTCATTAGGCTTATTGACTGCTTGCATGAGACAGATCTAATAGCTCAGTGGGTAAAGCATAGGTTTACTGGTCAGCAGGTCCCCACAAGGTTGTGGGTTCAAGCCCCAGCTTTTGCATGGTAGTGTTTTTTTTTTATATAATAGTTTGTCTCCTTTGTGAAAATAAACTGTAAATCGATTTGGTAATTAAAGAGACCTGTTTAAAAGATTGCTTTATTTTTTTGTCTTTTTCTTTTCTTTACTTCTTTGGCCTACTTTTAATGAGTTACATAGTGTTGAAGTATGGAAAAGAAACCATGCTGGTTCATTAGGCTTATTGACTGCTTGCACAAAATAGATCTAATAGCTAAGTGGGTAATGCATAGGGTTACTGGTCAGCAAGTCCCCACAAGGTTGTGGGTTCAAGCCCCAGCTTGGCATGGTTCTATTTTTTATTTTTATTTTTTTATATAATAGTTTGTCTACATTGTGATATTAAACTGTAAATCGATTTGTTAATTAGAGAGACCTGTTTAAAAGATTGCTTTATTTATTTGTCTTTTTTTTTTTTTTAAACTTGTTTGGCCTACTTTTAATATGAGTTTTAATATAGTGTTGAAGTATGGAAAAAAAGCCATGCTGGTTCATTAGGCTTATTGACTGCTTGCACAAAACAGATCTGATAGCTCAGTGGGTAAAGCATAGGTTTACTGATCAGCAGGTCCCCACAAGGTTGTGGGTTAAGCCCCAGATTTTGCATGGTAGAATTTTTAATTTTTTTATTTTTTTTAATAAAACATAATAGTTTGTCTACTTTTGATATTAAACTGTAAATCGATTTGTTAATTAAAGAGACCTGTTTATAAGATTGCTTTATTTATTTGTCTTTTTTTAAAAACTTGTTTGACCTACTTTTAATATGAGTTACATACTGTTGAAGTATGGAAAAGAAGCCATGCTGGTTCATTAGGCTTATTGACTGCTTGCATGAGACAGATCTGATAGCTCAGTGGGTAAAGCATAGGTTTACTGGTCAGCAGGTCCCCACAAGGTTGTGGGTTCAAGCCCCAGATTTTGCATGGTAGTATTTTTTATTTATTTATTCTTTTAATAAAATATAATAGTTTATCTACTTTGTGATATTAAACTGTAAATCGATTTGTTAATTAGAGAGACCTGTTTAAAAGATTGCTTTATTTATTTGTCTTTTTTAAAAAAAAATTGTTTGGCCTACTTTTAATGTGTTACATACTGTTGAAGTATGGAAAAGAAGCCATGCTGGTTCATTAGGCTTATTAACTGCTTGCACAAGACAGATCCGATAGCTCAGTGGGTGAAGCATAGGTTTACTGGTCAGCAGGTCCCCACAAGGTTGTGGGTTCAAGCCCAAGAATTGGCATGGTAGTTTATATTTTAATTTTTTATATATAAAACATAATAGTTTGTCTACTTTGTGATATTAAACTGTAAATCGATTTGTTAATTAGAGAGACCAGTTTAAAAGATTGCTTTATTTATTTGTCTTTTTTTTTAAACTTGTTTGACCTACTTTTAATATGATTTACATACTGTTGAAGTATGGAAAAGAGGCCATGCTGGTTCATTAGGCTTATTGACTGCTTGCAACAAGACAGTTCTGATAGCTCAGTTGGTAAAGCATAGGTTTACTGGTCAGCAGATCCACACAAGGTTGTGGGTTCAAGACCCAGATTTTGCATGATAGTATTTTTTATTTATTTATTTTTTTAATAAAATATAATAGTTTGTCTACTTTGTGATATTAAACTGTAAATCGATTTGTTAATTAGAGAGACCTGTTTAAAATATTCCTTTATTTATTTGTCTTCTTTTTTTTAAAAAGTTGTTTGGCCTACTTTTAATATGCGTTACATGGTGTTGAAGTATGGAAAAGATGTCATGCTGGTTCATTAGGCCTATTGACTGCTTGCACAAGACAGATCTGATAGCTCAGTGGGTAAAGCATAGGTTTACTGGTCAGCAGGTCCCCACAAGGTTGTGGGTTCAAGCCCTAACTTTGGCATGGTAGTATTTTTTTTTAATATATATAATAGTTTGTCTCCTTTGTGACAATAAACTGTAAATCGATTTGTTAATTAAAGAGACCTGTTTAAAAGATTGCTTTATTTATTTGTCTTTTTCTTTTCATTACTTCTTTGGCCTACTTTTAATGAGTTACATAGTGTTGAAGTATGGAAAAGAAGCCATGCTGGTTCATTAGGCTTATTGACTGCTTGCACAAGACTGATCTGATAGCTCAGTGGGTAAAGCATAGGTTTACTGGTCAACAAGTCCCCACAAGGTTGTGGGTTCAAGCCCCAGCATTGGCATGGTTCTATTTTTTATTTATTTTTTTTATATAATAGTTTGTCTACATTGTGATATTAAACTGTAAATCGATTTGTTAATTGGAGAGACCTGTATAAAAGATTGCTTTATTTATTTGTCTTTTTTTTTAAACTTGTTTGGCCTACTTTTAATATGAGTTTTAATATAGTGTTGAAGTATGGAAAAGAAGCCATGCTTGTTCATTAGGCTTATTGACTGCTTTCACAAGACAGATCTGATAGCTCAGTGGGTAAAGCATAGGTTTACTGGTCAGCAAGTCCCCACAAGGTTGTGGGTTCAAGCCCCAGCTTTGGCATGTTTCTATTTTTTTATTTTTTTTAATATAATAGTTTGTCTACATTGTGATATTAAACTGTAAATCAATTTGTTAATTAGAGAGACCAGTTTAAAAGATTGCTTCATTTATTTGTCTTTTTTTTTTAAACTTGTTTGACCTACTTTAATATGATTTACATACTGTTGAAGTATGGAAAAGAAGCCATGCTGGTTCATTAGGCTTATTGACTGCTTGCACAAGATAGATCTGATAGCTCAGTGGGTAAAGCATAGGTTTACTGGTCATCAGGTCCCCACAAGGTTGTGGGTTCAAGCCCCAGATTTTGCATGGTAGTATTTTTTTTTTTTTTTTTTTTTTAGTAAAAAATAATAGTTTGTTAACTTTTGATATTAAACTGTAAATCGATTTGTTAATTAGAGAGACCTGTTTAAAAGATTGCTTTATTTATTTGTCTTTTTTGTTTAAAAGTTGTTTGGCCTACTTTTAATATGCGTTACATGGTGTTGAAGTATGGAAAAGATGCCATGCTGGTTCATTAGGCCTATTGACTGCTTGCACAAGACAGATCTGATAGCTCAGTGGGTAAAGCATAGGTTTACTGGTCACCAGGTCCCCACAAAGTTGTGGGTTCAAGGCCCAGATTTTGCATGGTAGTATTTTTTATTTTTTAATTTTTTTAATAAAATATAATAGTTTGTCTACTTTGTGATATTAAACTGTAAATCGATTTGTTAATAAGAGAGACCTATTTAAAAGATTGCTTTATTTATTTGTCTTTTTTTTTTTTAAACTTGTTTGGCCTACTTTTAATATGCATTACATGGTGTTGAAGTATGGAAAAGATGCCATGCTGGTTCATTAGGCCTATTGACGGCTTGCACAAGGCATATCTGATAGCTCAGTGGGTAAAGCATAGGTTTACTGGTCAGCAGGTCCCCACAAGGTTGTGGGTTCAAGCCCCAACTTTGGCATGGTAGTATTTTTTTTTTAAATATAATAAGTTGTTTTCTTTGTGACAATAAACTGTAAATCTATTTGTTTATTAAAGAGACCTGTTTAAAAGATTGCTTTATTTATTTGTCTTTTTCTTTTTTTTACTTCTTTGGCCTACTTTTAATGTTACATAGTGTTGAAGTATGGAAAAGAAGCCATGCTGGTTCATTAGGCCTATTGACTGCCTGCACAAGATAGATCTGATAGCTCAGTGGGTAAAGCATAGGTTTACTGGTCAGCAGGTCCCCACAAGGTTGTGGGTTCAAGCCCCAACTTTGGCATGGTAGTATTGTTTTTTTATATATATAATAGTTTGTCTCCTTTGTGACAATAAACTGTAAATCGATTTTTTAATTAGAGAGACCTGTTTAAAAGATTGCTTTATTTATTTGTCTTTTTTTTTTTTTCTAAGTTGTTTGGCCTACTTTTAATATGCGTTACATGGTGTTGAAGTATGGAAAAGATGCCATGCTGGTTCATTAGGCCTATTGACTGCTTGCACAGGACAGATCTGATAGCTCAGTGGGTAAAGCGTAGGTTTACTGGTCAGCAGGTCCCCACAAGGTTGTGGGTTCAAGCCCCAACTTTGGCATGGTAGTATTTTTTTTTTTTTATGTAATAGTTTGTTTCCTTTGTGACAATAAACTGTAAATCTATTTGTTAATTAAAGAGACCTGTTTAAAAGATTGCTTTATTTATTTGTCTTTTTCTTTTCTTTACTTCTTTGGCCTACTTTTAATGAGTTACAAAGTGTTGAAGTATGGAAAAGAAGCCATGCTGGTTCATTAGGCATATTGACTGCTTGCATAAGACAGATCTGATAGCTCAGTGGGTAAAGCATAGGTTTACTGGTCAGCAAGTCCCCACAAGGTTGTGGGTTCAAGCCCCAGCATTGGCATGGTTCTGTTTTTTATTTTTTTATTTTTTATATAATAGTTTGTCTACATTGTGATATTAAACTGTAAATCGATTTGTTAATTAGAGAGACCTGTTTAAAAGATTGCTTTATTTATTTGTCTTTTTTTTTTAAACTTGTTTGGCCTACTTTTAATATGAGTTTTAATATAGTGTTGAAGTATTGAAAAGAAGCCATGCTGGTTCATTAGGCTTATTGACTGCTTGCCCAAGACAGATCTGATAGCTCAGTTGGTAAAGCATAGGTTTACTGGTCAGCAGGTCCCCACAAGGTTGTGGGTTCAAGCACCAGATTTTGCATGGTAGTATATATATATTTTTTTTTATAAAACATAATAGTTTGTCTACTTTTGTTATTAAACTGTAAATCGATTTTTTAATTAGAGAGACCTGTTTAAAAGATTGCTTTATTTATTTGTCTTTTTTTTTTTTAAGTTGTTTGGCCTACTTTTAATATGCGTTACATGGTGTTGAAGTATGGAAAAGATGCCATGCTGGTTCATTAGGCCTATTGACTGCTTGCACAGGACAGATCTGATAGCTCAGTGGGTAAAGCGTAGGTTTACTGGTCAGCAGGTCCCCACAAGGTTGTCGGTTCATGCCCCAACTTTGGCATGGTAGTATTTTTTTTTTTTTATGTAATAGTTTGTTTCCTTTGTGACAATAAACTGTAAATCTATTTGTTAATTAAAGAGACCTGTTTAAAAGATTGCTTTATTTATTTGTCTTTTTCTTTTCTTTACTTCTTTGGCCTACTTTTAATGAGTTACAAAGTGTTGAAGTATGGAAAAGAAGCCATGCTGGTTCATTAGGCTTATTGACTGCTTGCACAAGACAGATCTGATAGCTCAGTGGGTAAAGCATAGGTTTACTGGTCAGCAAGTCTCCACAAGGTTGTGGGTTCAAGCCCCAGCATTGGCATGGTTCTGTTTTTTATTTTTTATTTTTTTATATAATAGTTTGTCTACATTGTGATATTAAACTGTAAATCGATTTGTTAATTAGAGAGACCTGTTTAAAAGATTGCTTTATTTATTTGTCTTTTTTTTTTTAACTTGTTTGGCCTACTTTTAATATGAGTTTTAATATAGTGTTGAAGTATGGAAAAGAAGCCATGCTGGTTCATTAGGCTTATTGACTGCTTGCACAAAACAGATCTGATAGCTCAGTGGGTAAAGCATAGGTTTACTGGTCAGCAGGTCCCTACAAGGTTATGGGTTCAAGCCCCAGAATTGGCATGGTAGTTTTTATTTTTATTTTTTATATATAAAACATAATAGTTTGTCTACTTTTTGATATTAAACTGTAAATCGATTTGTTATTTAGAGAGACCTGTTTAAAAGATTGCTTTATTTATTTGTCTTTTTTTTTTTTTTAAGTTGTTTGGCCTACTTTTAATATGCGTTACATGGTGTTGAAGTATGGAAAAGATGCCATGCTGTTTCATTAGGCCTATTGAATGCTTGCACAAGACAGATCTGATAGCTCAGTGGGTAAAGCATAGGTTTACTGGTCAGCAGGTCCCCATAATGTTGTGGGTTCAAGCCCCAGATTTTGCATGGTAGTATTTTTTATTTATTTATTTTTTAAATAAAATATAATAGTTTGTCTACTTTGTGATATTAAACTGTAAATCGATTTGTTAATTAGAGAGACCTGTTTAAAAGATTGCTTTATTTATTTGTCTTTTTTTTTTTTTACTTTTTTGGCCTACTTTTAATATGAGTTTTAATATAGTGTTGAAGTATGGAAAAGAAGCCATGCTGGTTCATTAGGCTTATTGACTGCTTGCACAAAACAGATCTGATAGCTCAGTGGGTAAAGCATAGGTTTACTGGTCAGCAGGTCCCCACAAGGTTGTGGGTTCAAGCCCCAGATTTTGCATGGTAGTATTTTTTTTTTTTTTTTTATATATATATAAAACATAATAGTTTGTCTACTTTCTGATATTAAACTGTAAATCGATTTGTTAATTAGAGAGACCTGTTTAAAAGATTGCTTTATTTATTTGTCTTTTTTTAAAAACTTGTTTGACCTACTTTTAATATGATTTACATACTGTTGAAGTATGGAAAAGAAGCCATGCTGGTTCATTAGGCTTATTGACTGCTTGCACAAGACAGATCTGATAGCTCAGTGGGTAATGCATAGGTTTACTGGTCAGCAGGTCCCCACAAGGTTGTGGGTTCAAGCCCCAGATTTTGCATGGTAGTATTTTTTTTTTTTTTTTTTTTTTATAAAACATAATAGTTTGTCTACTTTTGATATTAAACTGTAAATTGATTTTTTAATTAGAGAGACCTGTTTAAAAGATTGCTTTATTTATTTATTTGTCTTTTTTTTTTTTTAAAGTTGTTTGGCCTACTTTTAATATGCGTTACATGGTGTTGAAGTATGGAAAAGATGCCATGCTGGTTCATTAGGCCTATTGACTGCTTGCACAGGACAGATCTGATTGCTCAGTGGGTAAAGCATAGGTTTACTGGTCAGCAGGTCCCCACAAGGTTGTGGGTTCAAGCCCCAACTTTGGCATGGTAGTATTTTTTTTTTTTTATGTAATAGTTTGTCTACTTTGTGACAATAAACTGTAAATCTATTTGTTAATTAAAGAGACCTGTTTAAAAGATTGCTTTATTTATTTGTCTTTTTCTTTTCTTTACTTCTTTGGCCTACTTTTAATGAGTTACAAAGTGTTGAAGTATGGAAAAGAAGCCATGCTGGTTCATTAGGCTTATTGACTGCTTGCACAAGACAGATCTGATAGCTCAGTGGGTAAAGCATAGGTTTACTGGTCAGCAAGTCCCCACAAGGTTGTGGGTTCAAGCCCCAGCATTGGCATGGTTCTGTTTTTTATTTTTTTATTTTTTATATAATAGTTTGTCTACATTGTGATATTAAACTGTAAATCGATTTGTTAATTAGAGAGACCTGTTTAAAAGATTGCTTTATTTATTTGTCTTTTTTTTTTAAACTTGTTTGGCCTACTTTTAATATGAGTTTTAATATAGTGTTGAAGTATGGAAAAGAAGCCATGCTGGTTCATTAGGCTTATTGACTGCTTGCACAAGACAGATCTAAAAGCTCAGTGGTTAAAGCATTGGTTTACTGGTCAGCAGGACCCCACAAGGTTGTGGGTTCAAGCCCCAGAATTGGCATGGTAGTTTTTATTTTTATTTTTTATATATAAAACATAATAGTTTGTCTACTTTATGATATTAAACTGTAAATCGTTTTGTTAATTAGAGAGACCTGTTTAAAAGATTGCTTTATTTATTTGTCTTTTTTTTAAAACTTGTTTGACCTACTTTTAATATGATTTACATACTGTTGAAGTATGGAAAAGAAGCCATGCTGGTTCATTAGGCTTATTGACTGCTTGCACAAGACAGATCTGATAGCTCAGTGGGTAATGCATAGTTTTACTGGTCAGCAGGTCCCCACAAGGTTGTGGGTTCAAGCCCCAGATTTTGCATGGTAGTATTATTATTATTTTTTTTTTTAGTAAAACATAATAGTTTGTCTACTTTTGATATTAAACTGTAAATCGATTTGTTAATTAGAGAGACCTGTTTAAAAGATTGCTTTATTTATTTGTCTTTTTTTTAAAAAAAGTTGTTTGGCCTACTTTTAATATGCGTTACATGGTGTTGAAGTATGGAAAAGATTCCATGCTGGTTCATTAGGCCTATTGACTGCTTGCACAAGACAGATCTGATAGCTCAGTGGGTAAAGCATAGGTTTACTGGTCAGCAGGTCCCCACAAGGTTGTGGGTTCAAGCCCCAACTTTGGCATGGTAGTATTTTTTTTATATATATATATAATAGTTTGTCTCCTTAGTGACAATAAACTGTAAATCGATTTGTTAATTAAAGAGACCTGTTTAAAAGATTGCTTTATTTATTTGTCTTTTTTTTTAAACTTGTTTGACCTACTTTTAATATGATTTACATACTGTTGAAGTATGGAAAAGAAGCCATGCTGGTTCATTAGGCTTATTGACTGCTTGCACAAAACAGTTCTGATAGCTCAGTGGGTAAAGCATAGGTTTACTGGTCCGCAGGTCCCCACAAGGTTGAGGGTTCAAGCCCCAGGTTTTGCATGGTAGTATTTTTTTTTTAATATAATAGTTTGTCTCCTTTGTTACAATAAACTGTAAATCGATTTGTGAATTAAAGAGACCTGTTTAAAAGATTGCTTTATTTATTTGTCTTTTTCTTTTTTTTACTTCTTTGGCCTACTTTTAATGAGTTACATAGTGTTGAAGTATGGAAAAGAAGCCATGCTGGTTCATTAGGCTAATTTACTGCTTGCACAAGACAGATCTGATAGCTCAGTGGTTAAAGCATTGGTTTACTGGTCAGCAGGACCCCACAAGGTTGTGGGTTCAAGCCCCAGAATTGGCATGGTCGTTTTTATTTTTATTTTTTATATATAAAACATAATATTTTGTCTACTTTGTGATATTAAACTGTAAATCGATTTGTTAATTAGAGAGACCTGTTTAAAAGATTGCTTTATTTATTTGTCTTTTTTTAAAAACCTGTTTGACCTACTTTTAATATGATTTACATACTGTTGAAGCATGGAAAAGAAGCCATGCTGGTTCATTAGGCTTATTGACTGCTTGCACAAGACAGATCTGATAGCTCAGTGGGTAATGCATAGGTTTACTGGTCAGCAGGTCCCCACAAGGTTGTGGGTTCAAGCCCTAGATTTTGCATGGTAGTATTTTTTATTTATTTATCTTTTTTAATAAGATATAATAGTTTGTCTACTTTGTGATATTAAACTGTAAATCGATTTGTTAATTAGAGAGACCTGTTTAAAAGATTGCTTTATTTATTTGTCTTTTTTTTTTTTTAACTTGTTTGGCCTACTTTTAATATGAGTTTTAATATAGAGTTGAAGTATGGAAAAGAAGCCATGCTGGTTCATTAGGCTTATTGACTGCTTGCCCAAGACAGATCTAATAGCTCAGTTGGTAAAGCATAGGTTTCTGGTCTGCAGGTCCCCACAAGGTTGTGGGTTCAAGTCCCAGATTTTGCATGGTAGTATTTTTTTTTTTTTTTTAAACATAATAGTTTGTCTACTTTTGATATTAAACTGTAAATCGATTTTTTAATTAGAGAGACCTGTTTAAAAGATTGCTTTATTTATTTGTCTTTTTTTTTTTTTAAGTTGTTTGGCCTACTTTTAATATGCGTTACATGGTGTTGAAGTATGGAAAAGATGCCATGCTGGTTCATTAGGCCTATTGACTGCTTGCACAGGACAGATCTGATAGCTCAGTGGGTAAAGCATAGGTTTACTGGTCAGCAGGTCCCCACAAGGTTGTGGGTTCAAGCCCCAACTTTGGCATGGTAGTATTTTTTTTTTTTTTATGTAATAGTTTGTCTCCTTTGTGACAATAAACTGTAAATCTATTTGTTAATTAAAGAGACCTGTTTAAAAGATTGCTTTATTTATTTGTCTTTTTCTTTTCTTTACTTCTTTGGCCTACTTTTAATGAGTTACAAAGTTTTAAAGTATGGAAAAGAAGCCATGCTGGTTCATTAGGCTTATTGACTGCTTGCACAAGACAGATCTGATAGCTCAGTGGGTAAAGCATAGGTTTACTGGTCAGCAAGTCCCCACAAGGTTGTGGGTTCAAGCCCCAGCATTGGCATGTTTCTGTTTTTTATTTTTTTATTTTTTATATAATAGTTTGTCTACATTGTGATATTAAACTGTAAATCGATTTGTTAATTAGAGAGACCTGTTTAAAAGATTGCTTTATTTATTTGTCTTTTTTTTTTAAACTTTTTTGGCCTACTTTTAATATGAGTTTTAATATAGTGTTGAAGTATGGAAAAGAAGCCATGCTGGTTCATTAGGCTTATTGACTGCTTGAACAAGACAGATCTGATAGCTCAGTGGGTAATGCATAGGTTTACTGGTCAGCAGGTCCGCACAAGGTTGTGGGTTCAAGCCCCAGATTTTGCATGGTAGTATTATTTTTTTTTTTTTTTTTAGTAAAACATAATAGTTTGTCTACTTTTGATATTAAACTGTAAATCGATTTGTTAATTAAAGAGACCTGTTTAAAAGATTGCTTTATTTATTTGTCTTTCTTTTTTTTACTTCTTTGGCCTACTTTTAATGAGTTACATAGTGTTGAAGTATGAAAAAGAAGCCATGCTGGTTCATTAGGCTTATTGACTGCTTGCACAAGACAGATCTGATAGCTCAGTGGTTAAAGCATTGGTTTACTGGTCAGCAGGACCCCACAAGGTTATGGGTTCAAGCCCCAGAATTGGCATGGTAGTTTTTATTTTTATTTTTTATATATAAAACATAATAGTTTGTCTACTTTCTGATATTAAACTGTAAATCGATTTGTTAATTAGAGAGACCTGTTTAAAAGATTGCTTTATTTATTTGTCTTTTTTTAAAAACTTGTTTGACCTACTTTTAATATGATTTACATACTGTTGAAGTATGGAAAAGAAGCCATGCTGGTTCATTAGGCTTATTGACTGCTTGCACAAGACAGATCTGATAGCTCAGTGGGTAATGCATAGGTTTACTTGTCAGCAGGTCCCCACAAGGTTGTGGGTTCAAGCCCTAGATTTTGCATGGTAGTATTTTTTATTTATTTATCTTTTTTAATAAGATATAATAGTTTGTCTACTTTGTGATATTAAACTGTAAATCGATTTGTTAATTAGAGAGACTTGTTTAAAAGATTGCTTTATTTATTTGTCTTTTTTTTTTTTTTTTAACTTGTTTGGCCTACTTTTAATATGAGTTTTAATATAGTGTTGAAGTATGGAAAAGAAGCCATGCTGGTTCATTAGGCTTATTGACTGCTTGCACAAGACAGATCTGATAGCTCAGTTGGTAAAGCATAGGTTTACTGGTCTGCAGGTCCCCACAAGGTTGTGGGTTCAAGCCCCAGATTTTGCATGGTAGTATTTTTTTTTTTTTTTTTTTTATAAAACATAATAGTTTGTCTACTTTTGATATTACACTGTAAATCGATTTTTTAATTAGAGAGACCTGTTTAAAAGATTGCTTTAGTTATTTGTCTTTTTTTTTTTTTTAAAGTTGTTTGGCCTACTTTTAATATGCGTTACATGGTGTTGAAGTATGGAAAAGATGCCATGCTGGTTCATTAGGCTTATTGACTGCTTGCACAAGACAGATCTGATAGCTCAGTGGTTAAAGCATTGGTTTACTGGTCAGCAGGACCCCACAAGGTTGTGGGTTCGAGCCCCAGAATTGGCATGGTAGTTATTATTTTTATTTTTTATATATAAAACATAATAGTTTGTCTACTTTCTGATATTAAACTGTAAATCGATTTGTTAATTAGAGAGACCTGTTTAAAAGATTGCTTTATTTATTTGTCTTTTTTTTTTAAACTTTTTTGGCCTACTTTTAATGAGTTTTAATATAGTGTTGAAGTATGGAAAAGAAGCCATGCTGGTTCATTAGGCTTATTGACTGCTTGCACAAGACAGATCTGATAGCTCAGTGGGTAATGCATAGGTTTACTGGTCAGCAGGTCCCCACAAGGTTGTGGGTTCAAGCCCCAGATTTTGCATGGTAGTATTATTATTTTTTTTTTTTTTAGTAAAACATAATAGTTTGTCTACTTTTGATATTACACTGTAAATCGATTTTTTAATTAGAGAGACCTGTTTAAAAGATTGCTTTAGTTATTTGTCTTTTTTTTTTTTTTAAAGTTGTTTGGCCTACTTTTAATATGCGTTACATGGTGTTGAAGTATGGAAAAGATGCCATGCTGGTTCATTAGGCTTATTGACTGCTTGCACAAGACAGATCTGATAGCTCAGTGGTTAAAGCATTGGTTTACTGGTCAGCAGGACCCCACAAGGTTGTGGGTTTGAGCCCCAGAATTGGCATGGTAGTTTTTATTTTTATTTTTTATATATAAAACATAATAGTTTGTCTACTTTCTGATATTAAACTGTAAATCGATTTGTTAATTAGAGAGACCTGTTTAAAAGATTGCTTTATTTATTTGTCTTTTTTTTTTAAACTTTTTTGGCCTACTTTTAATGAGTTTTAATATAGTGTTGAAGTATGGAAAAGAAGCCATGCTGGTTCATTAGGCTTATTGACTGCTTGAACAAGACAGATCTGATAGCTCAGTGGGTAATGCATAGGTTTACTGGTCAGCAGGTCCCCACAAGGTTGTGGGTTCAAGCCCCAGATTTTGCATGGTAGTATTATTATTTTTTTTTTTTTTAGTAAAACATAATAGTTTGTCTACTTTTGATATTAAACTGTAAATCGATTTGTTAATTAAAGAGACCTGTTTAAAAGATTGCTTTATTTATTTGTCTTTCTTTTTTTTACTTCTTTGGCCTACTTTTAATGAGTTACATAGTGTTGAAGTATGAAAAAGAAGCCATGCTGGTTCATTAGGCTTATTGACTGCTTGCACAAGACAGATCTGATAGCTCAGTGGTTAAAGCATTGGTTTACTGGTCAGCAGGACCCCACAAGGTTATAGGTTCAAGCCCCAGAATTGGCATGGTAGTTTTTATTTTTATTTTTTATATATAAAACATAATAGTTTGTCTACTTTCTGATATTAAACTGTAAATCGATTTGTTAATTAGAGAGACCTGTTTAAAAGATTGCTTTATTTATTTGTCTTTTTTTAAAAACTTGTTTGACCTACTTTTAATATGATTTACATACTGTTGAAGTATGGAAAAGAAGCCATGCTGGTTCATTAGGCTTATTGACTGCTTGCACAAGACAGATCTGATAGCTCAGTGGGTAATGCATAGGTTTACTTGTCAGCAGGTCCCCACAAGGTTGTGGGTTCAAGCCCTAGATTTTGCTTGGTAGTATTTTTTATTTATTTATCTTTTTTAATAAGATATAATAGTTTGTCTAGTTTGTGATATTAAACTGTAAATCGATTTGTTAATTAGAGAGACTTGTTTAAAAGATTGCTTTATTTATTTGTCTTTTTTTTTTTTTTTTAACTTGTTTGGCCTACTTTTAATATGAGTTTTAATATAGTGTTGAAGTATGGAAAAGAAGCCATGCTGGTTCATTAGGCTTATTGACTGCTTGCGCAAGACAGATCTGATAGCTCAGTTGGTAAAGCATAGGTTTACTGGTCAGCAGGTCCCCACAAGGTTGTGGGTTCAAGCCCCAGATTTTGCATGGTAGTATTTTTTTTTTTTTTTTTTTATAAAACATAATAGTTTGTCTACTTTTGATATTACACTGTAAATCGATTTTTTTTTCAAAAAAAATACTACCATGCAAAACCTGGGGCTTGAACCCACAACCTTGTGGGGACCTGCGGACCAGTAAACCTATGCTTTACCCACTGAGCTATCAGATCTGTTTTGTGCAAGCAGTCAATAAGCCTAATGAACCAGCATGGCTTCTTTTCCATACTTCAACACTATATTAAAACTCATATTAAAAGTAGGCCAAACAAGTTAAAAAAAAAAAGACAAATAAATAAAGCAATCTTTTAAACAGGTCTCTCTAATTAACAAATCGATTTACAGTTTAATATCACAATGTAGACAAACTATTATATAAAAAATAAAAAAATAAAAAACAGAACCATGCCAATGCTGGGGTTTGAACCCACTTCCTTGTGGGGACTTGCTGACCAGTAAACCTATGCTTTACCCACTGAGCTATCAGATCTGTCTTGTGCAAGCAGTCAATAAGCCTAATGAACCAGCATGGCTTCTTTTCCATACTTCAACACTTTGTAACTCATTAAAAGTAGGCCAAAAAAGTAAAGAAAAGAAAAAGACAAATAAATAAAGCAATCTTTTAAACAGGTCTCTTTAATTAACAAATAGATTTACAGTTTATTGTCACAAAGTAGACAAACTATTACATAAAAAAAAAAAATACTACCATGCCAAAGTTGGGGCTTGAACCCACAACCTTGTGGGGACCTGCTGACCAGTAAACCTATGCTTTACCCACTGAGCTATCAGATCTGTCCTGTGCAAGCAGTCAATAGGCCTAATGAACCAGCATGGCATCTTTTCCATACTTCAACATCATGTAACGCATATTAAAAGTAGGCCAAACAACTTAAAAAAAAAAAAAAGACAAATAAATAAAGCAATCTTTTAAACAGGTCTCTCTAATTAAAAAATCAATTTACAGTTTAATATCAAAAGTAGACAAACTATTATGTTTTATAAAAAAAAAAAAAAAAAAAAAATACTACCATGCAAAATTTTGGGCTTGAACCCACAACCTTGTGGGGACCTGCTGACCAGTAAACCTATGTATTACCCACTGAGCTATCAGATCTGTCTTGTGCAAGCAGTCAATAAGCCTAATGAACCAGCATGGCTTCTTTTCCATACTTCAACAGTATGTAAATCATATTAAAAGTAGGTCAAACAAGTTTTTAAAAATAGACAAATAAATAAAGCAATCTTTTAAACAGGTCTCTCTAATTAACAAATCGATTTACAGTTTAATATCAGAAAGTAGACAAACTATTATGTTTTATATATAAAAAATAAAAATAAAAACTACCATGCCAATTCTGGGGCTTGAACCCACAACCTTGTGGGGTCCTGCTGACCAGTAAACCAATGCTTTAACCACTGATTTGTTAATTAGAGAGACCTGTTTAAAAGATTGCTTTATTTATTTGTCTTTTTTTAAAAACTTGTTTGACCTACTTTTAATATGATTTACATACTGTTGAAGTATGGAAAAGAAGCCATGCTGGTTCATTAGGCTTATTGACTGCTTGCACAAGACAGATCTGATAGCTCAGTGGGTAATGCATAGGTTTACTTGTCAGCAGGTCCCCACAAGGTTGTGGGTTCAAGCCCTAGATTTTGCTTGGTAGTATTTTTTATTTATTTATCTTTTTTAATAAGATATAATAGTTTGTCTAGTTTGTGATATTAAACTGTAAATCGATTTGTTAATTAGAGAGACTTGTTTAAAAGATTGCTTTATTTATTTGTCTTTTTTTTTTTTTTTTAACTTGTTTGGCCTACTTTTAATATGAGTTTTAATATAGTGTTGAAGTATGGAAAAGAAGCCATGCTGGTTCATTAGGCTTATTGACTGCTTGCGCAAGACAGATCTGATAGCTCAGTTGGTAAAGCATAGGTTTACTGGTCAGCAGGTCCCCACAAGGTTGTGGGTTCAAGCCCAAAATTTTGCATGGTAGTATTTTTTTTTTTTTTTTTTTTTTTTATAAAACATAATAGTTTGTCTACTTTTGATATTAAACTGTAAATCGATTTTTTAATTAGAGAGACCTGTTTAAAAGATTGCTTTAGTTATTTGTCTTTTTTTTTTTTTTTAAGTTGTTTGGCCTACTTTTAATATGCGTTACATGATGTTGAAGTATGGAAAAGATGCCATGCTGGTTCATTAGGCTTATTGACTGCTTGCACAAGACAGATCTGATAGCTCAGTGGGTAAAGCATAGGTTTACTGGTCAGCAGGTCCCCACAAGGTTGTGGGTTCAAGCCCCAACTTTGGCATGGTAGTATTTTTTTTTTTTTATGTAATAGTTTGTCTACTTTGTGACAATAAACTGTAAATCTATTTGTTAATTAAAGAGACCTGTTTAAAAGATTGCTTTATTTATTTGTCTTTTTCTTTTCTTTACTTTTTTGGCCTACTTTTAATGAGTTACAAAGTGTTGAAGTATGGAAAAGAAGCCATGCTGGTTCATTAGGCTTATTGAGTGCTTGGACAAGACAGATCTGATAGCTCAGTGGGTAAAGCATAGGTTTACTGGTCAGCAAGTCCCCACAAGGTTGTGGGTTCAAACCCCAGCATTGGCATGGTTCTGTTTTTTATTTTTTTATTTTTTATATAATAGTTTGTCTACATTGTGATATTAAACTGTAAATGGATTTGTTAATTAGAGAGACCTGTTTAAAAGATTGCTTTATTTATTTGTCTTTTTTTTTTAAACTTGTTTGGCCTACTTTTAATATGAGTTTTAATATAGTGTTGAAGTATTGAAAAGAAGCCATGCTGGTTCATTAGGCTTATTGACTGCTTGCCCAAGACAGATCTGATAGCTCAGTTGGTAAAGCATAGGTTTACTGGTCAGCAGGTCCCCACAAGGTTGTGGGTTCAAGCACCAGATTTTGCATGGTAGTATATATATATATTTTTTTATAAAACATAATAGTTTGTCTACTTTTGTTATTAAACTGTAAATCGATTTTTTAATTAGAGAGACCTGTTTAAAAGATTGCTTTATTTATTTGTCTTTTTTTTTTTTTAAGTTGTTTGGCCTACTTTTAATATGCGTTACATGGTGTTGAAGTATGGAAAAGATGCCATGCTGGTTCATTAGGCCTATTGACTGCTTGCACAGGACAGATCTGATAGCTCAGTGGGTAAAGCGTAGGTTTACTGGTCAGCAGGTCCCCACAAGGTTGTCGGTTCATGCCCCAACTTTGGCATGGTAGTATTTTTTTTTTTTTATGAAATAGTTTGTTTCCTTTGTGACAATAAACTGTAAATCTATTTGTTAATTAAAGAGACCTGTTTAAAAGATTGCTTTATTTATTTGTCTTTTTCTTTTCTTTACTTCTTTGGCCTACTTTTAATGAGTTACAAAGTGTTGAAGTATGGAAAAGAAGCCATGCTGGTTCATTAGGCTTATTGACTGCTTGCACAAGACAGATCTGATAGCTCAGTGGGTAAAGCATAGGTTTACTGGTCAGCAAGTCTCCACAAGGTTGTGGGTTCAAGCCCCAGCATTGGCATGGTTCTGTTTTTTATTTTTTATTTTTTTATATAATAGTTTGTCTACATTGTGATATTAAACTGTAAATCGATTTGTTAATTAGAGAGACCTGTTTAAAAGATTGCTTTATTTATTTGTCTTTTTTTTTTTAACTTGTTTGGCCTACTTTTAATATGAGTTTTAATATAGTGTTGAAGTATGGAAAAGAAGCCATGCTGGTTCATTAGGCTTATTGACTGCTTGCACAAAACAGATCTGATAGCTCAGTGGGTAAAGCATAGGTTTACTGGTCAGCAGGTCCCTACAAGGTTATGGGTTCAAGCCCCAGAATTGGCATGGTAGTTTTTATTTTTATTTTTTATATATAAAACATAATAGTTTGTCTACTTTTTGATATTAAACTGTAAATCGATTTGTTATTTAGAGAGACCTGTTTAAAAGATTGCTTTATTTATTTGTCTTTTTTTTTTTTTTAAGTTGTTTGGCCTACTTTTAATATGCGTTACATGGTGTTGAAGTATGGAAAAGATGCCATGCTGTTTCATTAGGCCTATTGAATGCTTGCACAAGACAGATCTGATAGCTCAGTGGGTAAAGCATAGGTTTACTGGTCAGCAGGTCCCCATAATGTTGTGGGTTCAAGCCCCAGATTTTGCATGGTAGTATTTTTTATTTATTTATTTTTTAAATAAAATATAATAGTTTGTCTACTTTGTGATATTAAACTGTAAATCGATTTGTTAATTAGAGAGACCTGTTTAAAAGATTGCTTTATTTATTTGTCTTTTTTTTTTTTACTTTTTTGGCCTACTTTTAATATGAGTTTTAATATAGTGTTGAAGTATGGAAAAGAAGCCATGCTGGTTCATTAGGCTTATTGACTGCTTGCACAAAACAGATCTGATAGCTCAGTGGGTAAAGCATAGGTTTACTGGTCAGCAGGTCCCCACAAGGTTGTGGGTTCAAGCCCCAGATTTTGCATGGTAGTATTTTTTTTTTTTTTTTTTATATATATATAAAACATAATAGTTTGTCTACTTTCTGATATTAAACTGTAAATCGATTTGTTAATTAGAGAGACCTGTTTAAAAGATTGCTTTATTTATTTGTCTTTTTTTAAAAACTTGTTTGACCTACTTTTAATATGATTTACATACTGTTGAAGTATGGAAAAGAAGCCATGCTGGTTCATTAGGCTTATTGACTGCTTGCACAAGACAGATCTGATAGCTCAGTGGGTAATGCATAGGTTTACTGGTCAGCAGGTCCCCACAAGGTTGTGGGTTCAAGCCCCAGATTTTGCATGGTAGTATTTTTTTTTTTTTTTTTTTTTTATAAAACATAATAGTTTGTCTACTTTTGATATTAAACTGTAAATTGATTTTTTAATTAGAGAGACCTGTTTAAAAGATTGCTTTATTTATTTATTTGTCTTTTTTTTTTTTTAAAGTTGTTTGGCCTACTTTTAATATGCGTTACATGGTGTTGAAGTATGGAAAAGATGCCATGCTGGTTCATTAGGCCTATTGACTGCTTGCACAGGACAGATCTGATTGCTCAGTGGGTAAAGCATAGGTTTACTGGTCAGCAGGTCCCCACAAGGTTGTGGGTTCAAGCCCCAACTTTGGCATGGTAATATTTTTTTTTTTTTATGTAATAGTTTGTCTACTTTGTGACAATAAACTGTAAATCTATTTGTTAATTAAAGAGACCTGTTTAAAAGATTGCTTTATTTATTTGTCTTTTTCTTTTCTTTACTTCTTTGGCCTACTTTTAATGAGTTACAAAGTGTTGAAGTATGGAAAAGAAGCCATGCTGGTTCATTAGGCTTATTGACTGCTTGCACAAGACAGATCTGATAGCTCAGTGGGTAAAGCATAGGTTTACTGGTCAGCAAGTCCCCACAAGGTTGTGGGTTCAAACCCCAGCATTGGCATGGTTCTGTTTTTTATTTTTTTATTTTTTATATAATAGTTTGTCTACATTGTGATATTAAACTGTAAATCGATTTGTTAATTAGAGAGACCTGTTTAAAAGATTGCTTTATTTATTTGTCTTTTTTTTTTAACTTGTTTGGCCTACTTTTAATATGAGTTTTAATATAGTGTTGAAGTATGGAAAAGAAGCCATGCTGGTTCATTAGGCTTATTGACTGCTTGCGCAAGACAGATCTGATAGCTCAGTTGGTAAAGCATAGGTTTACTGGTCAGCAGGTCCCCACAAGGTTGTGGGTTCAAGCCCCAGATTTTGCATGGTAGTATTTTTTTTTTTTTTTTTTTTATAAAACATAATAGTTTGTCTACTTTTGATATTACACTGTAAATCGATTTTTTAATTAGAGAGACCTGTTTAAAAGATTGCTTTAGTTATTTGTCTTTTTTTTTTTTTTAAAGTTGTTTGGCCTACTTTTAATATGCGTTACATGGTGTTGAAGTATGGAAAAGATGCCATGCTGGTTCATTAGGCTTATTGACTGCTTGCACAAGACAGATCTGATAGCTCAGTGGTTAAAGCATTGGTTTACTGGTCAGCAGGACCCCACAAGGTTGTGGGTTCGAGCCCCAGAATTGGCATGGTAGTTATTATTTTTATTTTTTATATATAAAACATAATAGTTTGTCTACTTTCTGATATTAAACTGTAAATCGATTTGTTAATTAGAGAGACCTGTTTAAAAGATTGCTTTATTTATTTGTCTTTTTTTTTTAAACTTTTTTGGCCTACTTTTAATATGAGTTTTAATATAGTGTTGAAGTATGGAAAAGAAGCCATGCTGGTTCATTAGGCTTATTGACTGCTTGCACAAGACAGATCTGATAGCTCAGTGGGTAATGCATAGGTTTACTGGT
Organism: Silurus aristotelis; assembly: GCF_946808225.1. NCBI lineage: Eukaryota > Metazoa > Chordata > Actinopteri > Siluriformes > Siluridae > Silurus > Silurus aristotelis. Next base: position 20,700,486 of record NC_139580.1, read on the forward strand.
CAGCAGGTCCCCACAAGGTTGTGGGTTCAAGCCCCAGATTTTGCATGGTAGTATTATTATTATTTTTTTTTAGTAAAACATAATAGTTTGTCTACTTTTGATATTAAACTGTAAATCGATTTGTTAATTAAAGAGACCTGTTTAAAAGATTGCTTTATTTATTTGTCTTTCTTTTTTTTACTTCTTTGGCCTACTTTTAATGAGTTACATAGTGTTGAAGTATGAAAAAGAAGCCATGCTGGTTCATTAGGCTTATTGACTGCTTGCACAAGACAGATCTGATAGCTCAGTGGTTAAAGCATTGGTTTACTGGTCAGCAGGACCCCACAAGGTTATAGGTTCAAGCCCCAGAATTGGCATGGTAGTTTTTATTTTTATTTTTTATATATAAAACATAATAGTTTGTCTACTTTCTGATATTAAACTGTAAATCGATTTGTTAATTAGAGAGACCTGTTTAAAAGATTGCTTTATTTATTTGTCTTTTTTTTTTTAACTTTTTTGGCCTACTTTTAATATGAGTTTTAATATAGTGTTGAAGTATGGAAAAGAAGCCATGCTGGTTCATTAGGCTTATTGACTGCTTGCACAAGACAGATCTGATAGCTCAGTGGGTAATGCATAGGTTTACTGGTCAGCAGGTCCCCACAAGGTTGTGGGTTCAAGCCCCAGATTTTGCATGGTAGTATTATTATTTTTTTTTTTTAGTAAAACATAATAGTTTGTCTACTTTTGATATTAAACTGTAAATCGATTTGTTAATTAAAGAGACCTGTTTAAAAGATTGCTTTATTTATTTGTCTTTCTTTTTTTTACTTCTTTGGCCTACTTTTAATGAGTTACATAGTGTTGAAGTATGAAAAAGAAGCCATGCTGGTTCATTAGGCTTATTGACTGCTTGCACAAGACAGATCTGATAGCTCAGTGGTTAAAGCATTGGTTTACTGGTCAGCAGGACCCCACAAGGTTATAGGTTCAAGCCCCAGAATTGGCATGGTAGTTTTTATTTTTATTTTTTATATATAAAACATAATAGTTTGTCTACATTGTGATATTAAACTGTAAATCGATTTGTTAATTAGAGAGACCTGTTTAAAAGATTGCTTTATTTATTTGTCTTTTTTTTTTTTAACTTTTTTGGCCTACTTTTAATATGAGTTTTAATATAGTGTTGAAGTATGGAAAAGAAGCCATGCTTGTTCATTAGGCTTATTGACTGCTTGCACAAGACAGATCTGATAGCTCAGTGGGTAATGCATAGGTTTACTGGTCAGCAGGTCCCCACAAGGTTGTGGGTTCAAGCCCCAGATTTTGCATGGTAGTATTATTATTATTTTTTTTTTTAGTAAAACATAATAGTTTGTCTACTTTCTGATATTAAACTGTAAATCGATTTGTTAATTAGAGAGACCTGTTTAAAAGATTGCTTTATTTATTTGTCTTTTTTTAAAAACTTGTTTGACCTACTTTTAATATGATTTACATACTGTTGAAGTATGGAAAAGAAGCCATGCTGGTTCATTAGGCTTATTGACTGCTTGCACAAGACAGATCTGATAGCTCAGTGGTTAAAGCATTGGTTTACTGGTCAGCAGGACCCCACAAGGTTGTGGGTTCAAGCACCAGAATTGGCATGGTAGTTTTTATTTTTATTTTTTATATATAAAACATAATAGTTTGTCTACTTTCTGATATTAAACTGTAAATCGATTTGTTAATTAGAGAGACCTGTTTAAAAGATTGCTTTATTTATTTGTCTATTTTTAAAAACTTGTTTGACCTACTTTTAATATGATTTACATACTGTTGAAGTATGGAAAAGAAGCCATGCTGGTTCATTAGGTTTATTGACTGCTTGCACAAGACAGATCTGATAGCTCAGTGGGTAATACATAGGTTTACTGGTCAGCAGGTCCCCACAAGGTTGTGGGTTCAAGCCCAAAATTTTGCATGGTAGTATTTTTTTTTTTTTTTTTTTTTTTTATAAAACATAATAGTTTGTCTACTTTTGATATTAAACTGTAAATTGATTTTTTAATTAGAGAGACCTGTTTAAAAGATTGCTTTATTTATTTGTCTTTTTTTTTTTTTTTTAAGTTGTTTGGCCTACTTTTAATATGCGTTACATGATGTTGAAGTATGGAAAAGATGCCATGCTGGTTCATTAGGCCTATTGACTGCTTGCACAGGACAGATCTGATAGCTCAGTGGGTAAAGCATAGGTTTACTGGTCAGCAGGTCCCCACAAGGTTGTGGGTTCAAGCCCCAACTTTGGCATGGTAGTATTTTTTTTTTTTATGTAATAGTTTGTCTACTTTGTGACAATAAACTGTAAATCTATTTGTTAATTAAAGAGACCTGTTTAAAAGATTGCTTTATTTATTTGTCTTTTTCTTTTCTTTACTTTTTTGGCCTACTTTTAATGAGTTACAAAGTGTTGAAGTATGGAAAAGAAGCCATGCTGGTTCATTAGGCTTATTGAGTGCTTGCACAAGACAGATCTGATAGCTCAGTGGGTAAAGCATAGGTTTACTGGTCAGCAAGTCCCCACAAGGTTGTGGGTTCAAACCCCAGCATTGGCATGGTTCTGTTTTTTATTTTTTTATTTTTTATATAATAGTTTGTCTACATTGTGATATTAAACTGTAAATGGATTTGTTAATTAGAGAGACCTGTTTAAAAGATTGCTTTATTTATTTGTCTTTTTTTTTAAAACTTGTTTGGCCTACTTTTAATATGAGTTTTAATATAGTGTTGAAGTATGGAAAAGAAGCCATGCTGGTTCATTAGGCTTATTGACTGCTTGCACAAAACAGATCTGATAGCTCAGTGGGTAAAGCATAGGTTTACTGGTCCGCAGGTCCCCACAAGGTTGTGGGTTCAAGCCCCAGGTTTTGCATGGTAGTATTTTTTTTTTTAATATAATAGTTTGTCTCCTTTGTTACAATAAACTGTAAATCAATTTGTTAATTAAAGAGACCTGTTTAAAAGATTGCTTTATTTATTTGTCTTTTTCTTTTCTTTACTTCTTTGGCCTACTTTTAATGAGTTACAAAGTGTTGAAGTATGGAAAAGAAGCCATGCTGGTTCATTAGGCTTATTGACTGCTTGCACAAGATAGATCTGATAGCTCAGTGGGTAAAGCATAGGTTTACTGGTCAGCAAGTCCCCACAAGGTTGTGGGTTCAAACCCCAGCATTGGCATGGTTCTGTTTTTTATTTTTTTATTTTTTATATAATAGTTTGTCTACATTGTGATATTAAACTGTAAATCGATTTGTTAATTAGAGAGACCTGTTTAAAAGATTGCTTTATTTATTTGTCTTTTTTTTTTAACTTGTTTGGCCTACTTTTAATATGAGTTTTAATATAGTGTTGAAGTATGGAAAAGAAGCCATGCTGGTTCATTAGGCTTATTGACTGCTTGCGCAAGACAGATCTGATAGCTCAGTTGGTAAAGCATAGGTTTACTGGTCAGCAGGTCCCCACAAGGTTGTGGGTTCAAGCCCCAGATTTTGCATGGTAGTATTTTTTTTTTTTTTTTTTTTATAAAACATAATAGTTTGTCTACTTTTGATATTACACTGTAAATCGATTTTTTAATTAGAGAGACCTGTTTAAAAGATTGCTTTAGTTATTTGTCTTTTTTTTTTTTTAAAGTTGTTTGGCCTACTTTTAATATGCGTTACATGGTGTTGAAGTATGGAAAAGATGCCATGCTGGTTCATTAGGCTTATTGACTGCTTGCACAAGACAGATCTGATAGCTCAGTGGTTAAAGCATTGGTTTACTGGTCAGCAGGATCCCACAAGGTTGTGGGTTCGAGCCCCAGAATTGGCATGGTAGTTATTATTTTTATTTTTTATATATAAAACATAATAGTTTGTCTACTTTCTGATATTAAACTGTAAATCGATTTGTTAATTAGAGAGACCTGTTTAAAAGATTGCTTTATTTATTTGTCTTTTTTTAAAAACTTGTTTGACCTACTTTTAATATGATTTACATACTGTTGAAGTATGGAAAAGAAGCCATGCTGGTTCATTAGGCTTATTGACTGCTTGCACAAGACAGATCTGATAGCTCAGTGGGTAATGCATAGGTTTACTTGTCAGCAGGTCCCCACAAGGTTGTGGGTTCAAGCCCTAGATTTTGCTTGGTAGTATTTTTTATTTATTTATCTTTTTTAATAAGATATAATAGTTTGTCTAGTTTGTGATATTAAACTGTAAATCGATTTGTTAATTAGAGAGACTTGTTTAAAAGATTGCTTTATTTATTTGTCTTTTTTTTTTTTTTTTAACTTGTTTGGCCTACTTTTAATATGAGTTTTAATATAGTGTTGAAGTATGGAAAAGAAGCCATGCTGGTTCATTAGGCTTATTGACTGCTTGCGCAAGACAGATCTGATAGCTCAGTTGGTAAAGCATAGGTTTACTGGTCAGCAGGTCCCCACAAGGTTGTGGGTTCAAGCCCCAGATTTTGCATGGTAGTATTTTTTTTTTTTTTTTTTTTATAAAACATAATAGTTTGTCTACTTTTGATATTACACTGTAAATCGATTTTTTAATTAGAGAGACCTGTTTAAAAGATTGCTTTAGTTATTTGTCTTTTTTTTTTTTTTAAAGTTGTTTGGCCTACTTTTAATATGCGTTACATGGTGTTGAAGTATGGAAAAGATGCCATGCTGGTTCATTAGGCTTATTGACTGCTTGCACAAGACAGATCTGATAGCTCAGTGGTTAAAGCATTGGTTTACTGGTCAGCAGGACCCCACAAGGTTGTGGGTTCAAGCCCCAGAATTGGCATGGTAGTTTTTATTTTTATTTTTTATATATAAAACATAATAGTTTGTCTACTTTCTGATATTAAACTGTAAATCGATTTGTTAATTAGAGAGACCTGTTTAAAAGATTGCTTTATTTATTTGTCTTTCTTTTTTTTACTTCTTTGGCCTACTTTTAATGAGTTACATAGTGTTGAAGTATGAAAAAGAAGCCATGCTGGTTCATTAGGCTTATTGACTGCTTGCACAAGACAGATCTGATAGCTCAGTGGTTAAAGCATTGGTTTACTGGTCAGCAGGACCCCACAAGGTTATAGGTTCAAGCCCCAGAATTGGCATGGTAGTTTTTATTTTTATTTTTTATATATAAAACATAATAGTTTGTCTACTTTCTGATATTAAACTGTAAATCGATTTGTTAATTAGAGAGACCTGTTTAAAAGATTGCTTTATTTATTTGTCTTTTTTTAAAAACTTGTTTGACCTACTTTTAATATGATTTACATACTGTTGAAGTATGGAAAAGAAGCCATGCTGGTTCATTAGGCTTATTGACTGCTTGCACAAGACAGATCTAATAGCTCAGTGGGTAATGCATAGGTTTACTTGTCAGCAGGTCCCCACAAGGTTGTGGGTTCAAGCCCTAGATTTTGCTTGGTAGTATTTTTTATTTATTTATCTTTTTTAATAAGATATAATAGTTTGTCTAGTTTGTGATATTAAACTGTAAATCGATTTGTTAATTAGAGAGACTTGTTTAAAAGATTGCTTTATTTATTTGTCTTTTTTTTTTTTTTTAACTTGTTTGGCCTACTTTTAATATGAGTTTTAATATAGTGTTGAAGTATGGAAAAGAAGACATGCTGGTTCATTAGGCTTATTGACTGCTTGCGCAAGACAGATCTGATAGCTCAGTTGGTAAAGCATAGGTTTACTGGTCAGCAGGTCCCCACAAGGTTGTGGGTTCAAGCCCCAGATTTTGCATGGTAGTATTTTTTTTTTTTTTTTTTTATAAAACATAATAGTTTGTCTACTTTTGATATTACACTGTAAATCGATTTTTTAATTAGAGAGACCTGTTTAAAAGATTGCTTTAGTTATTTGTCTTTTTTTTTTTTTTAAAGTTGTTTGGCCTACTTTTAATATGCGTTACATGGTGTTGAAGTATGGAAAAGATGCCATGCTGGTTCATTAGGCTTATTGACTGCTTGCACAAGACAGATCTGATAGCTCAGTGGTTAAAGCATTGGTTTACTGGTCAGCAGGACCCCACAAGGTTGTGGGTTCAAGCACCAGAATTGGCATGGTAGTTTTTATTTTTATTTTTTATATATAAAACATAATAGTTTGTCTACTTTCTGATATTAAACTGTAAATCGATTTGTTAATTAGAGAGACCTGTTTAAAAGATTGCTTTATTTATTTGTCTATTTTTAAAAACTTGTTTGACCTACTTTTAATATGATTTACATACTGTTGAAGTATGGAAAAGAAGCCATGCTGGTTCATTAGGTTTATTGACTGCTTGCACAAGACAGATCTGATAGCTCAGTGGGTAATACATAGGTTTACTGGTCAGCAGGTCCCCACAAGGTTGTGGGTTCAAGCCCAAAATTTTGCATGGTAGTATTTTTTTTTTTTTTTTTTTTTTTTATAAAACATAATAGTTTGTCTACTTTTGATATTAAACTGTAAATTGATTTTTTAATTAGAGAGACCTGTTTAAAAGATTGCTTTATTTATTTGTCTTTTTTTTTTTTTTTAAGTTGTTTGGCCTACTTTTAATATGCGTTACATGATGTTGAAGTATGGAAAAGATGCCATGCTGGTTCATTAGGCCTATTGACTGCTTGCACAGGACAGATCTGATAGCTCAGTGGGTAAAGCATAGGTTTACTGGTCAGCAGGTCCCCACAAGGTTGTGGGTTCAAGCCCCAACTTTGGCATGGTAGTATTTTTTTTTTTTTATGTAATAGTTTGTCTACTTTGTGACAATAAACTGTAAATCTATTTGTTAATTAAAGAGACCTGTTTAAAAGATTGCTTTATTTATTTGTCTTTTTCTTTTCTTTACTTTTTTGGCCTACTTTTAATGAGTTACAAAGTGTTGAAGTATGGAAAAGAAGCCATGCTGGTTCATTAGGCTTATTGAGTGCTTGCACAAGACAGATCTGATAGCTCAGTGGGTAAAGCATAGGTTTACTGGTCAGCAAGTCCCCACAAGGTTGTGGGTTCAAACCCCAGCATTGGCATGGTTCTGTTTTTTATTTTTTTATTTTTTATATAATAGTTTGTCTACATTGTGATATTAAACTGTAAATGGATTTGTTAATTAGAGAGACCTGTTTAAAAGATTGCTTTATTTATTTGTCTTTTTTTTTAAAACTTGTTTGGCCTACTTTTAATATGAGTTTTAATATAGTGTTGAAGTATGGAAAAGAAGCCATGCTGGTTCATTAGGCTTATTGACTGCTTGCACAAAACAGATCTGATAGCTCAGTGGGTAAAGCATAGGTTTACTGGTCCGCAGGTCCCCACAAGGTTGTGGGTTCAAGCCCCAGGTTTTGCATGGTAGTATTTTTTTTTTTAATATAATAGTTTGTCTCCTTTGTTACAATAAACTGTAAATCAATTTGTTAATTAAAGAGACCTGTTTAAAAGATTGCTTTATTTATTTGTCTTTTTCTTTTCTTTACTTCTTTGGCCTACTTTTAATGAGTTACAAAGTGTTGAAGTATGGAAAAGAAGCCATGCTGGTTCATTAGGCTTATTGACTGCTTGCACAAGACAGATCTGATAGCTCAGTGGGTAAAGCATAGGTTTACTGGTCAGCAAGTCCCCACAAGGTTGTGGGTTCAAACCCCAGCATTGGCATGGTTCTGTTTTTTATTTTTTAATTTTTTATATAATAGTTTGTCTACATTGTGATATTAAACTGTAAATCGATTTGTTAATTAGAGAGACCTGTTTAAAAGATTGCTTTATTTATTTGTCTTTTTTTAAAAACTTGTTTGACCTACTTTTAATATGATTTACATACTGTTGAAGTATGGAAAAGAAGCCATGCTGGTTCATTAGGCTTATTGACTGCTTGCGCAAGACAGATCTGATAGCTCAGTTGGTAAAGCATAGGTTTACTGGTCAGCAGGTCCCCACAAGGTTGTGGGTTCAAGCCCCAGATTTTGCATGGTAGTATTTTTTTTTTTTTTTTTTTTATAAAACATAATAGTTTGTCTACTTTTGATATTACACTGTAAATCGATTTTTTAATTAGAGAGACCTGTTTAAAAGATTGCTTTAGTTATTTGTCTTTTTTTTTTTTTTAAAGTTGTTTGGCCTACTTTTAATATGCGTTACATGGTGTTGAAGTATGGAAAAGATGCCATGCTGGTTCATTAGGCTTATTGACTGCTTGCACAAGACAGATCTGATAGCTCAGTGGTTAAAGCATTGGTTTACTGGTCAGCAGGACCCCACAAGGTTGTGGGTTCGAGCCCCAGAATTGGCATGGTAGTTATTATTTTTATTTTTTATATATAAAACATAATAGTTTGTCTACTTTCTGATATTAAACTGTAAATCGATTTGTTAATTAGAGAGACCTGTTTAAAAGATTGCTTTATTTATTTGTCTTTTTTTTTTAAACTTTTTTGGCCTACTTTTAATATGAGTTTTAATATAGTGTTGAAGTATGGAAAAGAAGCCATGCTGGTTCATTAGGCTTATTGACTGCTTGCACAAGACAGATCTGATAGCTCAGTGGGTAATGCATAGGTTTACTGGTCAGCAGGTCCCCACAAGGTTGTGGGTTCAAGCCCCAGATTTTGCATGGTAGTATTATTATTTTTTTTTTTTTTTAGTAAAACATAATAGTTTGTCTACTTTTGATATTACACTGTAAATCGATTTTTTAATTAGAGAGACCTGTTTAAAAGATTGCTTTAGTTATTTGTCTTTTTTTTTTTTTTAAAGTTGTTTGGCCTACTTTTAATATGCGTTACATGGTGTTGAAGTATGGAAAAGATGCCATGCTGGTTCATTAGGCTTATTGACTGCTTGCACAAGACAGATCTGATAGCTCAGTGGTTAAAGCATTCGTTTACTGGTCAGCAGGACCCCACAAGGTTGTGGGTTCGAGCCCCAGAATTGGCATGGTAGTTTTTATTTTTATTTTTTATATATAAAACATAATAGTTTGTCTACTTTCTGATATTAAACTGTAAATCGATTTGTTAATTAGAGAGACCTGTTTAAAAGATTGCTTTATTTATTTGTCTTTTTTTTTTAAACTTTTTTGGCCTACTTTTAATATGAGTTTTAATATAGTGTTGAAGTATGGAAAAGAAGCCATGCTGGTTCATTAGGCTTATTGACTGCTTGCACAAGACAGATCTGATAGCTCAGTGGGTAATGCATAGGTTTACTGGTCAGCAGGTCCCCACAAGGTTGTGGGTTCAAGCCCCAGATTTTGCATGGTAGTATTATTATTTTTTTTTTTTTTAGTAAAACATAATAGTTTGTCTACTTTTGATATTAAACTGTAAATCGATTTGTTAATTAAAGAGACCTGTTTAAAAGATTGCTTTATTTATTTGTCTTTCTTTTTTTTACTTCTTTGGCCTAATTTTAATGAGTTACATAGTGTTGAAGTATGAAAACGAAGCCATGCTGGTTCATTAGGCTTATTGACTGCTTGCACAAGACAGATCTGATAGCTCAGTGGTTAAAGCATTGGTTTACTGGTCAGCAGGACCCCACAAGGTTATAGGTTCAAGCCCCAGAATTGGCATGGTAGTTTTTATTTTTATTTTTTATATATAAAACATAATAGTTTGTCTACTTTGTGATATTAAACTGTAAATCGATTTGTTAATTAGAGAGACTTGTTTAAAAGATTGCTTTATTTATTTGTCTTTTTTTAAAAACTTGTTTGACCTACTTTTAATATGATTTACATACTGTTGAAGTATGGAAAAGAAGCCATACTGGTTCATTAGGCTTATTGACTGCTTGCACAAGACAGATCTGATAGCTCAGTGGGTAATGCATAGGTTTACTTGTCAGCAGGTCCCCACAAGGTTGTGGGTTCAAGCCCTAGATTTTGCTTGGTAGTATTTTTTATTTATTTATCTTTTTTAATAAGATATAATAGTTTGTCTAGTTTGTGATATTAAACTGTAAATCGATTTGTTAATTAGAGAGACTTGTTTAAAAGATTGCTTTATTTATTTGTCTTTTTTTTTTTTTTTTAACTTGTTTGGCCTACTTTTAATATGAGTTTTAATATAGTGTTGAAGTATGGAAAAGAAGCCATGCTGGTTCATTAGGCTTATTGACTGCTTGCGCAAGACAGATCTGATAGCTCAGTTGGTAAAGCATAGGTTTACTGGTCAGCAGGTCCCCACAAGGTTGTGGGCTCAAGCCCCAGATTTTGCATGGTAGTATTTTTTTTTTTTTTTTTTTTATAAAACATAATAGTTTGTCTACTTTTGATATTACACTGTAAATCGATTTTTTAATTAGAGAGACCTGTTTAAAAGATTGCTTTAGTTATTTGTCTTTTTTTTTTTTTTAAAGTTGTTTGGCCTACTTTTAATATGCGTTACATGGTGTTGAAGTATGGAAAAGATGCCATGCTGGTTCATTAGGCTTATTGACTGCTTGCACAAGACAGATCTGATAGCTCAGTGGTTAAAGCATTGGTTTACTGGTCAGCAGGACCCCACAAGGTTGTGGGTTCAAGCACCAGAATTGGCATGGTAGTTTTTATTTTTATTTTTTATATATAAAACATAATAGTTTGTCTACTTTCTGATATTAAACTGTAAATCGATTTGTTAATTAAAGAGACCTGTTTAAAAGATTGCTTTATTTATTTGTCTTTCTTTTTTTTACTTCTTTGGCCTACTTTTAATGAGTTACATAGTGTTGAAGTATGAAAAAGAAGCCATGCTGGTTCATTAGGCTTATTGACTGCTTGCACAAGACAGATCTGATAGCTCAGTGGTTAAAGCATTGGTTTACTGGTCAGCAGGACCCCACAAGGTTATAGGTTCAAGCCCCAGAATTGGCATGGTAGTTTTTATTTTTATTTTTTATATATAAAACATAATAGTTTGTCTACTTTCTGATATTAAACTGTAAATCGATTTGTTAATTAGAGAGACCTGTTTAAAAGATTGCTTTATTTATTTGTCTTTTTTTAAAAACTTGTTTGACCTACTTTTAATATGATTTACATACTGTTGAAGTATGGAAAAGAAGCCATGCTGGTTCATTAGGCTTATTGACTGCTTGCACAAGACAGATCTAATAGCTCAGTGGGTAATGCATAGGTTTACTTGTCAGCAGGTCCCCACAAGGTTGTGGGTTCAAGCCCTAGATTTTGCTTGGTAGTATTTTTTATTTATTTATCTTTTTTAATAAGATATAATAGTTTGTCTAGTTTGTGATATTAAACTGTAAATCGATTTGTTAATTAGAGAGACTTGTTTAAAAGATTGCTTTATTTATTTGTCTTTTTTTTTTTTTTTAACTTGTTTGGCCTACTTTTAATATGAGTTTTAATATAGTGTTGAAGTATGGAAAAGAAGACATGCTGGTTCATTAGGCTTATTGACTGCTTGCGCAAGACAGATCTGATAGCTCAGTTGGTAAAGCATAGGTTTACTGGTCAGCAGGTCCCCACAAGGTTGTGGGTTCAAGCCCCAGATTTTGCATGGTAGTATTTTTTTATTTTTTTTTTTTATAAAACATAATAGTTTGTCTACTTTTGATATTACACTGTAAATCGATTTTTTAATTAGAGAGACCTGTTTAAAAGATTGCTTTAGTTATTTGTCTTTTTTTTTTTTTTAAAGTTGTTTGGCCTACTTTTAATATGCGTTACATGGTGTTGAAGTATGGAAAAGATGCCATGCTGGTTCATTAGGCTTATTGACTGCTTGCACAAGACAGATCTGATAGCTCAGTGGTTAAAGCATTGGTTTACTGGTCAGCAGGACCCCACAAGGTTGTGGGTTCAAGCACCAGAATTGGCATGGTAGTTTTTATTTTTATTTTTTATATATAAAACATAATAGTTTGTCTACTTTCTGATATTAAACTGTAAATCGATTTGTTAATTAGAGAGACCTGTTTAAAAGATTGCTTTATTTATTTGTCTATTTTTAAAAACTTGTTTGACCTACTTTTAATATGATTTACATACTGTTGAAGTATGGAAAAGAAGCCATGCTGGTTCATTAGGCTTATTGACTGCTTGCACAAGACAGATCTGATAGCTCAGTGGGTAATACATAGGTTTACTGGTCAGCAGGTCCCCACAAGGTTGTGGGTTCAAGCCCAAAATTTTGCATGGTAGTATTTTTTTTTTTTTTTTTTTTTTTTATAAAACATAATAGTTTGTCTACTTTTGATATTAAACTGTAAATTGATTTTTTAATTAGAGAGACCTGTTTAAAAGATTGCTTTATTTATTTGTCTTTTTTTTTTTTTTTTAAGTTGTTTGGCCTACTTTTAATATGCGTTACATGATGTTGAAGTATGGAAAAGATGCCATGCTGGTTCATTAGGCCTATTGACTGCTTGCACAGGACAGATCTGATAGCTCAGTGGGTAAAGCATAGGTTTACTGGTCAGCAGGTCCCCACAAGGTTGTGGGTTCAAGCCCCAACTTTGGCATGGTAGTATTTTTTTTTTTTTATGTAATAGTTTGTCTACTTTGTGACAATAAACTGTAAATCTATTTGTTAATTAAAGAGACCTGTTTAAAAGATTGCTTTATTTATTTGTCTTTTTCTTTTCTTTACTTTTTTGGCCTACTTTTAATGAGTTACAAAGTGTTGAAGTATGGAAAAGAAGCCATGCTGGTTCATTAGGCTTATTGAGTGCTTGCACAAGACAGATCTGATAGCTCAGTGGGTAAAGCATAGGTTTACTGGTCAGCAAGTCCCCACAAGGTTGTGGGTTCAAACCCCAGCATTGGCATGGTTCTGTTTTTTATTTTTTTATTTTTTATATAATAGTTTGTCTACATTGTGATATTAAACTGTAAATGGATTTGTTAATTAGAGAGACCTGTTTAAAAGATTGCTTTATTTATTTGTCTTTTTTTTTTAAACTTGTTTGGCCTACTTTTAATATGAGTTTTAATATAGTGTTGAAGTATGGAAAAGAAGCCATGCTGGTTCATTAGGCTTATTGACTGCTTGCACAAAACAGATCTGATAGCTCAGTGGGTAAAGCATAGGTTTACTGGTCCGCAGGTCCCCACAAGGTTGTGGGTTCAAGCCCCAGGTTTTGCATGGTAGTATTTTTTTTTTAATATAATAGTTTGTCTCCTTTGTTACAATAAACTGTAAATCAATTTGTTAATTAAAGAGACCTGTTTAAAAGATTGCTTTATTTATTTGTCTTTTTCTTTTCTTTACTTCTTTGGCCTACTTTTAATGAGTTACAAAGTGTTGAAGTATGGAAAAGAAGCCATGCTGGTTCATTAGGCTTATTGACTGCTTGCACAAGACAGATCTGATAGCTCAGTGGGTAAAGCATAGGTTTACTGGTCAGCAAGTCCCCACAAGGTTGTGGGTTCAAACCCCAGCATTGGCATGGTTCTGTTTTTTATTTTTTTATTTTTTATATAATAGTTTGTCTACATTGTGATATTAAACTGTAAATCGATTTGTTAATTAGAGAGACCTGTTTAAAAGATTGCTTTATTTATTTGTCTTTTTTTTTTAACTTGTTTGGCCTACTTTTAATATGAGTTTTAATATAGTGTTGAAGTATGGAAAAGAAGCCATGCTGGTTCATTAGGCTTATTGACTGCTTGCGCAAGACAGATCTGATAGCTCAGTTGGTAAAGCATAGGTTTACTGGTCAGCAGGTCCCCACAAGGTTGTGGGTTCAAGCCCCAGATTTTGCATGGTAGTATTTTTTTTTTTTTTTTTTTTATAAAACATAATAGTTTGTCTACTTTTGATATTACACTGTAAATCGATTTTTTAATTAGAGAGACCTGTTTAAAAGATTGCTTTAGTTATTTGTCTTTTTTTTTTTTTTTAAGTTGTTTGGCCTACTTTTAATATGCGTTACATGGTGTTGAAGTATGGAAAAGATGCCATGCTGGTTCATTAGGCTTATTGACTGCTTGCACAAGACAGATCTGATAGCTCAGTGGTTAAAGCATTCGTTTACTGGTCAGCAGGACCCCACAAGGTTGTGGGTTCGAGCCCCAGAATTGGCATGGTAGTTTTTATTTTTATTTTTTATATATAAAACATAATAGTTTGTCTACTTTCTGATATTAAACTGTAAATCGATTTGTTAATTAGAGAGACCTGTTTAAAAGATTGCTTTATTTATTTGTCTTTTTTTTTAAAACTTTTTTGGCCTACTTTTAATATGAGTTTTAATATAGTGTTGAAGTATGGAAAAGAAGCCATGCTGGTTCATTAGGCTTATTGACTGCTTGCACAAGACAGATCTGATAGCTCAGTGGGTAATGCATAGGTTTACTGGTCAGCAGGTCCCCACAAGGTTGTGGGTTCAAGCCCCAGATTTTGCATGGTAGTATTATTATTTTTTTTTTTTTTAGTAAAACATAATAGTTTGTCTACTTTTGATATTAAACTGTAAATCGATTTGTTAATTAAAGAGACCTGTTTAAAAGATTGCTTTATTTATTTGTCTTTCTTTTTTTTACTTCTTTGGCCTACTTTTAATGAGTTACATAGTGTTGAAGTATGAAAACGAAGCCATGCTGGTTCATTAGGCTTATTGACTGCTTGCACAAGACAGATCTGATAGCTCAGTGGTTAAAGCATTGGTTTACTGGTCAGCAGGACCCCACAAGGTTATAGGTTCAAGCCCCAGAATTGGCGTGGTAGTTTTTATTTTTATTTTTTATATATAAAACATAATAGTTTGTCTACTTTGTGATATTAAACTGTAAATCGATTTGTTAATTAGAGAGACTTGTTTAAAAGATTGCTTTATTTATTTGTCTTTTTTTAAAAACTTGTTTGACCTACTTTTAATATGATTTACATACTGTTGAAGTATGGAAAAGAAGCCATGCTGGTTCATTAGGCTTATTGACTGCTTGCACAAGACAGATCTGATAGCTCAGTGGGTAATGCATAGGTTTACTTGTCAGCAGGTCCCCACAAGGTTGTGGGTTCAAGCCCTAGATTTTGCTTGGTAGTATTTTTTATTTATTTATCTTTTTTAATAAGATATAATAGTTTGTCTAGTTTGTGATATTAAACTGTAAATCGATTTGTTAATTAGAGAGACTTGTTTAAAAGATTGCTTTATTTATTTGTCTTTTTTTTTTTTTTTAACTTGTTTGGCCTACTTTTAATATGAGTTTTAATATAGTGTTGAAGTATGGAAAAGAAGCCATGCTGGTTCATTAGGCTTATTGACTGCTTGCGCAAGACAGATCTGATAGCTCAGTTGGTAAAGCATAGGTTTACTGGTCAGCAGGTCCCCACAAGGTTGTGGGCTCAAGCCCCAGATTTTGCATGGTAGTATTTTTTTTTTTTTTTTTTTATAAAACATAATAGTTTGTCTACTTTTGATATTACACTGTAAATCGATTTTTTAATTAGAGAGACCTGTTTAAAAGATTGCTTTAGTTATTTGTCTTTTTTTTTTTTTTAAAGTTGTTTGGCCTACTTTTAATATGCGTTACATGGTGTTGAAGTATGGAAAAGATGCCATGCTGATTTTTTTTTTTTAGATTTTTTTAATAAAATATAATAGTTTGTCTACTTTGTGATATTAAACTGTAAATCGATTTGTTAATTAGAGAGACCTATTTAAAAGATTGCTTTATTTATTTGTCTTTTTCTTTTTTTTACTTCTTTGGCCAACTTTTAATGAGTTACATAGTGTTGAAGTATGGAAAAGATGCCATGCTGGTTCATTAGGCCTATTGACTGCTTGCACAAGACAAATCTGATAGCTCAGTGGTTAAAGCATAGGTTTACTGGGCAGCAGGTTCCCACAAGGTTGTGGGTTCAAGCCCCAACTTTGGCATAGTAGTATTTTTTATTTATTTACTTTTTTTAATAAAATATAATAGTTTGTCTACTTTGTGATATTAAACTGTAAATCGATTTGTTAATTAGAGAGACCTGTTTAAAAGATTGCTTTATTTATTTGTCTTTTTTTAAAAACTTGTTTGACCTACTTTTAATATCATTTACATACTGTTGAAGTATGGAGAAGATGCCATGCTGGTTCATTAGGCCTATTGACTGCTTGTCCAAGACAGATCTGATAGCTCAGTGGGTAAAGCATAGGTTTACTGGTCAGCAGGTCCCCACAAGGTTGTGGGTTCAAGCCCCAAATTTGGCATAGTAGTATTTTTTTTTTTAAATATAATAGTTTGTCTCCTTTGTGACATTAAACTGTAAATCGATTTGTTAATTAAAGAGACCTGTTTAAAAGATTGCTTTATTGCTTAATTTATTTTTTTTAAACTTGTTTGGCCTACTTTTAATGAGTTACATACTGTTGAAGTATGGAAAAGAAGCCATGCTTGTTCATTAGGCTTATTGACTGCTTTCACAAGACAGATCTGATAGCTCAGTGGGTAAAGCATAGGTTTACTGATCTGCAGGTTCCCACAAGGTTGTGGGTTCCAGCATTGGCATGGTAGTATTTTTTATTTTATTTATTTTTTTAATATAATAGTTTGTCTCCTTTTTGACATTAAACTGTACATCAAATTTGTTAATTAGAGAGACCTGTTTAAAAGATTGCTTTATTTATTTGTCTTTTTTTTTTAAACTTGCTTGGCCTACTTTTAATATGAGTTACATACTGTTGAAGAATGGAAAAGAAGCCATGCTGGTTCATTAGGCTTATTGACTGCTTGCACAAGACAGGTCTGACAGCTCAGTGGGTAAAGGATAGGTTTACTGTTAAGCAGTTCCCCGCAAGGTGGTTGGTTCAAACCCCAGCATTGCCATGGTAGAATTTTTTGTTTTATTTTTTGAAATATATTCGTTTGTCTACTTTGTGATATTAAACTGTAAATCGATTTGCTAATTAAAGAGACCTGTTTAAAAGATTGCTTCATTTATTTGTCTTTTTTTAAAAACTTGTTTGGCCTACTTTTAATATGAGTTACATAGTGTTGATGTATGGAAAAGAAGCCATGCTGGTTCATTAGGCTTATTGACTGCTTGTACAAGATAGATCTGATAGCTCAGTGGTTAAAGCATAGGTTGCTGGTCAGCAGGTCCCCACAAGGTTCTTGGTTCAAGTCCCAGCATTGGCATGGTTCTATTTTATTTTTTTATTTTTTTTTATATAATAGTTTGTCTACTTTGTGATATTAAACTGTAAATCGATTTGTTAATTAGAGAGACCTGTTTAAAAGATTGCTTTATTGCCTAATTTATTTTTTTTAAACTTGTTTGGCCTACTTTTAATGAGTTACATACTGTTGAAGTATGGAAAAGAAGCCATGCTGGTTCATTAGGCTTATTGACTGCTTTGACAAGACAGATCTGTTAGCTCATTTGGAAAAGCATAGGTTTACTGGTCAGCAGGTCCCCACAAGGTTGTGCGTTCAACCCCCAGCATTGGCATGGTTCAATTTTTAAGCCCCAGCATTAGCATGGTAGTATTTTTTTTTTTTTTTTATATTATAGTTTGTCTCCTTCTTGACATTAAACTGTACATCGATTTGTTAATTAGAGAGACCTGTCTTTTTTTTTTTTAATTTGTTTGGCCTACTTTCAATATGAGTTACATAGTGTTGAAGTATGGAAAAGAAGCCATGCTGGTTTATTAGGCTTATTGACTGTTGCACAAGCCAGATCTGATAGGTCAGTGGGTAAAGCATAGGTTGCTGGTCAGCATGTCCCCACAAGGTTCTGGGTTCAAGCCCCAGCGTTGGCATGGTAGTATTTTTTTTTATTTTTTTTTTTAAATATAATAGTTTGTCTACTTTGTGATATTAAACTGTAATTCAATTTGTTAATTAGAGAGACCTGTTTAAAAGATTGCTTTATTTCTTTGTCTTTTTTTTTTAAAACTTGTTTGGCCTCCTTTTAATATGCGTTACATGGTGTTGAAGTATGGAAAAGATACTTTCAGAGACCTGAGACCTGTTTAAAAGATTGCTTTATTTATTTGTCTTTTTTTTTTTAAACTTGTTTGGCCTACTTTTAATATGCGTTACATGGTGTTGAAGTATGGAAAAGAAGCCATGTTGGTTCATTAGGCTTATTGACTGCTTGCACAAGACAGATCTGATAGCTCAGTGGGTAAAGCATAGGTTTACTGGTCAGCAGGTCCCCACAAGGTTGTGGGTTCAAGCCCAACCTTTGGCATGGTAGTTTTTTCTTTTTGGAAATATTATAGTTTGTCTCCTTTGTGACAATAAACTGTAAATCGATTTGTTAATTAAAGAGACCTGTTTAAAAGATTGCTTTATTTATTTGTCTTTTTTTTTTTTTTACTTCTTTGGCCTACTTTCAATATGAGTTACATAGTGTTGAAGTATGGAAAAGAAGCCATGCTGGTTCATTAGGCTTATTGACTGTTGCACAAGACAGATCTGATAGTTCAGTGGGTAAAGCATAGGTTGCTGGTCAGCAGGTCCCCACAAGGTTCTGGGTTCAAGCCCCAGCAATGGCATGGTTCTATTTTTTTTTTTTATATAATAGTTTGTCTACTTTGTGATATTAAACTGTAAATCAATTTGTTAATTAGAGAGACCTGTTTAAAAGATTGCTTTATTTCTTTGTCTTTTTTTTTTTAAAACTTGTTTGGCCTACTTTTAATATGCGTTACATGGTGTTGAAGTATGGAAAAGATGCCATGCTGTTTCATTAGGCCTATTGACTGCTTGTACAAGACAGATCTGATAGCTCAGTGAGTAAAGCATAGGTTTACTGGTCAGCAAGTCCCCACAAGGTTGTGGGTTCAAGCCCCAGCATTGGCATGGTTCTATTTTATTTTATTTTTTTATATAATAGTTTGTCTACTTTGTGATATTAAACTGTAAATCGATTTGTTAATTAGAGAGACCTGTTTAAAAGATTGCTTCATTTATTTGTCTTTTTTTAAAAACTTCTTTGGCCTACTTTTAATATGAGTTACATAGTGTTGATGTATGGAAAAGAAGCCATGCTGGTTCATTAGGCTTATTGACTGCTTGCATAAGACAGATCTGATAGCTCAGTGGGTAAAGCATAGGTTTACTGGTCAGCAGGTCCCCACAAGGTTGTGGGTTCAAGCCCCAGATTTTGCATGGTAGTATTTTTATTCTTATTTAATAAAATATAATAGTTTGTCTACTTTGTGATATTAAACTGTAAATCGATTTGTTAATTAGAGAGACCTGTTAAAAAGATTGCTTCATTTATTTGTCTTTTTTTAAAAACTTCTTTGGCCTACTTTTAATATGAGTTACATAGTGTTGACGAATGGAAACGAAGCCATGCTGGTTCATTAGGCTTATTGACTGCTTGCACAAGACAGATCTGATAGCTCAGTGGGTAAAGCATAGGTTTACTGGTCAGCATGTCCCCACAAGGTTGTCGGTTCAAGCCCCAATATAGGCATAGTAGTATTTTTTTTTTTTTTCAAATATAATAGTTTGTCTCCTTTGTGACATTAAACTGTAAATCGATTTGTTAATTAGAGAGACCTGTTCAATAGATTGCTTTATTTATTTGTCTTTTTTTTTCTTTACTTCTTTGGCCTTCTTTTAATATGAGTTACATAGTGTTGAATTATGGAAAGGTAGCCATATGCTGGTTCATTAGGCTTATTGACTGCTTGCACAAGACAGATCTGATAGCTCATTGGGTAAAGCATAGGTTGCTGGTCAACAGGTCCTTACAAGCTTGTGGGTTCAAGCCCCAAAATTGGCATGGTAGCATTTTAGTTTGTCTCTTTTGTGATATTAAACTGTAAATCGATTTGTTAATTAAAGAGACCTGTTTAAAAGATTGCTTTATTTATTCATGTATTTTTTTTTAACTTGTTTGGCCTACTTTTAATATGATTTACATAGTTTTAAAGTATGGAAAAGAAGCCATGCTGGGTTATTAGGCTTATTGACTGCTTGCATAAGACAGATCTGATAGGTCAATGGCTAAAGCATAGGTTTACTGGTCAGCAGGTCCCCACAAGGTTGTGGGTTCAAGCCCAACATTGGCATGGTAGTATTTTTATTTTTATTTTGAAATATAATAGTTTGTCTACTTTGTGACATTAAACTTTAAATCTATTTGGTAAATAATGAGAAACTTTTTAAAAGATTGCTTTATTTCTTTCTCTTTTTTGAAATACTTGTTTGGCCTATTTTAATATGAGTTGGGGGTGTGGTGGCTCCAGCGGTCCAGCGTAAGGGACCGGTGCTGAGAGGATTGGGCAGCAGTCGAAGTCGTGGGCCTTGACAGCCCGATCCCTGGACACGGAGAAGTGTCTGGGGAATCTGCTTAGACTGTTGCCCCAGCGACCCGAATTACTGAAGCGGGAGAAGATGAAATGAAATAAAATGAAATATGAGTTACATGGTGTTGAAGTATTGAAAAAAAGCCATGTTGGTTCATAAGGCTTATTGACTGCTTGCTCCAGTGAGATCTGGTGGCTCAGTGGGTGAGGTGTAAGTTCACCGATCAGCAGGTCCCCACCAGACATTGCCAAGGTAAAATTTTTATTTCTCATTTGAAATCTAATAGTTTATTTACTTTGTGACATTAAACTATAAATCTATATGTTAATTAAAGAGACCCATTTAAAAGATTGCTTTATTACTTTTTTGAAAGAATTGTTTGGCCTACTTTTAATATGAGTTACATGCTGTCGAAGTATGGAAAAGAAGCTATGTTGGTTCATTAGGCTTATTGTTTTGCTGCGCAAGTGGTAAGTAGTAGCTTAGTGGGTAATGTGTTAGTTTACCGATTAGTTCATCCCCACACCGTTGGGAGCTCAAGTCCTAGCATCGCCATGGTGAAACATTTTTATTTCTCTTTTGAAATCTGATAGTTTTTCTACTTTGTGACATTAAACTTTACATCTATTTGTTAATTAAAAAGACCTTTTGAAAAGATTTCTTTGTCTTTTTTAAAAGAGTTGTTTGGCCTACTTTTAATATGCATGGAGTGCATTGAAAAATCCCCCAGCAGCACTTCAAAGCAGAGGTTGAGAGGCAGTCAAATTTTATGTAAAAAAAAACGAAAAATTTAAAGGTGAAAAGGCTTTAATGGATGTTTTTTTTTGCATATGTTTGTTTTTTAATAAGGCAACATGTTCAGAAACATTTTAGTTCAAGTTGCTCACAAATAAATGTTAAATAGATTCAAGATGTCACAGATTTTTGTTTTTTTTGGAATTGCCCAAATGTCAAAACTTTTCAGGTGGTTGTTAATCATGGTTGTACATCAAATATCTTCTGCTTCTACCTAATATTTATATAGATATATTATATAGCAATATATCTTGGTTGATGACATGCAGATCACAACAGATGTTCTGTTTTAATTTAAATAGATTCCAGTTTGCACAGATCATTATTTATTTTAGACCATGAACATTCAGACTCTCAGAATTGAAGAGAGTTGAATGTGTTAAACGGTAAGTGAGGTAAGGCTTTTTTACTGTTTACTTTCTTAGAAATTGTCGGGTTTGATCCCCGGTCAGGGAACCAACCCCAGCCATTAGGGTTGCACAAGCCTTAGTGCCGGTCCCAAGCCCGGATAAATGGGGAGGGTTGCGTTAGGAAGGGCATCCAGCGTAAAAACATGTGCCAAATCAAACATGCGGATGATCCGCTGTGCCGACCCCTAATTGAAGAAGCCGAAAGAAAGAAGACTTTATTAGAAAATCTAGTTATGGTCTGAATTTAATCTTCATCTTTGTTAATGTTATACACAGTTATAATTGCATATAAATTGGATAATCTGCAGATAATTTATAATAGTGACACCTAGAGGTGGTTGGTGGTAAGACAAAATAGGGACGTCCCCACCAGAATAGAAAAACAGGATAAAAATTGAGCTCTCTAAACTTTTGTATTTCTGAAAATAAAGATGATTTTAGGAAACAAAAAATCCCAAAGAGACGTCTGACTTAAAATTGTGGGCCTTGAGTTGTGTGTTGTGCATGTGTGTTTATATCTTGGTTCAGTCGAAATATCTGGTATCTTCTTTTTTTAGAACTACATAACTGCAATATTATTATAGATGCTTATAGTTAAGTTTAGATTTAGGTGTAGCCTCAATTACTATCACCATAATATGAATTATTCTAGATTATAATCATGAGTCATTATGATAAAAAATAAGATTTATTAAAATTAAGTAAAATAATGAAATATCCATGCAAATCCAGTAAGACAAACGTGAGGGTGTGAATGTGTGTGATATGAGTTAGAGAGAGAGAGAGAGAGAGAGAGAGAGAGAGAGAGAGAGAGAGAGAGAGAGAGAGAGAGAGAGACAGACAGACAGACAGACAGACAGACAGACAGACAGACAGACAGAGAGGGGGGGAGACAGGCAGACAGCGAAAAAGGTGAAAGAGAGAGAAGACAGACAGACAGACAGACATACAGACAGACAGACAGACAGACAGACAGACAGCCACAAAGACAGACAAAGAAAGAACGAGACAAAGAGCAAGAGAGACAGACAGACAATAAGACAGAGAGAAAGACGAGGGAAAGACAAATAGACAGGTAGACCGGCATACAGACAAACAGCCAGGCAAAAATACAGAGAACGAGAAAGATAAACATACAGACAAAAAATACAAAGAGAGAAACAGAATGACACAGAGAGAAACAGGGAGAAAAAAGAGAGACAAAGAGAGATAGCAAAGACAGACAGACAGACAGACAGACAGACAGACAGACAGACAGACAGACAGACAGAGAGAGAGAGAGAGAGAGAGAGAGAGAGAGAGAGACTGGTACTGGTACTGCACTTGTGTTGGTGGATGAGGACACCGGAGCAGCAGCTCTCTCCCCCTCAGCGTGTCTGCGCTTGAATGGAGCATGTTCTCTGTAAAACGCTTTGCTTTCCTCGCTAGGTCTTTGTGTGTCAGTCTCGCGGTGTGTAAACGGAAGACTCCACAGTGGAAGTGAGAATGGTAGGCGAAATGTCTTGGCGTCTGTACGGTATAATGAATTCAGTGTAGCGGAGGATGTGCTGGGGAGCTGCGTTAATCTCCTGCCTGTTTCTCATGTGTGTGATGCTGAAGAGGCTGAGGACTACGGCAGGTACATATACACACTCATACACACAAATACAAACATTTATACATCTACACTCTTGCAAGCTAGTGAGCGAAATGAACATATACTGCCTGCTATGGGTGATTATATAAATTTACAGAGCTTCACCTCAATGGAGATGAACGTTATTGATGTGAACACCAAGGTTTTATTAATGTGCAGTGTGGTCGCTGAGGTGCACCGTTAGCTCATCATGACACTGTTCAACCATCTAGCATGCTTCCTTAATTAGCTTCTATTATAAACTTATGTCACTAATGATGGCCATGTAGTACGTTATTATATACAAATGCATATGTATATATAGGTAATATACAGGTAAATATGTATTTAAAAAAAATATATGTATATTTTTGAACAAACACACACACACACATACATACACACACACACACACACACACACACACACACACACACACACACACACATATATATATATATATATGTGTGTGTGTGTGTGTGTGTGTGTGTGTATATATATGTATATGTGAATATATATATATATATATATATATATATATATATATATATATATATATATATATATATATATATATATATATACACACACACACACACACACACACACACACACACACACACATACATGTGTTTTCATGAGCATATTGTTCATCCATATATCTACTTTTTCATAGTAATGTAAATTCAAGCAAAACCCTTCCTCAGCTTATGTATTTACTTACCTGTTTACTCCCAGGCCTGCATAGTTCCCTGTGGGAACGTTTGTCTCGGAGATTCACTGGGTTTCCATTAGCTGCAGTTCCACTGGGTTCTCATTAGGACGAGGTCTACAGTGTGGGCCAGCCATTACAAACATACAAACAGCCTGAGTTGAGTGCACCTCTGAAGCACATTATTCGACATAATAATCAGCATTTGATTCTAAATGTCTCACACGCTGTGGTTGTCTCCAAATGGATAAAACTGTTTCTGTTTACTGCGGACAATCATGGGCCAATGAGCATCAATGCTGTGTGTATCGTGTGCAAGCGTTTGGTTTTGTTTTGTTGGGTAAATGCTCCTTGGTGTGTCCTTGGTTTTACATGGTTGTTTCTTATTACCTTATTATCACTGTATGAATATTTTATGCTTATTACAGATGAGCAAACACTCAAAGAGCCGGTACTTTACATTAAAAAGTAGGTTATTTACATTATAATTGTGTTAAAATCCAGATTTAGCACAACATATTTTACCATCCAAAATTCAACAAATGTTTTTTTTTTTTTTTTACAGAAGTCCTCAGAAACCGTTGGCGGTAGTCTGATATTATGGCGATTTGGAAGAAAAACATTTGTAGTGGTAAGAGCTCATATAAATAACTAAATTGATTTCACTGTAATGTAAACTTGTAATGCAAAGTGCAAAATAATGTGGTGTGGTTTTCTCTTGGGCAGTTAATTCTCCATGTAAAAAAAAAATATTAAAAATTTTTTTTATATTATATATAATTAGCGTTTGTATTACATGCTGTCTGTTTTAGTGGAGGTCACTTCCACCCAGGTCTTGTTAATTGGAAACGGAAGATGCTGTTCTTGACACATACAAATGAAAAATCTCATTATACACAGCCATGTCCTTAATCAGTCCTTATTAAGAAGCCACATGTAGAAGGCATCCATGAATACTATTGACCATCTATTAATTATACACTGTGCTGCTTTACAGAGATGTGTGTGTGTGTTTGTGTGTCTGTGTGTGTGTGTGTGTCTGCATCTGTACATGCCCCAGTGCATGCCTACGCATTTCTTGGGGTGGGAGGGAATAAGTAACAGAACTCGCCAGTGATGCAACGCTTCAACGCTTTGCCTTTGTGACCTTGGGTGAACCAGGGACCATTATGTTATTTACTCTTTACACACTGAACCAAAATATATACATGCATTTCTATTTTAAACAAATTATCTTGAGGCTACTTGGAGTCCAGTGATGTGGATGTCTTTCGCCTTAAGTCAGAAATGGACATAAAGGTCAAACCTGCAGGTAACATTCTGTCTCTTTGAATTTTTTTTTGTTGGCTCACTCACTGTGGGTTTCTACCTGGTGAGAAATGATACTACTTTGTTACATGTTTGGGTAAAAACAAGGATATATATATATATATATATATATATATATATATATATATATATATATATATATATATATATATATATATATGCTGTTTTATTATATAGGAAATGGTACTGCCTAAAGGTTTTCTGTTGTATCACAAAACCGATGCTTCAATCCATGTCTCAGATGTTGGCAGTACACATTAGATGCTGTCTATAAATGTGTATTTCATGGGCAGTCTTTTATATTATAAATTATCAGGATTTTGCAGGTGATTATGTATATACTATGACTTCAGTAACTAATACTACCCAAAGGTGTAAACAGATCACATGAGTCCAACTAAACACTCTTTAATAATTAACACTTGGTGGCACCTGCTGTGAAAGAGTTATTCCATTTCCTATTGTGCTGAGTGTTTGTTTAGGGTCAGCTGTAATTCAGAAATTATTCACCTATATTCCAAACCTATATTTATATTTTAGACTATCAATAGGAACAATATAGTAGCTGTATGAACTTGAAATGTTGTTGTTGTTGTCTCCATATATAAAGGTGTTCTGTAAATGCAGAGGAATCGGAGCATAGTGCCACCGTTTTTTTCAGAAACACTGGTGTAATATGAGACTGTTTATATTTTAGGAACTCTGCAGCAGGATTCCTGTTAAAGCGTTTTAAAGGAAAGGTTTTGGCATTATGTGATACTCAGCAGAACATGTAAGCCAGATTTGATCCCCATCTGCTAAATTTGAATCAATAATGTGCCCTTACTTTATCCCAGTTGTATTTTATAAAGTCCAAGGCTCTTTTACTTAAAATTCCACTTTGGCTTGCTTGAGGATTATTTTTTGGACTATAGATCTTTTTGACATATTTTATATTAAGGCTTAAGTTTGAAGTTTGAATTGTTTAAGCTTTGGACATTTTTTGTGTTCATTATTACATTGTGCTTGTAGGATTGCATATGTTCACATTGCATGAGTTCACATTTTATGTATTCTCTTATACTATAAGAGCAAAATGGTGCACTTACTCGCTTCTCAATGATTAGCCATAGTCTTATGGAAATTACTTTACGCCCCCTGGGTTCTGGAATTCCACAGCAATAGCTAAGGATAACACGTCTTTGTCGATTAGACATTCAGGCAAGTGCAGGCAATGTCTGTTTCATTCCAAGGTGAACGTTAAAACGATTTAAGTCTTATTGTAATTACCTGCCCAGGAGAAATGCTAATGCCACACATATAAATGTGTGCTAGTGATTGGTATGATTTGTGTGTCCGGTAGTAACTGGACTGTTCTAATTAGGAAAATTAAAATTGGTTTATTGGCTGATTGATGAACCTTATTTGTGCTGTATAAGAATGACAGTGCAGGCAGACAATGGCGGAGAGATGGCTGTGGACATTAGTGCCATGGAGAGGAGGCTGGAACCTGCGCTCCAAAGCGCCTGGACAAGGTAGTCCTGCATGGTTTTGTGGGAGAGGAGAGTGGTAAAGAGAATTATGTGTACTGAGAAGACACATTGCTTATTCCTTTTTTTGTCAGGATTCTATAATTTAAAAATACTATACGTTGGTACTGCTTATAGGCATGCAAGCCCTTGGGACTGGAAGAAATCTGGCGAGTAAAAAAAAAAACAACAGGTTTAACACAGTATAATGGATGTTGGTTGTGTAGCGTTCAGGATTCCTGTAGTAATTTATATAATCACTGCAAAGGAATTGGACCAAGTATTTAAATTTTTTTTAACATCTCAGAGAGAATATATCTGGTATAACCCCTAACCATAAAATTTGACAGGTCTAGGTCAAAGGTCACGGTGTAAGGTCAAAGGTCACAGGGGAGGGGGGGGCAATAAAAATGTATTGCTCGTTAATCATTGACAGGTGCAGAGCACTCAAGAATTGACTCAATAAGTTTAGTTTGTTGTAACTTAATGTCGGTAGGTGTAAGACAAAAGGGAGTTTATAGCTGTATGTGAAAATGTATCTATTAGTGTGTTAGGGCACGGGTTGTTAAGAAAAAAATTTGAACACAGACACACACACAGATACACACTTATAGACACACAATCACACACACACATACATTTATACACAAACACACATGACCTATTTATCCTTTATATATACAGAGGGGCAAATAAGTTTCATGCATTTCATGCATGGCTGTGTGTTTGGGTTATTGTCATTCTGGAAGACCTAGCCACAGCCCATCTTCAATGGTCTTACTGAGGGAAGAAGGTTGTTGCCCAAATACGGTGCAGTCATCTTGTCCCCTTCAGCAGAAAAGCACCCCACAGCATGATGTTTCCATCCCGTGCATCACGGTTGGGATGGTGTTCTTGGGATTTGTTCTTAGGATTGTATTTATCCTAATTCTTCCTCCAAAAACTACAAGTGGAGTTTATACCAAAAAGTTCTATTTTGGTCTCATCTGACCACATGACCTTCTCCCATGCCTCCTATAGATCATCCAGATGGTCTTTGGCAAACTTCAGATGGGCCTAGACATGTGCTGGCTTGACCTTGCGCGGGCTGCAGGATTTTAATCCATGATGGTGTAGTGTGGTACTAATGGTAACCGTTGAGACTGTGGTCCCACCTGATGTTCAGGTCATTGACCAGGTCCTCCCGTGTAGTTCTAGGCTGATCCCTCACCTTTCTCAGGATCATTGATACTCCACGAGGCGAGATCTTGCATGGAGCCCAGGTATGAGTGAGATTGACAGTCATCTTGAATTTCTACCTACGATGAAAATTACAGATCTCTCTGTTCTTTGTAAGTGGGAAAACTTGAAAAATCAGCAGTGTTTCAAATACTTATTCGCCCCACTGTATGCACATTACGTCTCAGCGTTTGAAACCAGACACATTTTTTGATTGCGGCTATGGCCCTGAAAAAATTTCAATCTACTTTGGCAGGATTTGCAAAAATTTCTGAGCATGAAAATGTTCAATATTGGTCACGGGCTAGATATTTTTTTCAGTGCAGAAAATGGAGAGTTGATGCTTTAAGTTAACAGGTCTGGGTCAAATCTACAGAGACTGTAACATTTGACAAGTGTGACTCGAGAAAGTTTTGTGAATAGTGTACAGACTTTAACTACTTTGTTAGATTGGACCTCTTTTTTACCAGAGCCCAACAAAAAAATTTGGAGCAGCTTCTCAGCAATAGATGTACCTCATCAGAGCAACAAAGTTTACAGAGAACCAAGTTTCCCTGTGCTGCATTACGTATCTCTCACCAAGATCTACATTACTAATATTTTGTTCAAAGTCAAAACGGATCAGAACGAGCACATTGTTACGGTAAATTCATAGCTAAACTACAATTCAGACCCACTAGACATTCGTTCCGTCTGTAAAAACAAATTAATTAATTGGTTAAAAATGATGGATACATTATGAACAAGTCACAAACCCAGAATCAGGACGGATCGGGCCTTGTATTGATTGTGCGTAAAAATTAAATGGACCACCGGGACGTTGACACATGAACCCGAATAAATGACGCAAGATAACTAATACAGTACCCAGTCTGAAAAAGACGAGGCAGCGGGGCAACAAGCATCAGCCCATCTCTCACAAAAAAAAAAAAGAGATTGAACTGTGGCAAAGAATGGAAACAATTTTGCACCAGATGATTCTACAAAGACACTGTAGAGCATGTGGATGGTGCAGATCCTGATGGACGGAACGACGGGCTTAAACAAAGTTTAAAATTTTTTCAGGATAAACTTTTACTAAACAGCATCGATCTGAAGATTAGAATGGTCCGTAGTAAAGATGAATTTTACTTGATGAAAGAAGGAAACACAAGTTTCATTTAGAAAATAGTCAACGCTTCCCTTTTCATGAAGAAAGTATCCTTCTCACCACCTGTAAAACTGGGTCATGCGCAAGCGCTTCTTAACGCCACCACCAAGTATCCCATCGAAAGAGTTTGCATGAAAAAAACCTTCAGTCTAGCTGCGGGAAACGCATTTGCTCGGTTTTTCGGCCGTTACCTGAAACCATCATTTTCGGAATGGTAGACGACGCCTGAATCCAGAGCGACGTACAAAAGTGCATTGAGTCTCTAGCAATGAATAAATCTACAGTAGTACGCAAGATTATAAACTTTAGCGGGTTATACAATTGAAATCCATTTCATTTCAAACATTATGATACAGAGTTTGTAGCGCTCTGTGTTGATGGTACTTAATATCCTGCAAAACCGTTTCAACCCGTTTTTCTGATCCGGCAACGTGGCCCACGAGTTCCATTCTTTAATTTAGGCATCAGGAAAACAACTCAAGGATCAGGCATTGGCAATCAATAGAGATTCGCATTCAATATAAATCCTGATGACGATTGCGGGCAGCATTTATCATTAATAAAAGATTAAAAGCACTTTTGTACATCGCTCTGGATAAGGGCGTCTGCTTAATGCCACAAAGGTAAATGTAAATGTAATAAAGTCTGGGAATACGCGATTAGAACTCAGATTCCGAATCCAATAGTGTCTGGCACTTTCGACTGTATTTTAGAAATAAACAATCGAAGAACTGTGGTAATAGATTACCAGTAAAGTATGGATAGCGGAGAACGAGCAGATGTTATGAGATGTCCTGAAATAGAAACAATATTCCACGGTGTGATGGCCTATGATGAGTTGCCTACAGATACATTTACAGTTTCCTGCTTTGTTCATTGTGAATATGCATCTGAGACACATGCGAGAACTGGCTAGCTTTATGTCTTAACGATAAAACATCCGGAGAGTTTCTTGATTCGCATGGAAACCCACCAGACTATGAACACTTCCCTGATTCCAATTATTAAAAAAAAAGAATTCTGAGATAAAATAAAACAATGTACAAGTTCAAAATTTAACTTCAGCTTGTTGCAGACAACAATGTGTATTTTTTCTGTGTCACAGGGATAAAGGCTAATTTTTTAATCACAGTATGTCTGAGTATAGCAATGATTTATATAGAAACGATAGTGTCTTTTGTGTAAAAAAAAAAATTCCCTTGAGTAAATAAAAAGCGATCCATTAGCTGTATACAATGTGTATCAATTGTAGCAAAACATTTGACAGACCATCAAATTTTATGGTTATGGGTTATATCAGATATATTCTCTCTTATCTCTGTTGTAATCACCTGAAAACTATAGGTTAAATGACAGCTGGAAGAAAGGCAAAATGTATTTCTATATATTGTATTTTCTGTTTTTTGAAAATACAAATCTAATTATGTGCTGGATTTTTTTTCAATCATTTTCTTGGTTTAGAGGAGGAACGCCGTGTAAGAGCCAATGACCGGGACTACAATGAGAAGTTCAATTACGCTGTAAGTTATTTTCCATCTGATAGTTAAGATCGGTCAAATTAAACACAGTATGGTTTGTGAAAGCTTTAACAATGTTCTGCCAAATATTATACTGTATGATTGTATAAAGGCTATAGAAGGAATCGGTAATGTGAAAGTGAGTACAACCTGTGATGCAATTTACAATTAAAGGATCAGTGTTAAATCTAGAAACCTGTTCAATTTATTATGCCTCCAGAATGAAGGGAATTGTCTACAGATAATACAGTATTGGAAAACTACTGAATAAGCTATAACAATTAGTTACAGCAGTTATTAGTAAGTGTTTAATGAGAAACCAAGAGGAACTGTTTCCATTGCTTGTGTGTGTATTCAGGATTCCTTAATATCACAAAAAACTAAAACAAAAAGAAAACAAACAGAGGCTTGGTTTTATGCTTATCTTTATAAATTCTCACGTCACGTGCCAGACTATGTATTGAACAAGACCTAAGTTTGCTAGAAAAGAAAGCCTGATTAGCTGGACTAATTGGAAGGATATGATTTGCACTGATTAAATTAAAATAAAAAAGAAAGTTGTCTAGATCAGATGTCTCCAACATGGTTTGAGTGGCCTGGGCCAAAACCATCAATGTACAGTCCAAAACATCACTCCAAAACATTAGGGACGAAATGTTTTAAGATTGGTCTGCACGAGTTCAGAAGGCATAGAAAAGCTGACCTAGATTTAATTAATGCTCAAATGTTCCAACATGAAAATCCTAAACACAATGCAAAATCAAACAAGGTTTAAAAAAACAAAAAACAAAAATGAATCATCTTGAACACGTAGGAGAAAGAAGTAGAGTGTAATTTCTACATCAAAGAATGACAGGATATCCTTTTCAAATTTGTGCTAAAGAGATATTCTGTATACTAAGGAATCTTAAAGGTGGACAAAACTTTAGAAGTTGCGCGGTTCGCAACACCTTTCCTATTTGAAGTATGCCGGGGCCCACACTGGTTGGTGCCTTTCTCTCACTCTGAGGCTGGTGGCCAGGGAACTGTCTGGCCTGAGCGTGCTCACTGCACATTTGGCGTCACTTCCGCTCGTCCCTCTGCTTGGTGACTCTTTCTCTTCGAGGCTGCTGTCTCGCTCCTCTTCATCTGCATCGTCAGACTAAAAAAAAGCGCACTGATTAGTCTCATCAGCTGCATGTGTTTCTTACCGCTCATTCCGTCCGGCTACGCCTCCCACTCGATCACCTCTGGCACACTATTGTACTTGTTCCAATTTCTTTTCCTGTTTGGACAATATTACTAGTATAAAAAAACATTTTAAATATTTGTGTTAATTCACCTGAAATAATTTGTTATTCTCTAAAATTTTAAGGATGAACAGGTTTCACTTTGTTCACTTTGGTTATACTCATATATGACAATAAATCATGTCAACAGCGATCAACTGACATTTTGTTCTTTTCCAGGACAATCACATCAAGACAGCAAAGTATACCTTCTACACCTTTCTACCTATTAACTTGTTTGAGCAGTTTCAGCGGTTTGCCAATGCATACTTCCTAGTTCTGCTTATTCTGCAGGTATATGTTTGTTCTTAAACTAACTTTGTAATAAAAACTGTGATTTTTAACCCTGGTCCTGAAAGACATTGTTTAATCTGTTTTAAATAATTGTATTTGTTTAATTAGATAAATTGCTGTGCTCTTTCTGAGCTAATGTTTCTTTTTGATCCTTTGTTAATTAGCTAATCCCAGAGATCTCCTCTCTGTCCTGGTTCACCACTATTGTGCCTTTGGTGTTGGTACTGACAATCACCGCTGTAAAAGATGCTACTGATGACTATGTAAGCATCTGTTCTACATGCAGACATGCTGAGTTTTGTCATATTGTTCTTTCATTAATTGCTTATGTGCGCACATATTGGTGTTTATATGTGCACACTTATTATGAAAAGCTGTTGCACAGCGTTATGCTTTGGATTAAATTAGAATTCCGTTTCACATCATTTCACAGCATTTTCACACAGCAGGTAGATTGTTGCCTCACAGCTAAAGGGTCCTTTGTTCAGTTTAGAGTACGGCTTAGTTTAAAATCTCTGTTTTAAACTCGCATGTTCTCCATGTTTCTTTATGGGTTTCCTTTCAATTTGGTTAGTTAAATGCTTCAAAGTGTTTGCACAACTGTATGAGTGCACATTGGCTTCCCATTTAAGATGAATTTCAGTCTCATGCTAGGAGTTCCTGGGAGAGGTTCCGGAGGCACCACTGATGGTTACTGAAGATAAATTAACATTAGTCATAATTCAACATATAATGAACTACAGTGCTTTTCACAGCATACCAAAATATTCTATTATTGCAGATAAAAAAAAAATAAATTCTTAACCAATTTTTCTCTAAAACATTTTGTAGTACACTTTTATTGCACTTCCAGTATATGTGCCTTCAAGGTCTTCCTTAGCTGTATTGCATTTTTATTAGTTTATCATTTTAGTTTCTCCTGAGTTATTTAGTAGTAATTTCTGCCTGCTGTTTTACAGTTCCGCCATAAAAGTGATCAACAAGTCAACACACGCCAGTCTCAGGTACTCATCAAGGGAATGTAAGTCATATTTTATTGATGCTCTTCATAACGAATAATAAACAAAAAAGCTTTATGACTCTTAGGGGGAACTCCCCAGAGGAAATCTGTTATGTTTTGTTTTTTATTCTGCAGGCTACAAAATGAAAAATGGATGAATGTTAGAGTTGGAGACATTATAAAACTTGAAAACAACCAGTTTGTTGCTGTAAGTGTCTGTCTTTCAGAAATCTGCAATAAAAAAAGAAAAAAGAAAGGTCAATGCACTTTTCATTATGTTATATTGCACTTATGTCACATATAAATGGAATCAACACCCTCCTTAGGTATTACTATGAGCATTGCAAATGGGCCACTAACATGTCTCTTATGCACTTACTTGATGATTGTCAGTGGCAGTGCCATTGTGGAAGCCTTACTAAAGTGCTTCATTGATTTACCCGTTCTACTCTCTGTCTTTTTTGTGGAATTAATCAATAGGCTGATCTGCTTCTGCTCTCCAGCAGTGAGCCCTATGGGCTGTGTTATATCGAGACAGCAGAGTTAGATGGGTAAGTGTATGCTAGCAAATCACAGTAATCATTGATGAAGGATTTACAGTATAATGTCTTTCAGCTTCTGTTTTATAGTTATTATACTCCCATCATCTGTGTAAAAAGGCTTCTCTATGGATTTTGGTTCTAACAGAGAGACGAACCTGAAGGTACGCCAAGCTCTGACTGTAACTTCAGACCTCGGAGGGGATGTTGCCAAGCTTGCAGAGTTCGATGGTATTTTAGAACATGAGTAGTGCACTATCTTTACAGATGTACTTTCAAGCTGAGCTCGCACAAATCAGCTATTCACTTTCTTCCATTGATTAGATTTAGTCTCTGCCTATCACTGGCTACTGTATGCTTGATCTACTGTGAGGGCTTAGATTAGACTTCTAGATTTAACTGTAAAGTGCAGTAAATTACTGAAACATGGCTTAGATGTTTATGTGTATGTTTTTATATTTGTCATGTGTTTGAATACTAGCAAACATACTGTGTATTGTTTGTATGTATCTGACAGGTCACTGATGAAACATTGTGTATTGTGTATTGTACAGGAGAAGTTATATGTGAACCCCCTAATAATAAACTGGATAGATTCACTGGGACACTGTACTGGAAAGACAATAAGTATCCACTGGACAATGAGAAAATGTTGCTGAGAGGGTGCATGGTCAGAAACACAGAGTGGTGCTTTGGGCTGGTCATCTTTGCTGGTAATTTCTTTTTTGTGATCATTTAAGTACTTCTAAATGGCTTTATATCTACTCTCCGATCCAACCACACTGTATTTGGTGCTTTGGATTTATTTATAAATTTTTAATGAGTCATTAAAAAATGGTGGTGTGTGCCTAAAATGGAGTAACCCTGCTCCTTTTTAATTCTTTATTGTTATTCGTAATGCACAATTGTTTTAATCACAAGGGCTCCAGACTAAGCTGATGCAGAACTGTGGGAGGACAAAATTTAAAAGAACCAGCATTGACAAGCTGATGAACACTTTAGTGCTGTGGGTGAGTACTTTACATGCTTTTGTCTGAGTTTATGTCGCATCTAAAATACTCCTCGTGCTAGACATGGGTTCATTTAATGTCTTTTTGTGCAAGCTGAAAGCTTGCAACAGATTCCTGAAAAGAAACAATAAACATTGCCATAAAGCCATTGCTCCTTCAAATGCAGGCTACAAGTGTAAGAGTGTTTTTGCCTTTAAGGAAAGGAAAGGTTGATATGGCTTCTTTGCTTTACAGATCTTTGGATTCCTTATCTGCATGGGGATCATTCTGGCTATCGGGAACACCATCTGGGAAGAAAAAGTTGGAAAAAACTTCTTTGCATATCTGGTTTGGGATGAGCTACTAAGCAGTTCTGTCTTATCCGGATTCCTCACGTTCTGGTCTTACATTATCATTCTCAATACTGTTGTTCCCATCTCGCTTTATGTTAGGTAAGTTGC
Source organism: Silurus aristotelis (assembly GCF_946808225.1). Classification (NCBI taxonomy): domain Eukaryota; kingdom Metazoa; phylum Chordata; class Actinopteri; order Siluriformes; family Siluridae; genus Silurus; species Silurus aristotelis. The sequence goes on from NC_139580.1 coordinate 20,735,507, forward strand.
AGGGAGGCAGTGGTGTTTCAGGGATTAAGGGCTCTGGGCTAGTGATGCGAAGGTTGTTTATTCAAATACTGGCATTGCACTTCAGGGCCTTAACTCTCATCTGTTCAGCTCAATAAACTGCTTTGGATGAAAGCATCTGCCAAAATGTACATACTTAGAGTAAAGTGGCTTTGTTGTGTTTTAGAGCAACAGTTTTCACCTCTGGGATGCAGACATCATGTAGTCTATAAGGGGTACAGCATCCTCACAAATTCAAACAATCAAAGAATCAAACAATGATATCCCATGCAGCAAGGCAAGATGTGTATCAATTTCCAGTGTTTTAAATGTGCAGCCCAGTGTTTATCCAGTTTGTTTCGGGGTAATTTCGATTCTTCTTCAAACTTCATTCAGTATTAGCAGATCTGTAAATGTTGGTCAAGCACCAACTTTCTCAGTCACTGTGTCCTAAAGATTAATCAGCAACTCCACCATAATGCTAGGCATATCTCTACTTCATTAAGCACTTTGATTACTGTTTATTTAAATCCATACCTAATTTTCTGTGTATGCACAAAATCATTGAGCGATGACAGATGCCCTTTGCCAACAAAAGATAACATGCTAACACAGAAAGTCCTCTGGGATGAACTTAACCACTTAGCATATCCCAATAGTCACTTACATGTATAATATCTTAGACACATATAATAACTTAAATAATCATAATCAAAAAAGCATGCAACAAATACACTCACCAATTTTCAAGGAACATCTGTTTACATTTAATTATCCAATTATCCAATCATGTGGCAGCAGTGAAATGTATTAAATCATATGAACAGACAATAAAGCGCTTTAGTTAATGTTCACATCAAGTACCAGATTGAAAAATGTGCTTTCAGTTACTTTGAATATGGCATGGTTGTTCATAATAAACAGGCTGTTTAAGTATTTAGGATATTGCTGATATCCTGGGAATTTTAATGCGTATCCATATATAGAGTTTATACAGAATGGATTTATAACCACCACCAACAAAAATACAGCAAAGTAAGGAAAAGAGTATTGTTAGGAAAAAATTATGAGCGGTCAGAGGAGAATAACCAGACTATTTTGAGCTGACAAGAAGGTTACAATAATCGAAATAATCACTCTTTACCAGTGTGCTGAATAAAAAATATTTTCAGGAGGCACTGCTTATAGATCCTAGAAATGGATGGGATACAACAGCAGAAGACTACATCAGGTTCCAGTTCTTTCAGCTAAGAACAGAAATCTGAGGCTACAGTTAGCACCTGCTCACCAGAACTGACAATATTTCAGATTTCCTTCTATCCAGTTTTGCTTATGTATAATTATCTGCATAAATTTATTGTTACTGACATGATCTGATGATTGGATAACTGCATAAATAAGCACATAATTAAAAAAATAATCCTATTAAAGTGTCCAGTGAGTTTAAATGCACCGTTTTAATTGAAACTGAGAACTATGACTCTCTGCAGTGTTGAGGTACTGCGCCTGGGCCATAGTTACTTCATAAACTGGGACCGCAAGATGTACTACAGGACATCTCCAGCTGAGGCGAGAACCACCACCCTGAACGAGGAGCTGGGCCAAGTGGAGTTTATCTTTTCAGATAAAACTGGAACCCTAACTCAGAACATTATGGTCTTCAATAAATGCTCCATCAATGGCAGGACATATGGTGAGTGTATGCATTCAGATTTCATATTCCACTCTCACACAAGTAAATTTACCTTTTTTATTTAAACAGTCATGCATTACTGTATTTATTTATCCATGTGTAGGAAATGTATACGATGAGTTTGGACACAAAGTGGACATCACGGAGGTACATTTGACAATGTAAAACAATTTGCGATCAAAATATATAACAGTTTAGGGCAGTAAAGCACTGAAGTGACATTGAATCAGCCTGCATTGTTACTCACTGTTTAGAAAACACCATGTGTGGATTTCTCCTTCAACCCTTTATTGGACAAGAAGTTTCGTTTCTATGACAGCAGCCTGGTAGAGGCTATTAAACTGGAGGATCCGCTGGTGCAGGAGTTTTTTAGGTTGCTTGCTCTGTGCCATACAGTCATGCCTGAAGAGCGGAGCGAAGGTAAAAATCATGCTCAACAAAGATTTGTTTCTGTTACTATTTGTTAGTATGCGTGCTCTTGTAGTTTATATAATAAAACTTGGTGAAAGAGAGCCTTGCAGTAGAGACCAGGACGGATTTTTTAGTCCCGCTCTTGCAAAAAATATGTAATTTTCTCTCGCCCACAAAAGCCCACAGGTAAAACATAGAAGTGATATTATTTTCAATGCAACTGCTTCTTCCCACTACTCTGCCTTTTTCTTTTTTTTTTTTTTGGTTCCCTTTCGTTTTATTTCAGTTTGACTTTTAGTGTAAATGATGAACATGGACATGAACAAGGAACTTTTTAGAACATATAGCAACAAACATGATATAAAATGATATAAAAAAAAAAACAGGCCACTGTTTTGTTGTGTTGTATGTTCCTTTCTTTAATAATGAAGTAATACTTTTAGCACTCAGCGATTCACCTCTGCCTTGTGCTTCAGACATTCAGACAGGATAAATGGGGAGGAATGCATAAGGAAGGGGATCCAGTGTAAAACATGTGCCAATTTAAATATACCAATCACGAACCAGAATTTCATACAGGATCAGTCGAGGCCCGGTTTACCAATGACCAGGTATTGTGCTATTGTGGTATTACCGGTGGAAATTGGGCTACTGTTGGAAGATGTCTACAGAGTCAGCAGGGGAAGGAGAAGTGAAGGAAAGAGTGGAGGTTAGGGTTGGCACTTTAAATGTCGGTACTGTGATTGGTAAAGGGAGAGAGGTAGCTGATATGATGAGGAGCAGTGAAAGGTAGATATGTTGTGTGTTTAGAAGACCAAGTGGAAAGGGAGTAAGGCCAAGAAAATTGGAGGTTGATTTATCCTGTTCTATCATGGTGTGGATGGAAAGAGAAATGGTGTAGGGGTGATAGTGAAGGAAGAGTACAGTAAGAGTGTAGTGGAGGTGAAGAGAGATTCTGCTAGGTTTCTGTAGGATAATTGAAAGAGTGATGATAAATGTCATCAGTGGCTATGCTCCACAAATGGGTTGTGAGATGGAGGAGAAGGAAAAATTCTGACGAATAAGAGTGGAGGAAGGTGCACACAGGTGGACAATGTTCTATGCAGCAGATGCAACCTGAAAGAGATTGGAGACTGTAAGGTGTTGGCAGGGGACAATGTAGCTATACAGCATCTGATGGTGATCTGTAGGATGGCTTTGGAGGTAAAGAATGAGGAGGAAAATGAAGACTGAAAAAATAAAAAGAATAAAAAGAATAAGATGGTGGAAACTGAAGGAGGAAGACTGTAGTGTAAGGTTCAGGGAAGAGGTCCGACGGGGCACGGTGGTGGTAGAATGAGGAAGTTCAGGAAAGCATAAGGAGAAAGAGGTTGGCAAAACAGAATTGGGATCGAAAGAGAGATGAGTAAAGTAGGCAGGAGTACAAGGAGATGCGGCAGCAGGTAAAGAGGGATGTGGCGAAAGCTATGGAAGAGGCATATGAGAAGCTGTATGAGAAGTTGGACACTAAGAAAGGAGAAAGGGATTTGTACCGACTGGCCAGGCAGAGGGACTAAGCTGGGAATGATGTGTTGCAAGTTAGAGCAATAAAGGTGCAGATGGAAATTTGTTGACTGGTGAGGAGAGTGTGTTGAGAAGATGGAGGGAGTATTTTAAGCAGCTGATGAACGAGGAAAATGAGAGAGAGAGAAAGTTGGATGGTGTGTAGAAAGTGAAGCAGAAAGTGGATAGAATTAGTAAGGAGGAAGTGAGAATAGCTATTAAGAGGATGAAGAGTGGAAAGTCGGTTGGACCAGATGCCATACCAGTAGAAGAATTGGGATGTTTAGGAGAGATGGCAGGGGAGTTTTTAACCAGATCGTTTGAAAAGATTTTGAAAGGTGAGAGGATGCCTGAGGAATGGAGAAGGAGTGTACTGGTACTGATTTTTAAGAATAAACGTGATGTGCAGACCTGCAGTAACTAAAGGGGGGGGAGAGTTGACCAGTCACACCATGAAGTTATGTGAAAGAGTAGTGGAAGTCAGGCTGAGGGAAAAGGGGACCATCTGTGAGCAACAGTATGGTTTCATGCCAAGGAAGAGCACCACAGTCGCATTATTTGATTTGAGAATGTTGATGGAGAAGTATAGAGAATGTCAGAAGCAGTTGCATTGTGTGTCTGTGGATTTAGAGAAATCGTACAACAGGGTGGAGAGAGGAGTTGTGGTATTGTATGAGGAAGTCAGGTGTCGCAGACAAGTATGTGAGGGTGCTGCAGGACAAGTATGTATGAGGACAGTGTGACAGCAATGAAGTGTGCAGTAGGAACGACAGACTGGTTTAATGTGGAGGTTGGATTGCAGCAAGGATCAGCTCTGAGACCTTTCCTGTTTGAAGTGGTGATGGGCAGGTTAACGGATGAGGTCAGACAGGAGTCTCCATGGACTGTGATGTTTGCAGATGATATTGTGATTTGTGGCGAGAGTAGGGAGCAGGTTGAGAAGAGGTGGAGAGCAGCCTGGAGAGGTGGTGGTACGCGCTGGAGAGAAGGGGAATGAAAGTCAGTAGGAGTAAGACAGAGTACATGTGTGTGAATGAGAGGGAGGGCAGTGGAGTGGTTGGTTGCAGGGAGAAGAGGTGGAGAAGGTGGAGGAGTTCAGGTACCTGGGGTCAAAAGTGCAAAGTAATGGAGAGTGTGTTAGAAGAGTGAAGAAAAGAGTGAAGGCAGGTTGGAGTGGGTGAAGAAGTGGCAGAAGTGATTTGTGATAGAAGGGTATCTAAAAGAGTGTAAGGGAAAGTTTATGATTGTGGTGAGACCTGCGATGTTGTATGGTTTAGAGACAGTGGCATTGAGTAAAAGACAGGAGGTGGAGCTGGAGGTGGCTCAAGATGTTGAGATTTTTATTGGGAGTGACAAGGATGGACAGGATTAGAAATAAGTTTATTAAAGAGACAGCACATGTAGGACATTTTGGGTACAAAGTGAGAGAGGCCCGATTGAGATGGTTTTCACATGTGCAGAGGAGGGACATGGGGTATATTTGTAGGAGAATGCTGAATATGGAGCTGCCAGGAAGGAGGAGAAGAGGAAGGCCAACGAGGAGGTTTATGGATATGGTGAGGGAAGACATGCAGGTAGTTGGTTTGAAAGAGGCAGATGTCGAGGACAGGGGGGTATAAAGATGGATGATTTGCTGTGGCGACCCCTAATGGGAACAGTCAAAAGAAGAAGAAGAAGCTCTAGTAGTCTACGGCGCATGAACCAGGCGAGAGTTCGCTTCTGACCTTGTGCCTGTAAATAATTTTACTTGCCATTGTTGCTTTTGTGCAGTAGATACATAACAGTTTATCTGTTTTATTGTTAGTTAGTTAGCAAATTATTTTATTCTCCCGAAACCCACACACACAAGTATTTTCCCGCCGCTCATGCATTCACCCATCAAAGTGCTGGTCTCTACCTTGCAGTACTTCAGCTATTTATTGAGACTGTTGCTTCAATTAAACCTTTTGTACCTTTATGTTCATTAGGGGAGCTGGTGTATCAGGCTCAATCACCAGATGAAGGCGCCTTGGTTACTGCAGCTCGCAATTTTGGCTTTGTATTTCGAGCCAGAACACCAGAGACCATTACCCTGTATGAGATGGGCCAACCTGCCACCTACCAGCTTCTTGCTATACTCGATTTCAACAATGTCCGGAAAAGAATGAGTGTTATTGGTGAGCCTTGTTTCATTTCAATTTTTCATTTCAACTTTTGTATTAATTGCTGGACTACTGCTGACTAACTGAATCACATTGTCGAAATGCATTTGTGGAAGTCACTCCCGACAGCATTTACATCAAAATCAAGGAAACACTATTTACCAGTTAGACAAATATTTTTTCATAATATAAGGAGATTAGGATACAAATAAGTCTTAGGCAAATAAGGTTCAGCTGTGACGCATCAGCCTTCTGACTAAATGTTTGCAGAATACTGGCATTATTTGGGGCAGCATGTTGGCACACAACATATCATTGCTGCCTTACAGTTTTTCAGAGTTTTGCATGCTTTCTTCATTATATTTTTTTCCCACTGGGTTCTCTGACTTTCTCCCATGTCCTAAATGTCTGCTTGTAGTGTATAGTATGTAAATGGTATATGACCCACCCCAGCGCTGATCTGGATAAAACTGTTACTGAAGATGATAACTTAGTTTAAATGTTCAGTATGTTATTTTCAGATTTTAAAATGAGAGCTGTCTCATTTGGGTTTTATTTGTGAATGAGAAAAGTTAACCTGAAACTCACAGAAATGTAAGGGAATGCTATAAATGTAATGCTGTAATGTAATTATGTTTTACTCAATAACTGTAAGGAATCATATCCAACAAATTACATTTGATAAAATATCTGCTATCTGGGTCAACCAGTAATTTTTAAACCATTGTATAAGAATATATTATGTCTTACTTTGTCTGTGATCCAACAGAAATGTTTGTCTAATCTTGTTATATATTTAGCTTGACATATTTTGTGTTACTTCATGGGTTGTTACTTTGTAGTATTAGATGTGACAGTGTGTACACAGTATAATGGTCAGTCCTTTCTTTAATACAGTGAGAAATCCAAAGGGGCAACTGAAGCTTTACTCTAAAGGAGCTGACACAATAATATTTGACAGGCTAGACCCAACCAATGAGGACCTTATGTACACTACCTCAGAGCAACTTAATGTGAGTTCATTCCAGTGGATTTTTTTTTACTTTACCTTCTGAACACTATCCATCTAAACCTTATGTAATGTTCACAGAGCTTATTTATAATGATTTTCTTTGTTCTTTTATATTTCATATCAGTACCTAACCACAAAATCTCACAGGTTTCTTAAAACTGATTAGGATAAAAAAAAGATTCAGACTTGCTTTAAAACTGTGGTATGTTTTAACACAGACTCTCACTCACTTTATTTCATTCTGTGGTTTCTCAAAGAGAAATAAGTCTCCATTTACTTCCATGTGGAATCTATATTAAATGCTGCACAAGCAGAAAATGAATGACAATTAGGCTCTATAGAGCCATAAAACCAGAAAATTAAATATACAGATGTTGTACGTTGAGTTATTCCATGACACTTACTATAGTAAAACCATATCAAATTAATCTAAATATTTTGGATCAAATATTTATTTTTTGTTTGATTGTAAAATTTCTGTCATTATACTAAAGTGATATGGCCCCATAAATTTGTCTTTGTTTGAAGGAGTTTGCTGGGGAGGGTTTGAGGACGTTAGCTTTGGCCTGTAAAGATTTGGATGAGGACATGTTTGATGAGTGGATGAAGAAGCTCCTGTTTGCCACCACAGCATTGGAGAACAGAGAAGAGAGGGTTGGGGATCTTTACGAGGAGATTGAACAGGGTTTAACGGTAAGAGCTGTGTGAGTGGGTCTATGTGATACATATTTCTGATGCAGCTCAATATACTTATACTTACAGTATAAGTATAAAGACTGATGACAAACTTACTCGAATAAGTTAATATTAAAGTCTTGGAGCTGCATGTACAGTTCCTCAATGCACCTTTACAATGATTCTAAACATCAATGGAGTTTCACTAGAGGGATTACCATCATTCCTTCTAAGTATATTGCCTCAAATAGTGTTTAGATGATGGTGATTGATAGCACTGTCTTGGTTTGAGATCTGTTGAATGCGAAGGTCACGGCATATGATTTACATCATGCTTATACTCATAAATCAGACTTTTACCATTGGCATAGAACCGTTTCTTTGGAAAAAATACAAAGAAAACTTTGCATTGTTTTGCAGTATTGCTTTGACTCCAGTCTAAAGGGACAAGTGGATTCACTATATATTTCAGAAAAATAGCCCTATATTATAACAGGGCTAATTTATTTTTCTATAATTTGTTATCTATCCTCATATGCATGACATAAAATTAAAATCTGTCTTATGCTGTGTCTTTTCTTTTCCATAAGCTTCTTGGAGCTACAGCCATAGAAGACAAATTGCAGGAAGGAGTGCCAGAAACTATTAGCTGTTTGACCCTGGCCAATATTAAGATCTGGGTTCTCACTGGGGACAAACTGGGTGAGCAGCATCAATGGATAAATTGTTATAGATCCTTATGCAGCAGTGTTGTAATAGTCACTGTAGCTAACTGTTTTAAGTTGTTTCTTTTGCTTTAGAGACAGCAATGAATATTGGATACTCTTGTAACATGTTGCGAGATGACATGAATGAGGTGTTTATAATCTCAGGTCACACCACGCTTGAGGTTCAGCAGGAGCTGAGGTAATTCAAGTGTAACTATTAATTTAAAAAATACATTAATGAAATTATTTCAGTTTGTTAATACTGACTCATTTGTTTGTTTCGGGTCAGAAATGCCAAAGAAAGAATTATGGGTCCTGACAAAGAGAGGTTTGCCAGCAGCCAAGAATTAAGAAAGACTGATATGTATGCCAGTGACTCTGTGTTTGAGGAAACCATTATTGCAGAATATGCACTTATCATTAATGGACACAGCTTGGTAAGAAGACTTAATAGTCTAATATTCTTGTCATAAAAAAGCAACATACAGTGTCTCACAAAAGTGAGAACACCCCTCATATTTCAGCAACCATTTTAGTGTATCTCCTCAAGGGACAATAGTATAGAAATGAAACTTGGATTTATTTTAGAGTAGTAAATGTCTATCATGTATAGCAGTACAGACTTACTGTCCTCTGAAAATAACTCAACATACAGATATTATTGTCAACTGGCAGCAAAAACGAGTACACCCTTAGTGATAACAGCTGTACATTGTTCACCATGCAAAGCCACATGTCCTATTCATCATGTTCATGTTTTTGTCTGCTTGACAGGACTATACAAATTTATTAGAGCAGTTAAAATGTGGTGCTTTTGAGTAGAATTCTCTCATACTGATCACCGGATGTTCAACCTGCACTTGGCAAAGATTCTCCAAGTATATGAGAATTTGAATTGTTGCTCTCCACAAAGATGGCTTAGGCTATAAGAAGATCGGTAACATCCTGAAACTGAGTTATATTACAGTGGCCAGGGATATACAGAGGTTTTTCAAGACGGGTTTCACTCAGAACAGGCCTCACAAGGGTCCATCAAAGAAGTTAAGTTTACGTGCTGTGTGTCAGATGCAGAAGCTGGCTTTAAAAAACAGACCCATGAGGGCTGCCAGCATTGCTTTAGATGTTGTGGAAGTAGAAGGTTTGCTTATCAGTGCTTAGACCATACGCCACACACTGCAACAAGTCGGTTTGCATGGCGTCCTGGTGGGGAGCACCAAGAAAATAATTTTAATATGCCTACAGTCAGGCATTGTGGTGGTAGCATTATGCTGCAATAGTGCTGCTCGACAATTAAGGCAGTGCTACATCACAATGGTGCTCACACAAAATATTGACACTTTGGACACAGTTTTGACTTGTTCACATAGGGTGTAGTCACATTTCTTGGCAGTTATTTTGACAATAATGGCTGTATATTGAGTTATTTTTAGAGGACAGTCAAATCTGTATTACTATACAAGCTGCACATTGACTACTCTAAAATATATCCAATTTGTATTTTTATAGTATTGTCCCTTGAGAAGATATACTGAAATGGTTGCTGAACTAATTTTTTTTACTCACTTTTGTGAGCTACTGTAATAAGAAATGACTGCATGTCTCCCCAATTAAAAAAAATAAATAAATAGGAAAGATGCTGCTTCATTCTTTGTTTTTCTATTTCTGTTGTCTCTGAGTATCTTAAATTAGCCTTCAGGTAAGTATTCTGTTTAAAATCCTGTCTTTTGAATACATGTAATTTTTGTAAAGGGGAAAATCTCAGATGGTGCTCTTGATGGAATTTTGTGATGTATGCTAATCCAGTTTACATTTATGAAAGTCTGTGGTTTTCAGAACTCTAGCTAACATAAAACTTTAAAATTCAATTATGCAAAGGGTTTTCCCAGGCTGCCACACATTTGTAATTACAGACAAATAAATATGTGAGTGAACTCCCTGAAGCAATATAATAGCCTTGTGGTTAGCTAGTCATTACAGATACCATGCTGGGCATAGTAGTGTTGAATCCCAAGTTTCACAGCAACCTGATCTGGTCTATAGGCTCATGCACTGGAAGCAGACATGGAGCGGATCCTGTTGGAAGTGGCCTGCTTATGTAAGACTGTGATCTGCTGTAGAGTAACTCCTCTGCAGAAAGCTCAGGTGGTGGAGCTGGTCAAGAGGCATAAACGAGTGGTAACCCTGGCCATTGGTGATGGAGCCAATGATGTCAGCATGATCAAGAGTGAGACTGTGTTTTTAGTTTACTTGAATTTAAGTCACTGTAGTCACATTTGCTTGACTTGTTAACATGTGGCATGATTGGTGTATGGATCTGCATATCTGTAAAATTAGACTATTACAAAATTAATAGAAAGTGACTTTGCATAAATTCTGTAATGTTTGTCTTATGGTTCAGATCATAAAACACAGATTGAATCTAAGCTCTGTATGTTTAAAGAGTATAACATGTCTATTCAGAAGTGTCATGTTTGAAGAAGTGGTTACCTAGGTGATCTGTGGTGAAATTCTGTTCTCTGCAGCGGCCCACATTGGTGTGGGCATCAGTGGGCAGGAGGGCATGCAGGCTGTTCTGGCTTCGGACTACTCCTTCGCACAGTTTCGCTACCTACAGCGCCTTCTGCTGGTCCATGGTCGTTGGTCCTACCACCGCATGTGCAACTTCCTCTGCTACTTCTTCTACAAAAACTTTGCTTTCACACTGGTACATTTCTGGTTCGGGTTTCTGTGTGGTTTCTCTGCACAAGTAAGTCTCTAATCTTTCCAATAAATGCTAATACAATATTAACAATACAATGCTGCATTGTCACTTCTGTGTATTTTGCACTGCTTTATTTTCTGTTTTTTTAGTATTTTGCACTGCTTATCCACTACACATTTTTACACCATCCATAACTCTTATCTCTGCACTACTGTATATTTCACCCATATTTATTCTGTATATACTGTATCATACATACATTCATACTATTACATAACTATATCATGGCATTTGAGTATATTATCTTCTGACATGTCTATTGAGTAAAAGACAGGAGGTGGAGGTGGCAGAGTTGAAGATGTTGAGATTTTTACTGGGAGTGACGAGGATGGACAGAATTAGAAATGAGTTTATTAGAGGGACAGCACATGTAGGACGTTTTGGGGACAAAGTGACAGAGGTACAATTAAGATGGTTTGGACATGTGTAGAGAAGGGACATGGGGTATATCAGTAGGAGAATACTGAGGATGGAGCCACCAGAAAGGAGAAATAGAGTGCCTCTGAAAGATGCAGATGTAGAGGACGGTGTAGTATAGAGACTGATAATCTGCTGTTGGATATGGGAGCCAAAAGAAGAAGATCTTCTGACATGTCTATCTATGCAAAATCATTGCACAGTATATTGTATATTACTAGGTATAGCATATATTACCTACTGCACCTTCTGTATATTATTCACCCTCACCCCTGTATATATTACCTCATACCCAATTTATCTTACTTATACCATTTTTGCACCTATGGTTAGATGCTAACTGCATTTCATTAGCGCTGTACCTTGCACAATGATAAAGTTGAATCAAATTTCATTCAAATATATAAAAAAATATGTGCAGTATAAATGCATTTTTTGATTGTTTTATATTATAGACCGTGTATGACCAGTGGTTCATCACCCTCTTCAACATAGTCTACACATCTTTGCCTGTTCTTGCAATGGGTTTGTTTGACCAGGTCAGAAATCTACAGTCAAAATATATTCCCATAGTTTCAGAATCTTTAAGTGAAGATGTTTTTTGCCCTTTGCTTTCTGACAGGATGTGAATGAGCAGTACAGTCTGCGTTACCCCAACCTGTACCAGCCTGGGCAGCTCAATCTCCTGTTTAACAAGCGGAAGTTCTTCATGTGCACCATCCAGGGCATCTATACTTCATTTGTGCTCTTCTTCATTCCCTATGGGGCTTTCCTGTGTGCTGTGCGAGATGACGGCTCTCACATATCTGATCAGCAATCTTTCGCTGTTACTATAGCAACCTCACTGGTCATCGTGGTTAGCGTCCAGGTGACAATATTTTCTGTTGCTTATATTAGATGTATTACACATACATATATGTATTTTGTAGTAGGTTTATAGTAAGTGCTACAGTGTATGACTATACTTGGATTTAAAAAAAGATGTGTTAAGCCGCATTTTCTCAATCTGTGACAAATGATGAACCAGTATTGGTAAATTTAGTGTAATTTAGTTGTGTCTGGGGTTAGGGTCCAGTGGTTTTCAAACTTTTTTCCGCCATTCCCCAATCTAGAGGGGGTGGGTTTCCAAGCCCCAACTGTCCTCAGTCACCAAAAAAGAAAAAATTGTAATGAAATTCTTCAAGTTTATTCTCAATGTCTAATTTATTGAAATATCAAGTTCTAAATCAGTAACAATAAATAGCATCAAATTCAAAAACAGAAAATAAAAGTGTTAGGTACTCAAACTAATGTTGTTTTAATGCACTTGCATCAATGACCTAACTGTATGACCTGACTGTAGATTAAATAATATATTTTTAATAGAGAAAATCATAAATGAAGATGAATAAAGAAAAAATATAAATAAATACTCCCATTCATTGCGCCCCACCTGTCATGGCTTTATTTCCCATTAGAGCGGTGCGCACCATCACCACTGGTCTAGTCTAACCTAATCTAATCTCCTGATATGTAAGTCCCTGTATGCTCGTATCTCTCCCATGTAAGTCTTTAAGCTAAGTCAACCTAACATTGCAGGCAAAATATAAATTATTTATGACAAACACCAGGGATGAATTTAAACCGTCATTTACAGGGTCAGCATTATTGATATAAATCAAGATTTAGCAAGTCCACACATAACTCAAAGATATTACATGTGTCAGAAGGTTGCTGTCAGATAGTGGCTGGGTTTTGCTGTTTCTTGTTTGTCTCTGAGTGTAAAGTCTCGCTTTCAGATTGGTCTTGACACAAACTACTGGACTGCAGTGAACCACTTCTTCATAGGGGGTAGTCTGGCAATGTACTTTGCTATACTGTTTGCAATGAACAGTGATGGAATCTTCTGGATTTTTCCAAACCAGTTTCCATTTGTAGGTGAGTTCAACACAACAGCACTCTTACAGTATACTCTGACACTGTAACTCAGAGTAACATGGTCTGTTGTTATGTTCCATGTTTAGATTGCTAACATGCCAATTCAAGAGTGCTGGAAAGATCAGTGACATGATGTGTTTGTTTTGTTCTAGGCACTGCACCTAACTCTTTAAATCAAAAAAGTGTGTGGCTTGTCATTCTCCTTGTGACCGTGGTGTGTATAATGCCGGTTGTGGCCATACGCTTCCTCAGGACAGACCTAAATCCTACACAAACTGACAAAGCAAGTATATGACATCTAAATACCTAAGTTCCAAGTTTGGTGTTTTAGTCTGGAACATGCAAAAGTGAGTGCTGTCCTGTCCTCTCGTGTACAGGTGCGCTTGCTCCAGCAGGCCAGCAGGAGGCAGGGGCCTCAGGAGCAGAATCTGAGACGAGTGCGCAGGACCAGTTCCCGCCGCTCTGCCTACGCCTTCGCCCACCAGCAAGGATATGGAGAGCTTATTACCTCTGGCAAGAACATGAAGGTCACCACATCCTCCACTTCAGGATTCCCTGGCTCATCTCCACAGAGAATCAAAAGCAGTTCCAGTTGGGTGGACGACATGGCACAAAAGGAAACGGACATAAACCATACAGGAGCTGCTGAAGAGACTATGAATTCAGGAGCAGCTGAAGAGACTATGAATTCTGGAGTTACCAAGCAGCCCCGGCATGGGAGCAAGCAAAGCCTAGAGACACTATATACAAAATAAATGACTGGCAGACAATACAAGATGCAGGGTGGGCTGAAAAATCGCAGCTCAGTGAAGGTAAGGCTCTTTAGTCACATTCAAAAGCAGGGAGAAGCACCAAGTGAACTTGTAGGTACTCTATGAAAAGGTACAGTATGACATATGGTTAGTATCTCAATTGTTCATATCATCCCAGCATGATATAAAACACAGAACACTCAAGGCATGCTCATGCCCAGCCTTTCAGGAAGCAGTTCTGGGTGGTCAAACAGCAGAAGACATGCCCAAGTGGTGGCTCTAAAAGAAAAGCAGCATTGCACAGGAGAAACTCCAAAGAGCAAGCATAATGAAGCACATATAAGAGTCCTTATCTTTATCAACTAATTCCCTTGTTCATGCAAATGCACTCCGTTCTCTTGCTGCACTTTCATTTAATTGATTTAATTTCCCTGACTGGCCGAGACAAGCATGCAAACGCAGAAATGTTGTTTCAGACAGCCACCTTTTTTTTTTGAGGGAATTTCTACAAAGATCTTTCATATGCTTCCAGTGTATTGCAGAGCAAACGAGTTCATGGTGTGCTTAATATCAATGCAATTATCTGAGGTACTGGTAAACCGCAGTTCTCTCAGAAGGTACGATTTATAATTAGTTCAACGATATCACCAACTTGGATGTATTTGTACACACAAACAGTCTCACAGTTAGGAGTGCATTTGAAAGCAATGATTTTATCTAAGACAGGGTTGAAGGAGTTTACATGTACTGATACAATAATACCTCTACTTGAATAATTGTAATGCTCATTTGCTCATTTTCAAATCATTTCCAACTTTGCTCAATGATTTTTAGCGTACATCAGATGCAGTAAAGGTTTAGCAAAGGTTTTCGCTTAAAAATATGCTTAAGAGCGAATCATTGAACATTAGCAAACAGAAATAAGCCCCATGGCTTTACTGTAATATAGATTAAAAATAAACTGCACAATTTACATTTTAAATCAGAAATGAAGATTGCCTGTAAATTATTATTAGCATCGTTAAAGCACCGCATGGGCTGAAGGATCTGCTATTGGTTTTGCTATTAAGGGAACGAAAGCACAGCCCCACCACCATTTTTAAGCAACAAACCATGCTTTATGGGCACGCACCATTTATTTCTCATTATACCTCTGTAGCGTGCATATATTACGTTGTAATTGGCATCAGGTTTGCATGCAGTTGGCAAAATGATGAAAAGAGTAAAAGGTTATAGTATAGAGGCTACACAGCTGTGCCTTTCATCCCCCTCCACCGACAGGTAAAGCTTTTACTGTGTACAGGAACAACACTGTCTACAGAAAGCGTGACAAATTGGGCATTTGTTTCACTATCCTTTTACAAAAGGAAATATTTGTGCCTTTTTGATTTCAGAAAAAATAGAAAGCATATTTTGTCCAGTATTTATCTCTCTGCCATCAAGGCCTTGTTTGTGTTTTGTTTTCCATGTTACAGACTCTCCAAATACCTGATGTACAAAATACTGTTTAGTTCAACATGTTACAGTAAGATGTATTTTTTATTATTATATTTGAAACTATGAACACTATAGGGACTTTTTATTATATTGATGTACAGTTTGCCTTGTTTCATTTAACACATGTTATGAATGTATCAAAGAATTTCCTGCTGTGAATTTTGTCAACAAATACAATGCAAATTGTTTATGGTTTTTATTTAAATGCATGGATTTTTTACAATTTATTTTACTTTTTATATGATGCACATAAAATGTCCATTCTAAAAAGCTCAGTGCATCTCTGTGATCTGTGATATTACTTAGTGTTTATTAACTTCAGGGTGCGCAGGGAATGCATCAGTACACACTGCATCAAAACACAAAGTTTTGAATTCATAGGCAACGCATTAATGTTGAAAGTGATATTCTGTAAGTTAGTTGGTGTACAATAGCAACCACCATTACTGCATAAACTATGCGGAAGCTACACATCAGGAAACACAGCAGGCTTCAACAATCTCTTTAATCCAGGCTCAATCAAATTTGATTAAATCAGACATACAATTTTTCCCTTTGAAGATTAGAGGCAGTAAATTTTATATTTTGATCATGATAAAAAATAAAACTCAGAATATTATATATCTTTACCATGTTTTATTCTTCTGTAAAAATAGCTGCTCCTCCCCCTGGCCTTGTTACAAAAAGGCTCTGCTTTACCAGGGCTGCTCGTCGAGCATCAGGCATGTAGTAGCGCTCTTTCACTGTCCGAAGAAAAGAATCCCTCTTTTCGCTGGGTACCATGGAAACAGCACAGCCTCCCCATCCAGCGCCGGTTAACCTAGAGCCCAGGGCACCTGCCTCCCTGTGAAGAACACCATATCAATATTAGTCAATACTACAGTGTTCAATCACAACACTAACAACTCAAAAACATTGGGTGTGGAGTATGTTACACTATAAACAGCACTATAACCATTTCAAAAGATATATATATATATATATATATATATATATATATATATATATATATATATATATATATATATACATACAGTGAGGAAAATAAGTATTTGAACACCCTGCTATTTTGCAAGTTCTCCCACTTAGAAATCATGGAGGGGTCTGAAATTGTCATCGTAGGTGCATGTCCACTGTGAGAGACATAATCTAAAAAAAAATCCAGAAATCACAATGTATGATTTTTTTTTACTATTTATTTGTATGATACAGCTGCAAATAAGTATTTGAACACCTGAGAAAGTCAATATTAATATTTGGTACAGTAGCCTTTGTTTGCAATTACAGAGGTCAAACGTTTCCTGTAGTTTTTCACCAGGTTTGCACACACTGCAGGAGGGATTTTGGCCCACTCCTCCACACAGATCTTCTCTGGATCAGTCAGGTTTCTGGCCTGTCACTGAGAAACACGGAGTTTGAGCTCCCTCCAAAGATTCTCTATTGGGTTTAGGTGTGGAGACTGGCTAGGCCATGCCAGAACCTTGATATGCTTCTTACAGAGCCACTCCTTGGTTATCCTGGCTGTGTGCTTCGGGTCATTGTCATGTTGGAAGACCCAGCCTCGACCCATCTTCAATGCTCTAACTGGGGGAAGGAGGTTGTTCCCCAAAATCTCGCAATACAGGGCCCCGGTCATCCTCTCTTTAATAAAGTGCAGTCGCCCTGTCCCATGTGCAGAAAAACACCCCCAAAGCATAATGATGCTACCATCCCCATGCTTCACAGTAGTGATGGTGTTCTTGGGATGGTACTCATCATTCTTCTTCCTCCAAACACATTTAGTGGAATTATGACCCAAAAGATCTATTTTGGTCTCATCTGACCACATGACTTTCTCCCATGACTCCTTTGGTTCATCCAAATGGTCATTGGCAAACTTAAGACGTGCCTGGACATGTGCTGGTTTAAGCAGGTGAACCTTCCGTGCCATGCATGATTTCAAACCATGACGTCTTAGTGTATTACCAACAGTAACCTTGGAAACGGTGGTCCCAGCTCTTTTCAGGTCATTGACCAGCTCCTCCCGTGTAGTTCTGGGCTGATTTCTCACCTTCCTTAGGATCATTGAGGCCCCACGAGGCGAGATCTTGCATGGAGCCCCAGTCCGAGGGAGATTGACAGTCATGTTTAGCTTCTTCCATTTTCTAATTATTGCTCCAACAGTGGACCTTTTTTCACCAAGCTGCTTGGCAATTTCCCCGTAGCCCTTTCCAGCCTTGTGGAGGTGTACAATTTTGTCTCTAGTGTCTTTGGACAGCTCTTTGGTCTTGGCTATGTTAGTAGTTGGATTCTTACTGATTGTATGGGGTGGACAGGTGTCTTTATGCAGCTAACGACCTCAAACAGGTGCATCTAATTTAGGATAATAAACGTAGTGGAGGTGGACATTTTAAAGGCAGACTATCAGGTCTTTGAGGGTCAGAATTCTAGCTGATAGACAGGTGTTCAAATACTTATTTGCAGCTGTATCATACAAATAAATAGTTTAAAAATCATATATTGTGATTTCTGGATTTTTTTTTTAGATTATGTCTCTCACAGTGGACATGCACCTACGATGACAATTTCAGACCCCTCTATGATTTCTAAGTGGGAGAACTTGCAAAATAGCAGGGTGTTCAAATACGTATTTTCCTCACTGTATATATATATATATATATATATATATATATATATATATATATATATATATATATATATATATATATATATAATATAATACATTTGTCCCAGATCTAGTCACACCATCCTGTCATCAGGAGCATATCCAGGAATATAACAGGGATTTAACAAAATACTATGAAATGTGCTATTTAATAGAAACAGAAATAATATGAGATGGCTTAATACTTTGGGTTACAAATATTTGTTTCACACTCTGTAAAATATCAGATATCCAACACAAAACCAAAATAATCCTGTTAAGTTTACAAACCAATGAACCACTCCAGAATTTATTTGCTTATGTTTCAATATTTCCTATTAGTTAGTCTTTTTGTGTCCGTCTTCAACACATTTATAAATAAATCAGTCTTTGACCCTCCCCACCCCATGTGACATTGCTTTGAGATTTTTTTTCTCTTACTTACCGACAAATGTCCACCAGCTGGTCCAGCTCTGGGCAGCTACACTCATACAAGTCTCTGCAGCTAGTATGGCTTTGGTTCATTAGCTCACCAAGCTGCAGAACAGCATCAGCAGGTGCAGAATCACACACAGTCTTGAACTGCAGGACTCGTGCCGCTTCGCTGTACACATGTCTGGCCCGCTGGTACAGCCTGAATTGAGTCACTGAAGTAAGAAGAGAAACAGGGACGTTTGTATTTGATTCAATAATGCAAATAGAAGGTTCAGATGGTCCAGATTCTTATATTCACTATAAGCTGTATATGCATTACCATGCTGTGTGTTTGCACTGAGGATATTGTCACATAACTGCTGAGTGTTGATTTCCAGAATCTTGCAAATTTCTTCTCCACTGTAGGGCTCAGGGTGAAGAACTTCTTCCACCAAATCCAGCATCTTCTCCAGACTTGAGCCCAGTTGTGTCTGAAGTTCTCCCAGCTTTTGCAGACTACCCCAATCCAAACCTCTGGTTTTAGCCAGAATCTGTGAACAGAATGAATGTGGTTTCTCTTAGATGATCTTGTTTTAGGACATTTCGACAAGAGGAACTATAAGAGTTGAACCTGTAGCCCTTGGAGAATTTGGACACACCTTATTAACTTTTACTTTGTCCAATAAAAAATAAATTCTACAAAGTATGTAGAGATAACTTAGTTTTTTAATCAAGATGATTACAATAAAATGCAGTGCAGTATAATGAGCTCCTTACCTTTGTAGCAATGCGGCATTCCACCACTCTAATGTTGAAGTGTGACGTGGCTGCCTTGTTCATCTCCACACAACTGTTGGCAATCACAAAGACAGCACCAGCTGGGAGCTTCACATCTTTACTCCTCAGGGGATTAAACTCGATCAGCTTTGCCTTGAGTTATAACCATCGTGAGAAAACAGACAATTAAGGAACAGAAATACAGAAACTGACCAAGACAAAGTCAAACTAGATCATCTAGGAAATGAAGATGCAGTACATCGTCGTACACACAGCATGACTCTGAAGCTAGAAAAGCCAATAAAACAGACTTAACACAAATTGTGTAGATAAGAATGAAATACATTACAGTTCCCTCTTCAGCAAGAAATGATATGGATTGATCCATTCCTCCTCCTTCAGTTCCAATATAGCGTTCACACTTGGCACATGTTTCAGCCAACAATACCTGTCAGGAAAAAAAGATAGGATTATACACTATGCATTTAGCTAGTGGTAGTTTAAAATAAAAATGGTTTCACTATAAACTCTTCTATAACTATACCCCATCAAGTGCCTATCAACTAATTACAAGGAAAATATCCCTGATTAATACTAATACTGTAATTTTTAGTGAATCTATCCTCCCTATAAAGACTTCTGGCTTTCTTTTATCTATATCAGAGCAATTCCTAATACTATGATCACAAGGTGCTGATTAAATAATGCACCCATTCTAGTACAGTGTTTTATTATCTTTGTGGCTATAGATGCTTACGTGGCAGACTCTGCATTAAATGTGATTAGTTGGACATCTTACAATCTACAGCATGTTGTTTCGTAATTAATTAAAAAGAATCACTGGCGAATTACTGTAGTATAACAGAGCATGCTGTTACTGTAGGATCAGGGCAGTGTGATACAAACCCATCGTAAATTTTCCTACAAAAGCCACGTTTTTCTGTCCCCTCACTTTTACAGCTTACCAAAAACCTAAAGACTTGCAGCTTGTCCCTGTTGCTTTATTTGGACATTACACTTCCTAACATGATGATTTGCAGATCATCATAAACCATCAGCTCATCTCTAATCCCATAATATGACAAGACGAGGAGCACTGGTTCAACTGGACAGAGCAGACGTCACTGATAAAGATATTTTACCTCAGACTAATATCACAGACAATTGTGATACTGTTCACACTACTGGTTGAGCACATTAGCTGTGTCTCACCACATTATCAACTTGATAGGACTATTGTTCTGACCACTAAGGACAGATTCAGAAGTAACCTGCCTGACATGTCTCAACATCTTACTAAACCCTAAATGCTAATGATCTTGATGAAATGGCTAACAGCATAGACACTATCCTCACTAGCAACTTAGACACTGTTGCCCCCATCCGAAATAAAACACCTGCACCATGGTATAATAGTCATACGCATGCCCTCAAGAGAGCAGCCTGTAATCTGGAGAGAAAATGGAAAAAAAAAAAAATGTGATGTTTTTAGAATTTAAGTATGCTCAGCTATAGACAGGCACTAAATGCTGCTAAAGCTGAACACCTGAGCAAACTCAAAGAAAACAAACAAAGCAATCCCAGGTTCCTTTTTAGTACAGTGGCTTGATTAACAACAAATCAGATATCTGAAAAGAGTATTGCATCACAGTTAAGTAGTAAGGACTTCATACATTTCTTCATTGAAAAAATATAAAGTATCAGAAACACAATTGTGGAGGTCCAACCTCTGAGAGCATCTCGTGATCCAGTGTCACCTAAAGCTCCACAATTAAAATTACAATGCTTTACAAGTATAGGGCAGGTAGAGCTGCACGATCTGATCACCACAGCTAAACCAACAACATGTCTGTTAGATCCTATTCCAAATAAATTACTGAAAGCATACAGATGGAGAGCCTCTCCTCAATATTATTAACCCCACACTATCTTTAGGTCACGTCCCTAAACCCCTCAAGTTGGCAGTTATTAAGCCCCTCATTAAGAAACCTAATTTGGATCACAAAGAACAATCAAATTACAGACCCTTTTATGGCTAAGATTTTAGAAAAGATTTTGTCTGTCCAGTTATGTTTCTACTTACAAGAAAACAGTATCTTTGAATAGTTTCAATCAGGTTTCAGGCACATCATAGCACATAAACTGTGCTAGTTAAAATCACTAATGACCTGTTTTTAGCTTCGAATCGAGGCTGCATCTCTTTGTTAGTTTTACTAGAACTAAGTGCTGCATTCGACACTATAGATCATGACTTTCTTTTGAATTACTCACAGAATTACATCAGCATTCAGGGACAGGCATTAAGCTGATTTAAATCCTACCTGTCTGATCGTTACCATTTTGCAGATTTAGATAAAGAACTGTCCAGGTTAATGCTAGTAAAATATAGGGTGCCACAAGGTTCAGGTCTAGGACCTCTGCTTTTCACAATATACATGCTTCCCTTATGAAATATTATTAGAAGGTATGGGATTAGCTTCCACTGTTATGCTGACAATACTCAGCTATACACCTCATTAAAACCGGAACGAAATATCTGAATTGTTTCGGTTAACCGAGTGTGTTAAAGAATTAAAAGATTGGATGACGCATAACTTTCTATTATTAAATTCTGATAAGAGATTTTGCTCATCGGCCCAAAAAACAGTACACAGAAGATCCATCATTTCAACTTGCATTTAGAAGCATGTACTGTAACTACTAGTTCAACAGTAAAAATCTTCAGTTATTTTAGACACCAACTTGTCTTTTAAAAATCATAATCACCCATATTACAAAAACAGCCGTCTTCCAGCTTAGAAATACTGCTATGATAAAAAACATTATCTATATCAGATGAAGGAAAGCTCATCCATGCATTCATGACTTCCAGACTGGTCATGAATACACGCATTACTAGGTGGTTGTCCTGTATCATTAATAAACAAGCTATGACCATATAACCCCATTTTTATCATCCCTACACTTGCTACCTTTTAATTTTCGAATTGACTGCAAACTATTGCTACTTACTTACAAAGACCTAAATGGTTTATCTAGTCTTTTAACACACTACAATCTGTCACGTTTTTTGAGATCTCAAATTTCTGGACTTCTAGTAGTTCCTAGAATATCAAAGTCCACTAAAGGTGGTAGAGCATTCTCATAAACTTTGAAATTAAGTTGGGTCCCCATTTGAGTCTGGTTATTCTCACGGTTTCCTCTTCATACCATCTAATGGTGTTTTTTCCTGGCCACAGACGCCAGGCTTTGCTTATTGTGGCTTAACACACAATTCACTTATATTAAAGTTTTTTGTTCTATAAATCTTTCGTTCTATAAAGCTGCTTTGAGACTTTGTCAATTGTGAAATGCACTATAAAAATAACTTGAACTTGATTCAGCCCCAAGCAGACTACCTAGTGTTATTTAATGAGTTAATATACATAAGAAATTCATGGCTGAAAAAGTTGATTAGAAATTCTGTTTTACTTTGGAGACAGATTTTCCATTGGCTTTCATAGTGACCAAACCAGCGCAGCACACCAGAGCACTGGAACTAGACAGACCCGAACTAGCTGGAATCGTTCCATCCACAACACACCGAATCCCAGCCAAAGGCGACAAGCTCAGCTGTTCCTGAAAGGAAGATTTATAACAAATATCAAGGCTTCAAATGTTACACTTTTTAAAGCACACTAAGATTACAGCACTTCTTCTTTTCTAACCTGAACACCTTTGACTCCACAAAGAAAGTAATAGTGCCACTGAGGATTCTTAGGGTCTATGGTGATTTCACAGACAGACACTGTGAAATCCCTGCAGGGAAAAAACCCACAGCAGTTATTTAGTACAAATATTTAGCAGTGCCATCTTCAGGATGTGGCATGACTAATTAGAAATAGGGACACTCACTTGTATTTAGGGTCAGTGTTGGCCAGTTGGATTATTTGAGAGTTATTTACAGACACAGCAGCAAGGATATTTTGCTCGATAGCCATAGGGAGGACAGCATATCCACAGTAGTCAATGTGTTCTCCTGTAATTGGTTTAATCGAATTTAATAAGTACAGTCTGTTACATCATGTATACATAGCATAGTAACGTAAGAGACAAAATATAACCAACCTATTAAATTCACTCTGCCAGGAGCAAAAGCATAAAACAGGGGACTTTCTCCATATTTCCCAGTAAATGCCTTTTTCAGGTTCTGTAGTCTTTAAAGGGAAATGGAGAAATAAGGCACAATTCTACTAATAACATAACAAAGAATTAAATCCAAAGATAATAATAATAATAAAAAAATACTAAAGATATATATATATTTTTTTATTTTATTATTATTATTATTATTATTATTATTATTATTATTATTATTATTATTTAATTTCTTTTTTTATTTATTGGCGACATGTGACCTTTTGGGTCCTGTGGGATGCAAAATGAAAGCAAAATAGCAAGGAGACAATCCTCTCTCTTCACTTTTTTGCATCCTTGAGGTGTTCGGGAAGTAAATGCAGCCATATGAATATGAGTCCAAGCATGCACTGATCATCATGATGACCCCTGACTTTGAGTCTGTAGATGGGATTACTGCACTAATGCGCAAGCATCAAGGTGTTTGGCCATGTACACATCACCCTACTGACACAACTGAGTATTAGTTCCAAGCTACCTCTGTTAAGTCCTTATCCTGTATCGAGTCTAAGCAACTTTGCAGCAAGTTTTAAAAAGCAAAAAACAAACAAACAAAAATAAACATATATTGCGTGCATTTGTTTCTATACATTCTAAAGAGGAGACCTGGATTTGATTCAATAGATCAGTAGAATTTGGTAGGCCTTACTGCCATCTAGTGCTGATAATTGGTAGATACAAGTTCTGACAAGTTCTGGGATCTTGTTGTAGTGTATATTTGTTACATTAAATGGTTAACTATTAGCTGCAGAAGAAGACAATTTTTTGTATATAAAAGTTTCATTTCTTTTTTGTGTATTGTAAGAAAACTGTAAGCTAGTTAACCAACCCACTTATGTTGTGCAGTATTAACAGTTTTAAAAGAGTTTATATTTGCTTTTGGATTTTCAGTCTGTGTCAGAGAAAATGAAGTGGGAATGTTGATTCTGCAAATGTGATGCTGACCACATGGGAGGATGAAAGGAAATGTTTTTTTTATATTTTGTCAGTCTTTAATTTGGCCAATAAAAAATATTAAACTGTCAAACTGGCCACATTATCTAAGAGCAGTAAAAATAAAGTAAAGAAAAATGATAAAAAAAAAAAAGAAAAGAAAATTCTTTAGGATATTCTAAATATTTAATAGAAGTGGATTTTTATGTATAATAATCATGGAGTGGGATGTTTCAATACAATAATTAAAGATCAGTATAGTGATAAAAGTTTGGAACCCAGCCATTAGGGGGGCACAAGCCAGTTTACTCTTAGTGCCGGTCCCAAGCCCGGGTAAATGGGGAGGGTTGCGTTAGGAAGGGCATCCAGCGTAAAACATGTGCCAAATCATATATGCGGATCACAAATGAGAATTTCATACCGGATCGGTCGAGGCCCGGGTTAACAACGACCGCCACAGGTATCGTTAGCCGACAGGGTACCGGTGGAAATTGGGCTACTGTTGGCCGAAGGAGGAGAAGGAGAGGAGGAAGGCGTCTACAGAGACGGCAGGAAAAGGAGCAGTGTAGGAGAGTAGAGGTTCGGGTTGGTACTTTAAATGTTGGTAATATGACGGGTAAAGGGAGAGAGATAGCTGATATGATGGAGAGGAGAAAGGTAGATGTGTTGTGTGTTCAGGAGACCAAGTGGAAAGGGAGTAAGGCCAGGAACATTGGAGGTGGGTTTAAACTGTTTTATCATGGTGTGGATGGGAAGAGAAATGGTGTAGGGGTGATTCTAAAGGAAGCGTACAGTAAGAGTGTAGTGGAGGTGAAGAGAGTTTCTGATAGGGTGATGATCGTGAAGGTGGAAGTTGAAGGGATGATGATAAATGTCATCAGTACCTATGCTCCACAAGTTGGCTGTGAGATGGAGGAGAAAGAAAGATTCTGGAGTGAATTAGATGAAGTGGTAGATGGTGTACCTAGGAAAGAACGATTGGTGATTGGGGCAGACTTTAATGGGCATGTAGGTGAAGGGAACAGAGGTGATGAGGAGGTGATGGGTAGGTATGGTTTTAAGGAGAGGAATGTGGAAGGGCAGATGGTGGTAGATTTTGCTAAAAGGATGGAAATGGCAGTGGTGAACACGTATTTTAAGAAGAAGGAGGATCATAGGGTGACGTATAAGAGTGGAGGAAGGTGCACACAGGTGGATTATGTTCTGTGTAGGAGATGCAACCTGAAGGAGATTGGAGACTGTAAGGTGTTGGCGGGGGACAGTGTAGCTAGACAGCATCGGATGGTGGTCTGTAGGATGGTTTTGGAGGCGAAGAAGAAGAGGAGGAAAGTAAGGTTTGAAAGAAGAATAAGATGGTGGAAACTGAAGGAGGAAGAGTGTAGTGTGAGGTTCAGGGAAGAGGTCAGACAGGGGCTTGGTGGTGGTGAAGAGGTGCCGGATGATTGGGCAACTACTGCAGGAGTGATGAGGGAGGCAGCTAGAAAAGTACTTGGTGTGACATCTGGAAATAGAAAGCAAGACAAGGAGACGTGGTGGTGGAATGAGGAAGTGCAGGAGAGCATTAGGGGAAAGAGATTGGCAAAACAGAAGTGGGATCGACAGAGTGATGAGAAAAGTAGGCAGGAGTACAAGGAGATGCGGCAGCAGGTTAAAAGGGATGTGGCGAAAGCCAAGGAAAAGGCATATGAGGAACTGTATAAGAGGTTGGACACTAAGGAAGGAGAAAAGGATTTATACCGATTGGCCAAGCAGAGGGACCGAGCTGGGAAGGATGTACTGCAAGTTAGAGCAATAAAGGATGGAGAGGGAAATGTGTTGACTAGTGAGGAGAGTGTGTTGAGAAGATGGAGGGAGTATTTTGAGCAGCTGATGAATGAGGAAAATCAGAGAGAGAGAAGGTTGGAGGATGTGGAGTTGGTGAAGCAGGATGTAGATAGGATTAGTAAGGAGGAAGTGAGAGCAGCGATTAAGAGGATGAAGAATGGAAAGTCGGTTGGACCAGATGACATACCGGTAGAAGCGTGGAGATGTTTAGGAGAGATGGCAGTGGAGTTTTTAACCAGATTGTTTAACAGGATTCTGGAAGGGGAGAGGATGCCTGAGGAATGGAGAAGGAGTGTGCTGGTACCGATCTTTAAGCATAAGGGAGATGTGCAGACCTGCAGTAACTACAGGGGAATTAAGTTGATCAGTCACACCATGAAGTTATGGGAAAGAGTAGTGGAAGCCAGGCTGAGAGAAGAGGTGACCATCTGTGAGCAACAGTATGGTTTCATGCCGAGGAAGAGCACCACAGATGCCTTATTTGCTTTGAGGATGTTGATGGAGAAGTATAGAAAAGGACAGAAGGAGCTGCATTGTGTATTTGTGGATTTAGAGAAAGCGTACGACAGGGTGCCGAGGGAGGAGTTGTGGTATTGTATGAGGAAGTCAGGTGTGTCAGAGAAGTATGTGAGGGTGGTGCAGGACATGTATGAGGACAGTGTGACGGCAGTAAAGTGTGCAGTAGGTACGACAGACTGGTTCAGGGTGAAGGTTGGACTGCATCAAGGATCGGCCCTGAGCCCTTTCCTGTTTGCAGTGGTGATGGACAGGTTGACGGACGAGGTCAGACAGGAGTCTCCCTGGACTATGATGTTTGCAGATGATATTGTGATTTGTGGTGAGAGTAGAGAGCAGGTTGAGAAGAGCCTGGAGAGGTGGAGATATGCGCTGGAGAGAAGGGGAATGAAAGTCAGTAGGAGTAAGACAGAGTACATGTGTGTGAATGAGAGGGAGGGCAGTGGAGTGATGCGGTTGCAGGGAGAAGAGGTGAAGAAGGTGGAGGAGTTCAGGTACCTGGGGTCAACAGTGCAAAGTAATGGAGAGTGTGTTATGGAAGTAAAGAAAAGAGTGCAGGCAGGGTGGAGTGGGTGGAGAAGAGTGACAGGAGTGATTTGTGATAGAAGAGTATCTGCAAGAATGAAAGGGAAAGTTTATAGGACTGTGGTGAGACCTGCGATGTTGTATGGATTAGAGACAGTGGCATTGAGTAAAAGACAGGAGGTGGAGCTGGAGGTAGCAGAGCTGAAGATGTTGAGGTTTTCGTTGGGAGTGACGAGGATGGACAAGATTAGAAATGAGTTTATTAGAGGGACAGCACATGTAGGATGTTTTGGTGACAAGGTGAGGGAGGCGAGATTGAGATGGTTTGGACATGTGCAGAGAAGGGACATGAATTATATTGGTAGAAAAATGCTGAAGATGGAGCCACCAGGTAGGAGGAAAAGAGGAAGGCCAAGGAGGAGGTTCATGGATGTGGTGAGGGAAGACATGCAGGTAGTTGGTGTAAAAGAGGCAGATATAGAGGACAGGGTGGTATGGAGACGGATGATCCGCTGTGGCGACCCCTAATGGGAGCAGTTGAAAGAAGAAGAAGAAGATAGTGATAAAAGTTTGGGATATGCATAAGTGCTGTTTTTGTGTTTTTTCTGTATTTATTATTATTATCATTAATATTTAAAAAACATTTTAAACATGCACTAGGGTGGTTGTGCCTATATGTTTAAATATGTTTTACATCTTTATTTGCAAACAGAGGACATGAGAGTTATTTCAGATTTCTTTTTTTGTTTAAAAGAAATATGCAGAGAACAAATTGCTCAAAATGAGAGAAACTCTTGATATTATAACGTATAAAAATTTACTTTACAAGAAAACTGTTTTGTGTTTACTTTTAGAAATATATTTCGGGGTGGACTTTATTGGAGCTGATTTACAGGGAAAATACTGCTTGTGCGAGCATTTAAATGTCATGTGACAGGATCATCACGTGTGTTCTACCACAAAACACAACAGGGGCAAACCTTAATGTTTATATATAAAGTTGCATGTTAAACTGTTGTTTCTTTGTAGTTTGATCAAAGGAATTGTTTTATTAATGCACATCTGTGAATAATATTGGGCAAACTTTATTCTCTCTCTATCTCTATACTGTTTCTGTCAACTTTATCTACCAGGAAGCAACATTTATGTATAAACCTTTATATGAAAGATGATGATGGAATACAAAAATAAAAATAAATACAGATTAGAGTGTATACAGTTTGATAACGCTGCTGTCAGCAGAAAACTTTAACAAGGTTTTACTGCACTTATTTTCTATATGCACATGAATTCAATGGAAAGTGCCCTACTGTCGCGTCTCTGCTGGGGAAGTAAACTTACCTGTCGTTGTCGCTGAACAGCACCGTGATTTTGGGTGGATTTGCTGCCATTAGGACCCACGGATCATCTACACCACGAACTCGAGCAGTTTATCAGGTGACGATCAAATCCGGATATTGTATTTCCAGCTATACGGAAGCTGCTCCTCATCCAAAAAGCGTTGGGAAGTAAAGCAGATGTTAAACCGGTCTGGGAGCAGTTTCAGCCTCTCAAACAGCGCGCTGTGCTATAATACAAAAATGGCGCATATCTGATCTGGGATCAGAGCATGTGGAATGTTTTGTTCGCATGCGCAGTACGTCTTACACCGTGATTATTTTGAAGCGCGGAGGATTGTGGGAGTGTTCCGGCCCTGTTCACCGGTCAAAATGTCTGACATGGAAGATGATTTCATGTGCGACGATGAAGAAGATTATGATCTGGTAAAGAAAGTGGATTGCACTCACTTTGTTTATATTGTAATGTCTGTAATTTTGGTTGTGAATGCAGTTAAAATGAGGCTGAGAAAGCGCGCAGGGATCCAGCTTCTCTCTGACTGTAATTCTAGTTATCGCATACGGGAGGAGCTAGCCTGGTAGCTTCAGGTTGTTCATGCTTTGGTTAGACATGGGTGTAGTTAACTTCTCGTCTTGTTGATTTATCAGACTGTGAATCTGAAGAAATTTAGTTGGATAGATTGTGAAGTTTGCAATATGTCTTTTCGAGTCATTTTACTGTGAACCGCCGCTACAGTGTGCATGCAGTATTACAGGATGCTAAACGCTTAGCTGCTGAGCTAAGCCTGTGCAGCCAAGAGAGCTGTCACTGACTCACTCCAGCAGCTCCAGACTCAAACAATTATGTACTAAATCATCATTTGTTTATAATATAGTGACTAATGAGACTAGGGAATAAAAACGTTCTACAAATATGACGAGGTGCATGGGCAGTCAAGCTTTCCAGTGCACTGACGTACACTTTCTGCTGTTCTGTTCATAATATTCATAATAGTAATAATAATAATTAAGCATTAACTCTGTCTTACGTTACATATATTTAAAATGCTTCCTGTTGTGAAGTACAAAACAGCAAGAAATAAACAACAGGTAGTCAAAAGTCATTCATTGGTTCTTCTTCAGTAAACACCTTGTCAGGTTTTGGAAAGGTTTGAAAAATAGGTATTTAAAATGCTTTTAACAATGCAAATTGCCCCGAAGCAGCTTTATAAAATAAACAGATGCGATTATAACCTTAAATTTACAGATTAGGTTCAAAATTTCCTCTAATGATCGAGCCAGTGGTGAGAAAAACCCTTTGAGATGGTCTGAGGAATAAAGAGAATTGAGAGAAATCAGACTCAAAAGGAATCATCATCATCTGGGTGACAGAAAATATCACTTCTTTATAGTTCCATCACTGGTGAGATTATAATCTGATCACTGCTGGAGTATAACACTATCCATGGTGATTGTAGTCTTATGCCATTGCAGCAGACTGTTTATATTAATTACAGTCCAAATCCATCTTCATGGTTCTTGAGTGAGTAGAGAGGTGACCGAGAGAGAAACATGGGACATATATGCTGGGATTTACTTTGCATTCGAGCATGGCAGTGGAATGCTAAAACACACGGTTGTTAATCTTAATAGCTGACGTGTTTTTTTCTGTGTCAATTTCAGGAATATTCAGAGGACAGTAACTCTGAGCCAAATGTTGACTTGGAGAATCAGTACTATAATTCAAAAGCTCTAAAGGAGGATGATCCCAAGGCTGCTTTGAGTAGCTTTCAGAAGGTAAAGCAGCACTTACTTATATTCCCGAAATCAATCTATCTATCTATCTATCTATCTATCTATCTATCTATCTATCTATCGCTCTGTCTGTCTGTCTGTCTGTCTGTCTGTCTGTCTGTCTGTCTGTCTGTCTGTCTGTCTGTCTGTCTAATATTGCATAAACTATTTAATTATTGCATATACTATTTTATTTACTATTTTAAATTAATTGTAATTACCTGTCATATTATCTGCATATACACCACTTATCTTGTTTATTTATTTCATACACATCATTACATATTTAACCTGTACTTGTACTATGTAATAAGAATAAATAAATTTCTGTTTATAAAGTTTGCTGTAAAAGAAATTACCCTATTGTATTCTTATCTGGATTCTAGGTGCTGGAGCTTGAGGGTGAAAAAGGAGAATGGGGGTTCAAAGCTCTAAAACAGATGATTAAAATCAATTTTAAGTTGGTAAGGAGCAACGATAATAGACTTTAGAATTTGTGAAAATGTTTCACTGGTGGCTGATAAACATTTTATTCCCCCAATTTATTTTATTTTATTTCTATTTAGACAAATTTTCCAGAAATGATGAACCGATACAAACAGCTCTTGACATATATACGAAGTGCTGTAACACGGAACTACTCCGAGAAATCTATCAACTCTATTCTAGATTATATTTCAACTTCCAAACAGGTATTGTATCCATGGTAACGCTTTACTGTTTTCTTAATTGACATTATTTAGCACATTAGTTCACCTGAACAGGTCTTAAACATCAGCATTAACAGACCATTAAATACCTTTCATGTACTTGACACCTGAATTAATTTTGACGCTTCGGCAGGAATCTTCTTCTTTCGGCGGCTCCCATTAGGGGTCGCCACAGCGGATCATCCGTCTCCACACACCCCTGTCCTCTACATCTGCCTCTGTTACACCAACTCCCTGCATGTCTTCCTTCACCACATCCATAAACCTCCTTGGTTTTCCTCTTTTCCTCCTTCCTGGTAGCTCCATCCTCAGCATTCTTTTACAGATATACCCCATGTCCCTACATGCGCTGTCCTTCTAATATACTCATTTCTAATCCTATCCATCGTCGTCACTCCCAATGAAAACCTCAACATCTTCAGCTCTGCTACCTCCAGCTCCACCTTCTGTCTTTTACTCAATGCCACTGTCTCTAAACCATACAATATCGCAGGTCTCACCACAGTCCTATAAACTTTCCCTTTCACTCTCGCAGATACCCTACTATCACAACGCTTCGGCAGAAATACATGTTAATATTGTCGACTATTTATTTTAAACCTATAATTAGCCGAATAATGCAGCACCTTCATTAAACACATCTCAGAGGTATGGCATGGCAAAATTGACTAAATAATTGGACTGAATAAACATCAACGTAAATATATTTATTTAGAACTTAGTTTAGCATATTTATTTTTTGTTCAGCCAAATCGAACAATTGTTAATTAAATTAATGTTTAGTTAGGAACATTTTTTCAACTATTTGTTTCTTCACGGTGCTGTGAGGATTGGGCAGCAGTCGAAGGCGGGGGCCTGCTTAGACTGGTGCCCCCGCGACCCGAATTACGGATAAGCGGGAGAAAATGAATGAATGAATGTTTCTTCTTCACTGTTACAGATGGACTTACTTCAAGAATTTTATGAGACGACTCTAGAAGCATTAAAAGACGCCAAAAACGACAGACTGTGGTTTAAAACCAACACAAAGGTATTTATGATGATGTCTAAAAACCACAATTAGTAAAATCCAGTCCACATGGTTCAAAAGCCTAGTTTTTAAATCCAATTCTAGATGTAGTGTCTTTCTAATCGATCAACATGCTATGACCTAATTTGTCTGCTTTTCTTACAAATGAATGTTAAAAAGATTCAACTAAAATGTTTGTGTGCTCATTCCAGTTAGGCAAGTTGTACTTGGAGAGAGAAGAGTATGGAAAACTTCAGAAGATCCTCAGGCAGTTGCACCAGTCATGTCAGGTAAAAGAGCACCAATGCGTAACCTTTAGATTTTTTTCAATTAGAAATGTTATTTATTTTTTAATTGTTCAATTGTCTTTGTAAAGACCGATGATGGCGAAGATGATCTGAAGAAAGGCACGCAGTTGCTGGAGATTTACGCGTTGGAAATTCAGATGTACACAGCCCAAAAGAACAACAAGAAGCTGAAAGCACTCTATGAACAATCTTTACACATCAAGTCAGCAATCCCTCATCCGCTTATCATGGGAGTCATCCGAGGTAATTTGTCCTCTGATATATATTTCTTGTTTACTTAATTGACACCTTATTTACAGTAATAATAACTGAGAAATGCTTTAATTACTTAATTTAATTAAGAAATTAATTCATGTACTTAATTTAATTAATTAATACATTAGTTTAATTTTAGTCTTCATTTCTGTGTGTGTGTGTAGAATGTGGTGGAAAGATGCACTTAAGGGAGGGAGAGTTTGAGAAGGCCCACACAGACTTTTTCGAAGCGTTCAAAAATTATGATGAATCCGGAAGCCCCAGACGAACTACGTGTTTAAAGTACTTGGTCTTGGCCAATATGCTGATGAAGTCCGGAATAAACCCATTTGATTCTCAAGAGGTAATGAAACATCGAGTGTGGGGTCTTTTTGTGTTGCCGGTTTGTGACGTGACTAACTCTTGATTTTTTTTAAATGTTGTTTTGTGGCTAGGCCAAACCCTACAAGAATGATCCAGAAATTTTAGCAATGACGAACTTGGTGAGGTAAGGCAGCATAAAGACAAATAATTAATTACCACACATTACAATTAAGCTTCCCAGACCAGAAAAAAGTTACCATATTTTTCCCCCCTTAACACTAATACTGTGACTTCCTTTGTTTGGATGGATGTCCTCACATCAACACATTTGAATATCAGGATAACATTTTGCCTTCCCACAAACTACTTTTGTTTTTATTTATATATATATATATAATAGCCTTTATTTATTTGTCACATATACATTACAGCACAGTGAAATTCGTTTTTTTGCATATACCAGCTTGTTCAGAAGCTGGGGTCAGCCATGATACGGCGCCCCTGGAGCCCAGAGGGTTAAGGGCCTTGTTCAAGGGCCCAAGAGTGGCAGCTTGGCAATAACCCCCGACCTTCCGATCAGTAACCCAGCGCCTTAACCACTGAGCTACCACCTCCCATATAATATATATGCACACACATATAATATGTGTGTGTGTGTGTGTGTGTGTGTGTGTGTGTGTGTGTGTGTGTGTGTGTGTGTGTGTAATATGTATGGCTTAGTGTTTGAAATCTGGCAGAGATTAGATATAAGATACCAAAGTATATTTGTCTATCCATGAATGTTGTTTTAGGTTGATGTGACCCTTTTTTATTTTTTTATTTATTTATTTTTTTTTTTGGTCTCGGAAGCTGATTGTTACACATCGGCGTATAATTTAATAAAACAAAATCAATTTCCTTTGAATGTCTTTAGCCACTGGTTCTAATGTATAGTCTTTTGTTTTGTTTATTTACAGTGCCTACCAGAACAATGACATCACAGAGTTTGAGAAAATCCTGAAAACGAATCACAGTAACATAATGGATGACCCCTTTATCAGAGAACACATTGAAGGTTAGTGTGACATGGATTTGGAATTATTTACTTTAAATGGGGGAAAATATTTTGATCCTTTACTTATTGTACCTCAACATCTATCTTATCTATCTTGTTATTTATATATTTTAGAGCTGTTACGGAACATAAGAACGCAAGTGCTCATCAAATTAATTAAGCCTTACACTAGGATACACATACCTTTCATTTCAAAGGTAAAATTTATTTTTTAATTTTTTTTTACATTTGTGTAGTTAAGTGTAATTGGTGTGTGTTGACTTCAATTATGTTTTTTTTTTCCTGCAGGAACTGAACATTGATGTTGTGGATGTGGAAAGCTTGCTTGTGCAGTGTATTTTAGACAAGTAAGTTGACACGACACTTATACATTACACAGACAAAAGTTTGTGGACACCTGACCATAAGATTTGTATGTGATTTTTGAACATCACATTCCACATTTAGTTCCCATTTGCTTTTATTATAATCTTCACTTTTATTTGAAGATTTTCCACAAGATTTTTGAGTGTGCTTGTGGAGATTTAAGTAAAGTCAGTTACTGACATAGGTTGAGGAAGCCTGGGGTGCGGTTCAGCGTTCCAATTCATCCCAAAGGTGTTAAAAAAAAAAATAATAATTTTTAATTCTGCTGCATTCAAAGACATCCTGTACAATTATTTGCTTCCAGTTTTATGGTAACAGTTCCACATAAGAACCACATATCGCTGGAAAAGTCAGGTGTCCCAATACTTTTGTCCTTAAATAGTATTTTCTATTAAACGGTGATTCCTGTACTTCAGAAAGGATATATTTCTGTGGTAATTGAAACAGATGTATTATTAATTACTGTTATGTCATAATTTCTGAAACATTTCAGCACAATCGATGGCCGCATTGATCAGGTCAACCAGCTGTTGGAGCTTGATCACCAGAAGAGAGGCGGAGCTCGATATACAGCCCTAGACAAATGGACCAATCAGCTGAACTCACTCAACCAGGCCATTGTCAGTAAACTGGCTTGAGTGACCACTTGAGACCCTGAAAAACAGCCCATTCACCAGAAACCCAGATGGCCCAGAGGGCTGTCCGTGACAAACTCCTTTCAGGTCATAAACCCCCTGATCACTGAATGAGATGAAGTGTGCGCTTAAACTGGCTAGTTTGTGTTATGCAGCTGCTGATACTTAAACCCCAACAGCTTTATGAATCTGAATCAACACAGAAATGCCCAAAGAATATCCGCTGTTCTGAATCCTTGAAGTCTGTTCTTAAGACTGTATCGGAGACATCTTGGGAAGTGTTATTTTATTCACGTTTTGACATTTGGTTAGAGCCAACATTTAAAAGGTATACCTTTTATTATTTTGTTGTTTTTGTTGTTTTTTTAAAAGAGGTGTGGTGGTGATGCTCTGTAATAAAAGGAAGAATGTTTATCTGTTGAACACTGTCAAAGCATGTTTTGTTTTCGCTTAACGATCCACGATGCAAGTTGACGATGAGCAATGGTACCAGTGAATAAAGTAATTGCTGAAGTTATGGTTTTTACAAATAAATAAGATTTGGGTGAGGTTAGAATAAAGACTGTTCCGCTAAGATGCTCAGTCATATGTCTTTAGAGTACATATTAATGAATCTCAGTTAAATTATGGCTAGGTTAAATTTGATGCCTCACCCCTGGTCATAACTTGTTCTCATGTTTCATATTTGAACAATAAATAAAAGGATGCATTTGTTGCTTCTGACAATAATTCAAATGTATTATTTATGTGGGAGAAGTAATGAAGATTTACATGTAAAATCCATGTTTAATGAGAATTTATGTTTGCTGGAAATTTGTTGCAAAATGTTGGGTGTGATGAATAGAAAATGAGAATTTTGATTGGTCACTGATTACAAATCACAATAACAATAAATCAATAACAAATAGGCAGATCAATAATGTAGATACTTTTACATGGCTCCTATGAGTATCCAGAATAATACTTTATGTACTTAATGATTGATCATCTGCCTTGAGGAGGGGCCTGCCTATAATGTAGATTATTGCAGGAATAAGATTATGCTTGGCTCCTATAAGTATCCAGAATACTTTATATATTTACATGAGTCTGATCTGCCTTAAAGAGGGGCCTGCCTCTAATGTGAATTGTTTCAGACATAGGATGATGTATGTCTCTAATATTTATCCGGATTAACACTTTATAACCGATTAGGCATAACAATATGACATTATAACATTATGACTGGTAAGTGAATAACACTGATTATCTCATCATGGCACCTGTTAGTGTGTGGGATATTTCAGGCAGCAATTGAAAATTTTTTCCTCAAATTTGATGTGTTAGAAGCAGGAAAAATGGGCAAGTGTAAGGATTTGAGTAATTTTAACAAGGATCAAATTGTGATGGCTAGATGACTGGGTCAGAGCATCTCTAAAACTGCAGCTCTTGTGAGATGTTCCTGGCCTGCAGTGGTCAGTATTCATCAAAAGTGTTCCAAGGGAAAAATGGTGGTAAACCAGCAACAGGCTCATGTGCGGCCAAGACATAGTGATGCACATGGGAAGTGAAGGCTGCCCCGTGTAGTTTGATCCAACAGATGAGCTCCTGTAGCTCAAATTACTTATCTTAATGCTTTAGAAGGGTCAGGATAGCAGGACAGTTTTGGCAGCAAAAGGGGGACCAACAATTAGGCACTTGTTCATAATGTTATGCGTGATTGGTAGCCACAAAGTTATGCCTGGTCGGTGTATATGTGCATAATGGGCCTGACCATCTGCATTGAGGAGAGACCTACTTCTAATGTGAAATTTTTGCATGGCTCAAATATATATCCAGATTAACACTTTATATGTGTACATAATGAGTCTAATAATTTGCCTTGAGAAAGGGACCTGCGTATAATGTGGACTGTTGCAGGAATAATATTATGCATGGCTCCACTATGTATCCAGATTAACACTTTATATATGTACATAATGACCCTGATTGCCTGCATTGAGAAGGGGGACCTACAAACCCGATTCCAAAAAAGTTGGGACACTGAACAAATTGTGAATAAAAACAGAATGCAATGATGTGGAAGTTTCAATTTTCAATATTTTATTCATAATACATCATAGATGACATCTATGGAAGAAAAAGAGTAAAAGTATCTGAGAAGTAACTGAGAGTAACTGAGAGAAAGAATCATTTTAAGGATAAAATAAGTTGATTTCATATTTCATGGCATCAACATATCTCAAAAAAGTTGGGACAAGGCCATGTTTACCACTGTGTGGCATCCCCTCTTCTTTTTTTAAACAGTCTGCTAACGTCTGGGGACTGAGGAGACAAGTTGCTCAAGTTTAGGAATAGGAATGTTGTCCCATTCTTGTCTAATACAGGCTTCAATTACTAAATTGTCTTGGGTCTACTTTGTCGCATCTTCCTCTTTATGATGCGCCAAATGTTTTTTATGGGTAAAAGATCTGGTCTGCAGGCTGGCCATTACAGTACCTGGATCCTCCTTTTACGCAGCCATCATGTTGTAATTGATGCAGTATGTGGTCTGGCATTGTCATGTTGGAAAATGCAAGGTCTTCCCTGAAAGAGACGACATCTGGATATGTTGTTCTAGAACTTGGATATACCTTTCAGCATTGATGGAGCCTTTCCAGATGTGTAAGCTGCCCATGCCACACGCACTCATGCAACCCCATACCATCAGAGATGCAGACTTCTAAACTGAGCGCTGATAAAAACTTGGGTTGTCCTTGTCCTCTTTAGTCCGGATGACATTTTGGATAGTTTTCCAAAAAGAACTTTAAATTTTGATTCGTCTGACCACAGAACAGTTTTCCACTTTGCCACAGTCTATTAGAAATTAGCCTTGGCCCAGAGAAAACGCCTGCGCTTCTGGATCATGTTTAGATATGGCTTTTTTTTTTACCTATAGAGTTTTAGCCGGCAACGGCGAATGGCACGGTGGATTGTGTTCACCAACAATGTTTTTTGGAAGTATTCCTGAGCCCATGTTGTGATTTCCATTACAGTAGCATTCCTGTATGTGATGCAGTGCCGTCTAAGGGCCCGAAGATCACGGGCATCCAGTATGGTTTTCCGGCCTTGAGCCTTACGCACAGAGATTGTTCCAGATTCTTTGGATGATATTATGCACTGAAGATGATGATAATAACTTCGAACTCTTTGCAATTTTTCTTTGAGAAACTCTTAACTAATATTGCTCCACTATTTTTCGCCGCAGCATTTGGTGATCCTCTGCCCATCTTGACTTCTGAGAGACACTGCCACTCTGAGAGGCTCTTTTTATACACAATTTTGTTGCCAATTGGTCCTCCAGCTGTTCCTTATATGTACATTTAATTTTTTCGTCCTCTTATTGCTACCTGTCCCAACTTTTTTGGAATGTGTAGCTCTCATAAAATCCAAAATGAGCCAATATTTGGCATGACATTTCAAAATGACTCACTTTCAACATTTGATATTTTATCTAAATTATAAGTTTATGAGATTTGTACATTTTTGCATTCCTTTTTTATTCACAGTTTGTACAGTGTCCCAACCTTTTTGGAATGGGGTTTGTACCTCTAATGTTGAATTGTTGCAGGAACAAGAAGATGTATGGCTCCAATAAGTATTCAGGATAATACTTAATATATTTACATAATGAATCAGCTGTCTATAATGTGAAATGTTGC
This sequence comes from Silurus aristotelis, assembly GCF_946808225.1. Lineage (NCBI taxonomy): Eukaryota > Metazoa > Chordata > Actinopteri > Siluriformes > Siluridae > Silurus > Silurus aristotelis. Next base: position 20,774,268 of record NC_139580.1, read on the forward strand.
AGGAATAAAATTATGGCTCCAAAGAGTATCCAGAATACTTTATATATTTAAATTATGAGTCTGATCACCTGCGTTGAGGAAGAGACCTGCTTCTAATGTGCAGGAATAACAAGATGCATGGCTGCAATATTGATCTGGGATTATACTTCATAGATTTAAAAGATGCATGTCTCCAATTTTATCCAGAATAACACGTTATATATGTACATAATGAGTCTAATAATTTGCCTTGAGGAAGGGACCTGCCTATAATGTGGACTGTTGCAGGGAATTAGATTATGGATTTCTCCAATAAATCGAATTATATCATTTTCATTATTTATCTCCGATGAATGAACCGGTACATTTTTGAAGGCGGGTCTCTGGCTCTGGCTGGCAGGACGTCATCATCAAACCAGCCAATGAGCTTGCAGGATTTTTGCCGCTGTTCAGAGCGCCATGTTTCAAGACTGACGCCTGGGATGTATTGTAGCATAAACACACCGTGGCTAGTTTTATCTCACCGAGCGAACGGCGTTTATAACGTCCACAAGGCAATAAAACGAGCACTCGGATAGACATTATCGGGTTTTGTTTTGTTTCTTAGGGGTTAAAGGTTAGCTGCAGAATGTGTTGATTTGAGCGCGACGTTAACCGTTACTGTGTTAGTGCCGGAAAGAGAAATGAGATTAGGGGGGGGATATGAGTCTGGATTTATTATGTTCATGCATCAAAGGTAAGATACAACTCTTTCTGCTGTTTATCTGCGTGAAGATCTACCTGGACTGTCGGGATTGATTGTTATTACTGTTTTATTTTCATAGAAGGCTTGCTTTATGGCGGTCGGATTGCTGACTGTGTGGATCCCTGATGTGGATATATGGACCTGCAGTAACTAGAAGCTGAGCTCATCGCCTATTTCCGGGTTTTACTATTTGCTGTTGTTCAGACTGTTGCCTGTGTTTTAGACGACAGTCATGTCGATTGATTTTGATAGCGCTGCCTTACAAACTCAGCATGAAGAAGAAGAGGAATATGATCAAGAGGACTACGCCAGGGAGCAGGAGGTAATATAATAACTCTTTTCTATCACCAGGTTGCTACAACACGTTTCTAGATACAACCCTTAACCCTGGCAGTTAAAACACACACACACACACACACACACACACACACACACACACACACACACGCCCCTTCAATGAAGCCCAAACACACCGTTGTAACGTGAAGCCTACAGCATGTTCATGTTTTTGAGTTCATCTCCCACATCACCAGGATTATACATGGTTTTCTCTCGAGCTGAGAGTTTTCACGATATTATTGAACCAAAACAACTCAATGACAAATTACACTCTTCTGAATGCACATGTATTATAACCATTAAACTAAGCTGGCATATTTTATAATATTTTACATGTTTTTTTTTAATATGCTTTATTAGAGATTCTTGTAAATTCTTGGATACACAGTTTCATTGCTATTTAGGCATAATCAAGTATCAGCACTATTATAAAAAGATTGCGTAGACATAATTTATTTATTAAATGGTTGTTTATATGTTAATTAAAAGAATATCTAATAATCAATCGAATAAGATGTTTGTTAAAACCTAAATAATTCAACGTTTTGTTTGAATATTTCAGCATTTTATTTGATCATCTTTCTATTTTAATATTTGAATACATTTATTTCATGAGGATACTTTGGTACATTCCATGAAATAATTAAATGTCAACATTATCTCTCAAAGGAAATATGAGAGCCGAAAGATGATTGCATTATCTATTTAGTTTGGTGTAGATGGAGAAGCGTCCTCGAAATGAACTTCCAAAATCAAGTCAAGAAGCTTTCATTGTCATTGTCATTTCAACAATATATAGCTGACACAGTACACAGTGAAATGAAACAATGTTCCTCCAGAACCCTGATGCTACATACAACAACAATAACAGAACAGAAAACACAGGGCTAAGGACTAGTAAGTGTCCTCGCCACAAAAAGTGCATGTGTGCAACCTGGTGCAAACAGTGCCAAGACAACACAAGATAGTGCAAGACAATACACAGAACACAAAACAGCTCAGCAAGTAAACGGTTGTAAAGACAAAGTGAACAGTAGCAAAAATGTAAACAAAATGTGCAAAAGAACAAATTGCAGCAGTCCAGAAAAGATGTGCAAAAACAGCATGCAAAAAGTTTATGGTAATGAAGTGATGCGAGTTGTACTGAAGACATGGATGTGCGAAGTGGGAACGAGTGTTTGTTGAGTCCGGGTTGTACAGATCAGTCACACAGTTGTGTGTGAGTTCAGTTCAGTTTTGTGTTAAGGAGCCTGATGGCTTTAGGGAAGAACCTGTTACACAGTCTGGATCTGACGGCCCGGATGCTTTGGAACCGCTTCCCTGATGGCAGGAGGGTGAATAGTGTGTGTGATGGGTGTGTGTGGTCGTCCACAATGGCGTTTGCTTTGTGGATGCAGCGTGTGGTGTAAATGTCCATGATAGAGGGGAGAGAGACTCTGATGATCTTCTCAGCTGTCCTCACTATCCTCTAAATGGTTCAGAACAACAAGGCATGATGTGAAAGGGCACGTTTTATTGTTGTACTTTTGAATTCAATATTCCATCGAGTTGTAAATGTAACCTCGATTTGACCTCAGGGATGAATAAAGTGATCTATCTTTCCAAAAGAACAACTTGATTGAAAAACTGTAGTTACAGGCTAATCTGAGTTAATCCCTAAACATGGATTCTGCATAGTTGTATAATCCTTAACCGAGCGCTGGAGGTTTGAATTGCACTGAATAAGTAGTTTTTATATCTACTTTTTATATTTTGCCCAATACATGTTTGTATATGTTGTGTTAATTGTCATCTCGATAAGCTAAATTTCCATTTAGCAGAAAGTCAAGCTTGCTGGTGATTACATTGGATGCTGTATTTAATGCCATTGATATTTCAGGTTTATATTATAACAAACACCAATGTACATGCCTGGGCAAAAAAAGGGCCAAGCCCTAAATGGCAACCAATTTCTAACTAATTTGTTGTTAAGACCATAAAAAGTGTAATATTTTGAGATTGCTCCTTATTTTTATTTTACCCTTCTTTATGCTTTTGAACTGTTTTTAGTAGGTAGAACCCATAAGGTGTGTTTGTGTTTAAAGACCAAAATCTTCCAATCAGATGCATGTAGACTCTGACTGATGCTTAAGAAATCTGGTGCACGATGGACCTGAACATTATTGGCTGAAGTGAAGAGCTATCAGGCGTGTCTGCTTTGACTCTGTCAGCATGTGCTTCTAGTCCCTGACTGACTTTCTAAATGAAGAGACGGAAGAAACAAAGCAACAATGTCATCTTACATGAGGATTTTTTCCTTTGGGCAGTAGACTGTACTGCTTAGGTTTGATGTTTAGACTGATCTAGGTTTTTATAATGGCTGATAAAATGTCAAAGTCTTGACTATTTTTTTAGCAGGCTTTGTAAAAATGTTTCTTTCTCCGCTGCAGGGGAGGAATGTTTCTGCTCCAGTTAACCAGACTATATGGAGTCTGACAATAGGCAAGCTGCAGGGCAGGACAGTGTAAAACCTTTAATTTTTTTGTTTATTTCCTAAAGTCTGCTTAATCATATGACTTTGTATAGTTTAGCAACCAGAACTTGGAAGCACATGGTTTAGTTCCAGCTAACCTCTGTGTTTGCAGTGTGTCTGTTTAGCCTAAATGCATGAAAGTGTTTTTGCGTGTGAGGTGACTGTGGAAGATGTCAGTTCGATACAGGACTCTTTATGGAGAGTAAGTCTGTATGGATTATCCTGTCTTCTGCCTGTGAAGGATTCTGTATGTTAACTTGTTAAAATGATTGTTTACTTCTCTTGTATGGCACATAAAATTGAACAATACTTCCATGTAGTCTAATCACAGGTGTGTTTGTGTAGAGAGACTAAGTGGTGGTGTTTTTGTCAACAGTTGCCATGCATTGAGTTGCCATGCAATTTCGTGATTCATTGTCTCTCAAATTCTGTATAACTTGTCTTCTAGCTGCATAAGCTTTTAACTGACCTCCCAGATGATATGCTGGAAGATAGTCATGACTACTCACCAGAGCTGGATTACTCAACCTGCAGTCCTCAAAAAGACCATGACCGGTACATGAAGGGGTTTACTCTCAATCAGCTACCCTTTTTTTTTTTTTTTTTTTTTTTCTCTTTCTTTTTTTAGCATTTATTTTGTCTTTCAGAAATGTATAAATTGTTGTTTTTGTTTTTTTTTTCCCTTTATAATATGTAAGTCCTCAGCACGCTTGGAATGGACAGTCAGATCAGCCCCAACCTCCTTCTGCTGAAACCGTGAGTTTATTTTTTTTAATTCAGGTGTTAATAAGACTATGATGTGCATTTAAACACTCATAAATGGTAATGAACATATGGGTATCCATAGTTCTGTGTGTAAGGCTGGTTCTGGTTTAAAAGTTTGTTTAGCAAGACAAGAGTAAGCAACAAACATCAAATTCTCTGGGGTTTTGTCCAAAAAGCTTAAAATAAAATTTTTCCAAACGCTTAAAATAATCCATCTGATATTTGTGATAGTAAAGAGTATTTGTTTGAGGTATATTGTGTCACTGTTTGTAGATCATGGAATTATTATTATTATTTTTTTAAATAATAAAGTGGGCATTCAGATCTTTGACAATATTATATTTATTTATTTTTTAAAGAATCCCGGAGATGCCTATAACCAGTCCGATCATCAGGGTTATATGTATAGGCATGGCCATTTTCATCACCTCCAGGGTAGGCCAGAACATTTAACCCATGGCTGGGATTCACAACAGGGCCATCATTATGAGTCTGGAGACTATGCCTACTCCTCCACTGGAACTGTAGAATCTAATGCTACCACCAACTTCTCTGTTGAGGAAGACTATGAACAGGAACCATACCCCCACACAGGTCACCACCCTGGAGCAGATGGCCAAGACTATGAAGAACATGCCAGCATCAGAAACCACTTTCAGGTACCTATTAATTGCAAACATATTGATGTGTTTGCCTTTGTATTTACAAACATCTTTGGGGGGGAAATAGGTCGTTCTTAAGTGTTTAGTAAATTTCTGCATGGTACTATGATATTAGATGCCACCTATGCAATAGGTCAGTTTGTGAATTTCTTCACTGCTTGATATTTCCTGGTTAACGGAGTCCCAGACTGCTGAAGTGATTGGTGTGCAAAAGTCGCCACCGCTCTTCTTATTTCATAGCTGAAGAAACTGGCATGAACATGAGCACAAAACCAGTTTATATGCTTGTGTGTGTGTATGTATGTGTGTATGTATGTATGTATGTATGTGTATATATATATATATATATATATATATATATATATATATATATATATATATATATATATATATATATATATATATGTGTATATACACACATACACACACACACAGTGAGGAAAATAAATATTTGAACACCCTGCTATTTTGCAAGTTCTCCCACTTAGAAATCATGGAGGGGTCTGAAATTGTCATCGTAGGTGCATGTCACTGTGAGAGACATAATCTAAAAGAAAAAATCCAGAAATCACAATATATGATTTTTAAACTATTTATTTGTATGATACAGCTGCAAATAAGTATTTGAACACCTGTCTATCAGCTAGAATTCTGATCCTCAAAGACCTGTTAGTCTGCCTTTAAAATGTCCACCTCCACTACATTTATTATCCTAAATTAGATGCACCTGTTTGAGGTCGTTAGCTGCATAAAGACACCTGTCCACCCCATACAATCAGTAAGAATCCAACTTCTAACATGACCAAGACCAAAGAGCTGTCCAAAGACACTAGAGACAAAATTGTACACCTTCACAAGGCTGGAAAGGGCTACGGGGAAATTGCCAAGCAGCTTGATGAAAAAAGGTCCACTGTTGATGCGATCATTAGAAAATGGAAGAAGCTAAACATGACTGTCAATCTCCCTCGGACTGGGGCTCCATGCAAGATCTCACCTCGTGGGGTCTCAATGATCCTAAGGAAGGTGAGGAATCAGCCCAGAACTACACGGGAGGAGCTGGTCAATGACCGGAAAAGAGCTGGGACCACCGTTTCCAAGGTTACTGTTGGTAATACACTAAGACGTCATGGTTTGAAATCATGCATGGCACGGAAGGTTCCCCTGCTTAAACCAGCACATGTCCAGGCACGTCTTAAGTTTGCCAATGACCATTTGGATGATCCAGAGGAGTCATGGGAGAAAGTCATGTGGTCAGATGAGACCAAAATAGAACTTTTGGGTCATAATTCCACTAAACGTGTTTGGAGGAAGAAGAATGATGAGTACCATCCCAAGAACACCATCCCTACTATGAAGCATGGGGGTGGAAGCATCATGCTTTGGGGGTGTTTTTCTGCACATGGGACAGGGCGACTGCACTGTATTAAGGAGAGGATGACTGGGGCCATGTATTGTAAGATTTTGGGGAACAACCTCCTTCCCTCAGTTAGAGCATTGAAGATGGGTCGAGGCTGGGTCTTCCAACATGACAATGACCCGAAGCACACAGCCAGGATAACCAAGGAGTGGCTCTGTAAGAAGCATATCAAGGTTCTGGCGTAACCTAGCCAGTCTCCAAACATAAACCCAATAGAGAATCTTTGGAGGGAGCTCAAATTCCGTGTTTCTCAGTGACAGGCCAGAAACCTGACTGATCTAGAGAAGATCTGTGTGGAGGTATGGGCCAAAATCCCTCCTGCAGTGTTTGCAAACCTGGTGAAAAACTACAGGAAACGTTTGACCTCTGTAATTGCAAACAAAGGCTACTGTACCAAATATTAACATTGACTTTCTCAGGTGTTCAAATACTTATTTGCAGCTGTATCATACAAATAAATAGCAAAAAAACAAAATCATACATTGTGATTTCTGGATTTTATTTTTTAGATTATGTCTCTCACAGTGGACATGCACCTACGATGACACTTTCAGACCCCTCCATGATTTCTAAGTGGGAGAACTAGCAAAACAGCAGGGTGTTCAAATACTTATTCTCCTCACTGTATGTGTGTGTGTGTGTATATTGTTTATATATATATATATATATTTGCCAAAACTAATATAAAACCTTATCTTGTGATATTGATAGAAATTTGATAATGGAATAGCTGGCGGCCAAGATGTTGACTGTTACAAAGCCAGCTATCAGCCACATAAACCTGTAAGACAACCAGACATGTTCAACATTCAGGCATCCCATCAGAATGGCCACTTTGACCAGCTACAAAAAGACTTCCTTGATTCATCACCATGTGAGTTATGTTGTGACTACAGACTCAAATGTCACTGCGATTGTTTTTCGAATGTACTGAACACAATATTATTCCATATGTACTGAACGTAATTAAAATTGAATAAATAAGTAAAGAGTTTGTAATCGTCACACGTTTCAGCTACTGTTGATGCCCAGGAATATGCTCAGGTGAAAATTTTAAACAAGGCTCAATTGAGGCAGATTGAGGACTTGGAGCAGAAACTTGAAGACAGCAGGCGAAAAATGAGATATCTTGAGCATCAGTTTGCAATCGTAAAAGGTAAGCTAACGTTCTAAAGACACCTAAAAGTTTTTTTCCTGGAGCCTTTTGGTGCCTGGGTAAATTGATATGTGGTTGGTGATTTGCTGTAAAACAATAATATATCCTAATCCACAGTGCTGCTGTATAATGCCAAGGGGAAGAAAAAAAAACAATTGTGATTGAACACTGAGATAAAAAAAAAAGTTACAAATTTTTTTTTAACATTGCTTTTGCCCAGATGAAAAGGATGGGCTGATGTTATCACTGAAGGAGTCCAGTCTTCTCTTAGAGGAGGCGAAAGAGTGCGAGTCTCGACTACAAGGAAAAGTCCTGTCTTTGGAGCGACAGATTCAGACTCTTACAGAGAGAGACCACGAGGTAAAAATACAGCGCTGTGAATCATGCGTTGCCCACAGCGCTCACTCTGTGTGTCTGTAGCTGATCAAGAGCCTTGTTTTGATTGTTTGTGTAGAACATGAAGAAGCTGTGTGCTGCAGAGGCTGCGGTAGACAGTCTGCAGCAGCAGATGATGGAGCTGTGTCGCTCTGACACGCTGACACGAGCACGGGAACAACATGACCGAGACATGGCGGCCATGAGGGAACAGCATGAAGCTAAAGTGCTTGGCCTGCAGCAAAAATTAGACATGCATAGTCAGAATCTGGAGGAGCAGGTTAGATCACTTCCTCTATATTAGTCATTTTATCTAGTTCTCTGTTGTAGAAAATCTGCCTTAGGGTTTGACGTCTTGTGTATTGAGTTGCTTTTCTATTCACTTCAATTGTATAAAGTTATTATGAGTTATTGTAGCCTTTCTGTGTGCTCTTAGTGGTCTCGTTGTAAGATTTCTGTCATCAACAAGACTTTTCTCTAAACAGAACTGCTGCTTTTTATTGTACTGGTCTGAGTAAACTCTAGACATTGTTGTGTTTCTGTGTGAAAAACCCAGAAGACCAGCATTTTAACGAAATACTCGATTCACCACCAAACGTTATGCCATGAAAAATACTGACTCGTGTTTCAGTAGAGGGCATTACAAGTCCTTGAGGACCCCAGGTTTTATAGATGCACATAAGTGAGTGTGTGTGTGAGACAGGTGCAGGCGGCCCAGAGGCTGCGGGAGCAGGTGAGGCAGCTGGAGAGACAGAGAGAGGAAGAGCAGGTGGACAGAGCTGCAGTCATCAATGCTCTCACGCAGCGTTTGGAAGAGAGCCAGCAGCAGTGTGCCAAGCTGCTTCAAACTGGTGTGTGTGTGTGTGTGTGTGTGTGTGCGTGCGTGTGCATTGTCTTGTCCCAGTAGAATGTTAATTCAGTTGAACCATTTCACCAAAATTTAAATGAGACGGATGAGTGATTTAGCAATTACCCTTAAAAGGAGTGCAACTCAAAGGTCATATTGTGTGCCATATGTTGTGTTTTATTCCCCCTATGGCGTAGGGCTGCACAGTTGATTGCTCTTACTCTGTTCTCCCTTGTAGAAGCCTGCAATATTTATAGTAACACTAATAAACTAGTGTATGTAAAATTACTGCATTTATATAAACACATCATTGACATGGTAAATTTTTATTTTTTTATCTGCTGGTCTGTTTTTTAGGGTGTGTGCAAGAGATGAGTCAGATGCAGATAAAACTACAGCAGACCCAGTCTAGTCGTAATATAAGTGAGAACATGAACAAAGCGCTCCAAGTAAGTAAACCAGTCTTCCACCTTATTTGGGCAACCCGGTAATATTGATTGTTTTTTGTATTGTAGTTACTCCTTTGTTTCTCTGTAGGAAGAGTTAAATGAGTTGAAAGAGCAAATCACCTTGTATGAGTCTGCTGTGAAGTTTGGAGCAGTTTCTTTTGACTCGAATCCAAACTGGACAAACCAGCTCTCGGAGTCCTACGTAGATCTCGGAATTAAGAAAGTTAACTGGAAAGATGGTAGAAATCACAGGTAAATTATTTTACATGGTGCCTTTGAAAATCATATGAATATTTAATGACTTGGTTGGAATCAGGGTTTGATGTGAATAGGATTTAGTTGAACGTTTTATATATTTTTTTGTTTTTGTTTTTCAAGAATCTGTTATTTCTATTTTTCCCCATAGCACCCCAGTCCTGTCAGACTCTAGCCTGCCTAAGGAGGACTTGATAAAAGAGCTGAAGACTGAGCTGCAGCGATGTCTCGCTCAGCTGAAAGCAAAGAGGGAGAAGATCTCCCGCTTACAAAAGGTGCTTCAGACCTCACAGAATCATGTGGAGCAGCTACAGACCCAGCTTCAAGGAGCTGAGAGAAATGTTAAAGACTTTGTGGTGAGTCTCTTCTATCTATGTGTGCGATATTTGCTATACATAAAAAAAAAGTATTTGGTACTAAAAACTGTGTGCTGTGTGCACTCATGAATATCGTAGGTAAGGGAGAGCAGCCTGGAAAAGCTTTTGGAGCAATCGAACACGACTCCTCACAAAGAAGTGGCAAGACTGGAAGAGGAACGACAACAGCTCCAGAAACGTCTAGAGGTCCATATGCAGCAAAATCTTTATTTTTGTACTCTTGTGTTATGAAAGTTGTATGTGTGACCGTGTTAGTTTTTATTTTTTTTGCTTAAATAAAACGTTTAGAACATTCCTGCTTTAAAACATTAATGCCACAAATTAGATTATGCATTGAGTGACTTATAAAAGGTTCATGGCTCTGTTGGAGAATTGATTACACGTTTTGGATGATGATTAGTGGTTTGTTATTAACTCTTCGCCACCAAGACCTATTACTTTGATAGATTTTAACAAAAAAAAAACCTAATTATGAAACCAGCCATTAGTATAATTTGTATCTCAGCATATCAATGTACAGACTAAACCTTGAGAATGTCCTCATTCTAATGCACAGGATTTAAAGAGAATGATGGCTGAAAAGTTTTAAAGTGAATGTAGGATTTCTTTTTTTTTTTTTTTTTTTTTTTTTTTTTAAATCATAAATAGTAACTTGTAGGATTTTTGTCTATCCTCAGAATATTAATTATTCTACACAGGATTGCTTTTGTATTAAAATAACACTTGGGATATTTCAATTGTAGGTGCTTGAGTTAAAAAATAAAGAGCTAAAGCAGAGCGAGGAAAAGGTGAAGGCAGCTAATTCGGAGCTTTGCACCAAGATGAGGGAGATGATTCAGGAGCTGGACCAGGAAAAACAGGAGGCTGAAGAAAGGTAAGAACACCAGCGGTTACTCATAAAAGGGAACCTTGAGAAGTGATTCTATTTTATATACCATTGCTGGTGTGTGTTCAGATATGAGAGAACCCAGCAGCAGTACAGAGATGATGTGGTTCAGCGCGTTCGTGTAGAACTCGACCAGGAACATGCAGATCATATTGAGCAGCTTACTGCTCAGCATCAACAGCACATCCAGCAGCTCGAGTAAGCCAATTATGTGCAAAAACACCCATTTGAAAATAGTGTGCAGGTTTTCTATTAGTCAGTTTTATGAGCGTTCTAGTAATTATGTTCCTAATGGTTCCAGTGTGTATGCTGACTTTCTCTTGCGTTCTCTCCACAGATCTAAATTAGCTGAACTTAGTCAAGAAGTATTAGCTGTGCAGGAATGTTACATCTCTGTTTGTAAAGAAAAGGATAAACTTGAGGAAAACCTTCAGACCCAAATTGATGAGGAGAGAAAACAGAAAGACAGTGAGGTGATTTATTTTTATATTCTGCCATCCCTTATCGAACATGAATTACACATCTAAAACATTTTCTCACAATGGATAATAAACATTGAATTTATTTTTATGTTCTGTAGGTAAAGAGGCGACAGGAGGTGGAGGAGGCTCAGGAGAAGCTGAAGGCAGATTTTGCCTCCCAACACCAGGAGGCTTTTGCCCAGCTTAAGGCTCAGTGGACCAAAGACAAGGAGACAGAGATACAGTTGCACGTCACTAAGCAGCTAGCCTCGGCCAAAAAGAGCTGGCAGGAAGGACAGCAAGAAGTGAGTAGCATACTTACCAAATATAACGAATTAAAAAAACTACAAAACGTTTGTCAGCACCGTGTTGATCTGTATACCAGTGCTTGAGTATGTGTGTCTAATCTCACTCATTCAGTTGGAAAAGACATGGGAGCAAAAACTGGAAGAGGCCTTGAAAGAAAAACAAAAAGCCAAATCTACAGAAACACATGATGGCTCCTGTCAGACAGAAAGTGTGGATTCTGTGACCCGGCTTTTCTCCCTGGAGCAGCTCGAAGACAGACTCAGTGCCCAGAGGATGGCGCTGCAGCAAGAGTCTGACAGCAAGCTCACCAAAGCAGTGGAAGAGGCAGTGAAGGGCAAAGAGAGAGAGCTGCAGCAGAAACATGTACAGGACATGGCATTGCAGGTTTGTTTCATATAGTATGTAAGGCTTTTTCAGGTCAAGAAAAAAAATCCTGTAATACAGCAGCTTATAATTAATGAGCATATGTACCCTTTCGATCCTTTAACTATTAACATGTATCAATGTTTATATTCTAGGGCTGTCAATCGATTAAAATATTTAATTGTGATTAATCACACATTTTTATTTGTTCTAAATGTACCTTAACTTACAATCTTTTTTTTTTTAGGTTTTTAATACTTTTACTAATTGTAACAGATGTTCTAAATATATTCATTATTAAATAATAATTATTTTAATATGAATTTCTTTTGAGATGTCATGTTTCTGTAGATATATCATTTGTATTTATTTTTTTTGTTAAATACGGTACGCGTTTTGTTTTTAAGAATTATGTAAAGGCTCCAGTCGCTTTCCCTCAGTTTGCGGTAAGTAGGGTGAGGAGAAATCAATGCGGAAAATGTCTGCAAATTTATTTATTAATATATTTTTTAAATAAAAAAGTCACAGAAATGCTTGCCGCGTTAATAAAATCTGTGCTGTTAAAGAGAATTTTGCGCTAACACGTTCATTTCGACAGCCCTAATATATGACTGTTTTTAGTGCAGTAGTTCTGGTTATAATTTATTTCACAGGTTTATTTTAATGAGCTTGTTCTAATACTTTGTATCTGTAGTAATTATTTAACAGGATAGACAATAATATAGGCCAAAAAAAGGAATTGATCAAGTAATTTATTATTAATAATAATATTTAGAAAAATGTATAATGTGCAACCTACATGCGATTATGGTGGCTTTATTTAACATTTATAGACAGTTTATTCCATGTACTTTATAACCGTATAATCTGAGGTAAAGCTGTTCGTTTAATGTTTCCCACATACTGAATATCTTAAGGGCAAAGACATTTGCACTTTACATATTCCCTGTGTCACGACAAGACGAGGACAAACAACTATATTGCAAGTGATTACAGAAACTTACTTAGTTTGTGGATATTGTACAATATTAAATGTAAGTGTAAATGACAAAGTAGGAACAGGTCATTATTAAATAACATTTTAATACGTCATTAAAAATATATATATATATATTTAATTATATTATTATTATAAAATGTAGTAATTTATTTTACTTTGACATAGTCCAGTATTAAATAAATGTAAAATATTTCTACCAAAAATATTGCCATATATAGATATCTATGGCCAGTGTTATTTTGGGATGTTGCATAATCATGCTTAAAACTCCATTCAAGTTATTGTTGCACCATAATTGCCCATAAATATTCAGTAGTTTCTTTTTTGGGCTTACATTATGATAAAAAAATACACACATTAGTTCCATAATATGTGCACTGTTTCAAGATATCACTAGTTCTTTTTCGTCCTTTTGCAGGTTGAATGTGCTGTGTCTAGAGCTTGGAATCGCTGGCTCCAGGAGATGTCGTCCCTCCCAGAGTACAGCGCCAGTTTGAAGACGGAGAGAGAAAAGTGGGAGACGCTAAAAGAGCAACAGATTGAAGAACGGGTGGGTTAAAATTAAAAACATACAAAAACTGAAACAAACAAAAAATAATTGTATAATTATAAAAAAAATTATTATAGACTGCTTTAATGTGGCTGATTAAAAACAAAGAACCACTTGATTGTACAGTATTGCTTCAGTATCTTTTTATTTTATCATCTGCGGGGGTGACTAATCATTATTAGTTAAAAAAAACAATCATTGTTACCAATCAGAAGATGTATTTATTAACGGATCTAAAAGCCCTTTATATCTTCAACATTCAGGTAACCTCAAAAGTTAAAGCAGCTGATGACAAATGGCAGGAGATGATGAGTAGAAAATGCAAGGAGCTAGAGGATTATGTGCACAGAAACCAGGAGCTTCAGGAGCAGCTAAATTCCCTGAACAATCGGCTGAAAGATTGTACTGAAGAACAGAAGACTGTTCTCAAATCTGAGCTCTCTGCAGCCAGGGCTTTGTGGAACACTGAAAAACAGGAGGAGATTTCATGTCTTAAGATGCAATTCCAAGGGGACCATGAGAGCTTAAAGGAACAGCTAGAGAGAAGAATAAAAGGGACTCAGGAGGAGGCGCACAGACAGGGGCAAAAACATCTACAGGAAGCCATGTGGAGTAGAGAGCAGGAGTGGAGGAGCCAGCAACAGCTCAAGTAATGATCAAAGACCACTCTTTGACTGATTATAAAACTTGGCATGATAGTGTTGCTATCGTGTGAAGATATACTCACTGTTTGCTAAATGGCACCAGTACTCACAAATTATTATTATTATTTTTTTTTATCTTCAGGTTGCGAGAAGCTCAGCAGCAATCAATAGAGGAGGTCCTGACCGAGTTAAAAGAGGTGCTAAATGAGGTCCAGGAGCAAAGAGAGGTTAATGAGGAGCGAGAGAGGAGGAAAAGTGGTGTGAGTGCTAGACTGAGGAGTCTGTGCAAAAAGGCACTAGCCAGAGTTGTAGCCAACACAAAGCAGGAGTTGGAGAAGGTTGGTAATGCTTTCAGGTTCATTGTTTTGTAGCTGTCATAACACAAACAGATTTCAAAGCTAATCAGTGTAGCCTAAATCTACCCCCATTTGTAGCCTGAGTTACAGTAAACAATGTCATCAATCAGACATTTGTTCCTATTAAGTGCCAAATCTGTATAATTCATTCTTTTTCTGGAATAAAAAAACTTTATCAGTAGAAAAAGTTTCTGGTTCAACTGTGTGTTACCGATGTAATTGTTTATGTATGGATAAACTACAAGTAGCTTTAAAGCCACTCAACCCCCTCCAATTCATATTTCATATTCAAAACCCAACTCAGCAGTTTGCATAACATGTTTAAGTAAAGGAACTTTTTGTATAATGATAAGTAATTGACTATGTATAATAACATAAATACTGTGAATAGTGATCGGACAAAAAATGCAGGAGAATTCCTAAAAATTACTTTGTATTTGTGCGTCATGTTTTATTATGGAAACTATGTGACACTATATTTTTTTTGCTACAGAGCAGTGAGGAGAAGTTGAGGCATGTTCTGAAGGAAACCCAAGAACAACACGAAAAGGAGCTTGATCAAATACGTAGTATGTACCCTCATCCTGCTGGAATTGCTCTTGTTCTTTGAGATCATTCATGTTTTTAGATCTTATAAATACTTGCATGTTGTACTTTGCAGCCTCACTGGTCCAAAGGAAGGAAAGTGTCTGTCACAATATGAGTTGTAATGACACCATTGGCAAACTCCAGAATAAAAATCGGGAGCTTCAGAGACATCTGGAGAAGGCCTGTCGTCAGCTTCAGCACACAGTCCGAGAGCACAAGAGCGCAATGCACAAACTCAAAGGTCCTTAGCACTCTGCATTCGCTTTGACTTCTCCCAAGATTAGCATAAATATAAATATTAATCTTTTTGACAACTTCTAATTCTAATTCATGAATTTACAAGTATTCGCATTTATGTTCTTCTTTTATTTTTTTTATTTAGAAGAGCATGAAGAAATTCTGCAAAAAGAAAAGGAAGCCCATGCCAAAGCAGTCCAGCAGGCCAAATTGTCTGCGTGCAAAGAGTCAGGGTTTGTACTTTTTGAAAATGTTTTTGTACAATATAATATGAAAACATTGCTCTGCACTTGGCCTTCCATGCAAGGTTAATTTTTTTTTTTTGGTTTATAATCTGTTACAGTGATTCAGTCAGTCAACAGGATCTTTATGCTGGCCTTGAAGAAATGAATCAACAATATATGAAAGCTGTGCACAAAATCAGAGGTCTGTGAATTTCTGTTATTTAACAGTTAATTTCTATAATATCGAAGTTCTATTTTAAAGTTTGTAGTCGTAGTTTGTCTGTAGTTAATTAATGGTGTGTTGTGCAGGTGACATGCTGCGCTACCTGCAGGAGAGCAAAGAGCGAGCAGCTGAGCTGATCAGAGCCGAGGTCCTCCGAGAGAGGCAGGACACGGCCCGCAGGATGCGCAGATACTACCTCACCTGCCTGCAGGAGCTCCTGGAGGAGGGAGGACAGACCACTGGGTAAGAGTTTCATTTCTTTTAGCCTTTTCTACTAATGCTATATGTTTTTTTTTTTTTTTTTGGATGGACCAAGCAATGTTTTTACTATTTTTATTTTGTATTTATTTATTTTTATTTTTTACTGCTGCCTCATCATATCCTTTAAAACCCAGTGCTGAAAAGAAAATCATCAACGCTGCTAGTAAGCTGGCTGCCATGGCCAAAGTGCTGGAGACGCCTGTAGTCAAAAAGAAATTACACAGAAATCAGGATGAACAAGGTGCAAATTGTTTACAGTTGTTATTTTTTTCAATGTTTATAAAAAATGTTAATGGTTGTTTTTATTACTAGTTGTAGTCATAATACAGTTTTTATGGAAACCTCATATTTATATGCATGTTTATCATAGATTCATCATCAAACTCTACAGAAGACGCTAAAGTTGACCATCTTGCCAAAGTGTCAGGTGCTCCATCAAGCCAAAGCCGTTCTGCCGTAACCGCGTCCCATAAAGTTTGCAGGAATGAGCAGCGGCAGCAGATGAAGGTCCTCACTGAGACCAGCTCTGCAGCCCAAACAGCCAAAATAAAAACTGCGGGCAAAGCTTCTCAACCCGACTTCAAATCTGTGAAGACAAATGCTGCTAAAGTTCCTGATGTACCCGAACCTGTGACACCACACTCGCTCCACTCTCATCATCCCAAATCCTTCCGTGATTTTGCTTCATCCAGTGCACATTTTAGTTCTGTAGGCTCTGTGAATGTGACACTGAGGAAGCAGAGCAGGGAGGAGTACCTGACCGGGACAGAAACGGGAAAAGCCAGCGAACGTTTTACTCCTCAGGTAGCGGATGAGCCTTTCCTCGTTGAAGAGGCGCCTGTGAGAGATGATGGCCAGAGTGACTGGAGTTTATCCAGTAATGGATCCATTTTTATCAACAACATTCATCTAACCTCCTCCCATCCCGGCAAACATCCAGAGCCAGTGAAATCATTTTCATTGACTGGGTCGACTCTAGATGACCTGGACTTTGGAAGCACAGCTGGTGATAACTCTGATGTAACTGTTTACAAAGAGATTGTCAAAAAGCCATCCAAAAAGTACACAGGCATTAAACTGACTAAGACCAGAGAGCCAATCCCAGGCTCAGAGGATGAGGCAATCCGAAAAACATGTACTAAAAGTTTACTTCCTCAATTCAGAATATGCCAACAAGACAGTGGGTTTGACAGCCCAGCGTCTCTGATTCAGAAATGAAATGTGTCTGTCCTAATAGTTTTATATATTTGTATGTGTGTGTTAGCCAGTTATACTGTGATTTGACTGAATATTGATGTTTGTCATGATTTTTTATCTGTTTTTCTACTGCCCTATAAGAATTAAAGTTTAAACCTTTACTAAAATGCCTTATATTCCAAAAAATCAATAAACCTGCTCATTTTACCAGAAAGCATTCAGGTTGCATTTAACATGCTTTTTTAAAAAAAAATTTTTATCATTACTAAAGTTTTGTTTTACTGGTGTACTGAATCTCAAATCAAGCACCCAAATCCTGCCTGAACAATTAAAACCGGCATTTAAAACCGTCCGTGTGGAAACAGAAAAAGTTCAGTTCGGTGACTTGATGATTTACGTCATTTAAAACACCGTAATTACTTTGTAACATTTACAAGAATTGTTGTCTTTATGCTCAATATTGAGTACGGTTTCACTAATAATAAACATACGTTTGCATTAAGCACCAATATTTGTCCCCGCCTATTTTGATTATTCAAGGTCCCCTGGTGGTCTAGTGGTTAAGATGCAGCGCTCTCACCGCTGCGACCCGGGTTCGATTCCCGGTCAGGGAACCATCCCCAGCCACTCTAAGTGCCGGTCCCAAGCCCGGATAAATTGGGGAGGGTTGCGTTAGGAAGGGCATCCAGCGTAAAAACATATGCCAAATCAAACGTGCGGAGGATCCGCTGTGGCGACCCCTAACGGTAGAAGCAGAAAGAAACTTTATTTTGATTATTCAAAACTTGAAAAGTGTTAATTTACGTAGATTTAGAACAGATTAAAAAATGTGTGATTAGGTTGCGATGTTAATTCATGACAATCATGCAATTAATTATGATTAAATATTTATAATCGATTGACAGCCTTTATAAATTTCATATTCCCTTTTTTTTTTTTTTTGACGTCAATAATTTGTTTCATTACGCTGAAAGCAGTTGTACTAGACTTAAAAATCACGAGTGCCTCTGTCAGTATCAAACCCAGATCCATGAGAATCAACAGTTGCTTTAGAGAAAAACACGGAGATGTACATTCCATTACAAACTCCACCTACTCTCAGTTTAGGCCACAGTATGTGGTTGCCATATTGTAGGAGAATCTGCAGACTGTCAAATCAAGCTGTTTTTAAACATTTTTATTGTAGGATATTATAGATGAGTGTTGATCTATGACTAAATCTGCAGATCAAAGATTCTTAAACTGATTAAAGAGCACAGCGTTCATCCTTTCTGTGCTGCATATCTTTTGGTTCTGACTGTGAAATTAAGTGAAGAGAGCTGTTGACTTTCCTGAATAGTAGACTGTTGTAATTTAAAGCTGTTTTAATCATGTACAGGTGTTCAGAACCAGGCTGGTGTGTGTGTGTGTGTCAGTACTGCATGTTTACTGGTTTCCATGCCCATGACTACTGCTTTTTATCATATTGGGATTCTTTTGAGGAACTTTTAAATGATTCCAGATGCAAAAGCAGGAACAATTGTTCAATTTCTTCACTCTAAAAGACACAAAGCCTTTCTGGTTTACATTAGGAATTCCACTTTAATGTCCTGCAGTACCTCATTACGTATTTTTGTTTATTTTTTTATTTTGTTATTATATATTTATTCATTTTATGAAGACATTGCGGTTATGGGCAGCACATTTTTGTCCTTGCATACCAGTTTGCGTATTAGAATTCTTGTACATTCTCCTCTTGGAAAATGGTTTGTATATGATCTTTTTTGTTTGTTTGTTTTTTGTTTGTTTATCTTGCAACATCGGAGTATATAATGTCTAGGAATGTTCTAATAATTCTTGATAAGTACCTGATATAATTCTCAATTACAGTTGTTTTATCGCCATGTAGAACTTCATATTCTTCAAATTGAAGGTGTTGTACTACTTTGTTTTACCTCGTGTATGAATATGTTAAAAATAGTGAGGTTTTGCATTCAGACACACAGAAAAAACCCACACTCTTACAGATAAAGCAGATCAGGGTATGGGAGCTGATTCACTTCAGATCTCATGGTAGATCTCCTTGCATGCCTAAGAAATTTGCAAACAAATTACCCTTTCAAGTGGATTTGACTTGTTCAAATCTGGCAACCCCTGAAGAGGACTTGTGAAACGGATAGATTTCTCCCATGTGTCTGCCCTGCGTTTGAGAGTTTAAAAAGCTTTCCGCTTTTTACAGTGTTGCACTTTGAGTTTCTTCCCTTCTTCAGCAGAGCTGCGGCTCCTCGTCTCGCATGGACATGTGGTACATGTGGTTCACTTTGCTGGCTGGCCTGTGTGCTCTGCCCGCGGTCCTCAGGACACTGTGTCCCTACTTTGTGCAGGACTGCGCCTACATGCTGCATGTTTTGCGCTGCGGTGCGCGCCTGGAGCTCTACAAGAGGAGAACTCGCTTCTACAGCATTCTCGACTGCTTCCTGGATGCCGTGAGGAAACACCCACACAAGCCCTTCATCCACTTCATGGGAGAGACGCACTCGTACTCAGAAGTGGACCGGGAGAGTAATAAAGTGGCTCATGCTCTGCAGAAGGTGGCTGGACTGAAGGAGGGTGACATTGTGGCCCTGCTGATAGGTAATGAGCCTTGCTTCATCTGGACCTGGCTCGGGCTGGCGAAACTCGGCTGCGCTACTGCACTGCTCAACTTTAACATCAGGTCCAAATCCCTGCTGCACTGCTTCTCCTGCTGCGGAGCAAACGTGCTCCTAGTCACCCCAGGTAAGCGTGCTCCTAGTCACCCCAGGTAAGCGTGCTCCTAGTCACCCCAGGTAAGCGTGCTCCTAGTCACCCCAGGTAAGCGTGCTCCTAGTCACCCCAGGTAAGCGTGCTCCTAGTCACCCCAGGTAAGCGTGCTCCTAGTCACCCCAGGTAAACGTGCTCCTAGTCACCCCAGGTAAGCGTGCTCCTAGTCACCCCAGGTAAGCGTGCTCCTAGTCACCCCAGGTAAGCGTGCTCCTAGTCACCCCAGGTAAGCGTGCTCCTAGTCACCCCAGGTAAGCGTGCTCCTAGTCACCCCAGGTAAGCGTGCTCCTAGTCACCCCAGGTAAGCGTGCTCCTAGTCACCCCAGGTAAGCGTGCTCCTAGTCACCCCAGGTAAGCGTGCTCCTAGTCACCCCAGGTAAGCGTGCTCCTAGTCACCCCAGGTAAACGTGCTCCTAGTCACCCCAGGTAAACGTGCTCCTAGTCACCCCAGTTAAACGTGACATCCGTTACCATGATCACTCCATACAGTGTCCATACACACTGGCCTCTGTGGTCTAGTTATTAATTTTTTACTCTGGTGAAGTAGATCAAACCAAACATTTGCCCATTACTGAATTTTCTTATTTACAAAACCATTTGACTGGTCAGATGTACTGAATTATTTCAGAAAACAAGTAGTAGAAATCATCAAATCGGTCATTTTCAAACTTGAGATAAAATAAAAGCAATGAATATGGTTCCCACTAGATTCATGCGACTGATACTATTGAACAAGTGCTTGAGATTATTCAACAAAAGAATGAGGTAAGAGTTCATTTTAGCAGTCAGTTTTTAGAAGTAGTCTATAAAATATGAATTTATGTTCATGCCCTACAAGTGTGTTCCTAATGAGCGAGCCAGTGGTGACGGTGGCAAGGAAAAACTCCATGAGATGGTCTACGGAAGAAACCTTGAGAGGAACCGGACTCGACACAGAGCTCGTGCTCATCTGGGTGCCACCGATTGTCCGTTCATTACAGTTCCATCATTGTTGAGGTCTACTGTTTAGTGATAGACTTAAATATAGAACTGCTCATGTAAATTGCAGTCCCGAGCCATTGTAGTAGACTGTTTATATTAATTACAGTCCATATGCACTCTCTTAGTTCTTGAGTTGCTCAGTAACCTTATGGATCTTTCTTAGTCCCCCTGACACATTTTTACAGGTTCTTAAAGCTGTCTTCACAGTTGCTGGCTGCTTTCATGGGAAGGGGTCAAAGTGTATTTATATAATACACAGACGCTTAGAGAAACTTCTCACTTTTCATCTAACCATAATTCATTTTTATTCAAGTTTGTTACAATTTTGTTTTGTTTATTTTAACACTAATAAACTTGTGGCTATACAACAAATGTATACTTTAAAAGGAATTCAAGTTGGCCACATAAAAAAATCTTCTTTCGTCTTCTTCCATTAGGGGTCGCCACAGTGGATCATCCGTCTCCATACCCCCTGTCCTCTACATCTGCCTCTTTCACACCAACTACCTGCATGTCTTCCCTCACCACATTCATAAACTTCCTCCTTGGCCTTCATCTTTTTCTCCTTCCTGGCAGCTCCATCCTTAGCATTCTCCTACTGATATACACCATGTGCCTCCTCTGCACATGTCCAAACCATCTCAATCTCGCCTCCCTCACCTTGTCTCCAAAACATCCTTCATGCGCTGCCCCTCTAATAAACTCATTTCTAATTCTGTCCATCCTCATCACTCCCAACGAAAACCTCAACATCTTCAGCTCTGCTACCTCCAGCTCCACCTCCTGTCTTTTACTCAATGCCACGGTTTTTAAACCATACAATATAACTGGTCTCACCACAGTCTTAAAACTTTCCCTTTTCACTCTCGCAGATACTCTTCTATCACAAATCACTCCTTCTCCACCCACTCCACCCTGACCACAAGAAATAAAACTGAATAAACATAAATAAGATCATCATCATCCAAATCAACAGTTTAACACTGTAGTTTAGTTGATTCTACATTGATCTCTTTATTCACAATGAGGATTCACCTGCTTGGGGCAGAGTTGAACTGATGACTTGTACGTTCTGCTGCAGAGCTCTGCGGTGCCGTTGAAGAAATCCTGCCCGCTCTAAAAGAGCAGAGCATCAGGGTGTATGTGCTCTCTGATGCATGCAGCACAGATGGCATTGAGGGCATCTCTCAGGCCATCGCACAGGCCCCCGATGAAGCGCTTTCTCCATCCCTCAGGGCTAATGTTAAATGCCGCAGCACAGCACTGTACATCTACACATCTGGAACCACCGGTAAGAGACTACACAGATGTCACATGCTTTCAGACAACACTGAATTTTACTCTACACACAAAATGACCTAATAAAACATTGACGAAAGGTTACGTAATATCACTAGCTGGTTTCTATACACAGAGGTGACGAGGGAAAGGTCTCTTGGCAGTGTTAATCTGGGTCAGATAGTTTGGCTTCACTTCTCCACTTAAAAGAAAGTGTTCCCCTCAATGATCTCCTTTATGCCTTGATAAGACTTGTATTATGATGTTAGTGGTAGGATAACAAACAAACTTGAATGATCATTTGTATTTATTACATTGTTCGATTTGCCTTGCCTTGGTTTCAGGTCTGCCTAAAGCAGCCACAGTGACTCACGAGAGAGTCTGGGCTGCTTCATTCATTCAGAGGGTTTCTGGAGTCACGTCTGAAGACGTGTTTTACCTCAACCTTCCTCTGTACCACAGCGCCGGCTTTCTTATAGGATTCACCGGCTGTATCGAGAGAGGTACGTTTTCTTTTCAGCCTTAGTGTTATTCTTTACTGTTCATAAACCTTTGTGATATAATTTAATAAAGAAATAGTTTATACCATGTATGTTATACCGTGTTTATTACGATTCCTACATCTGATTAGTAAGGAGGTGTGAATTTACTGTGTGTATGTGTGTGATATTATTTGAGCTCAAATCACAATAAATTGGTTATATAGCAAATATTTCGAGGGAGATCCGTATGACCAAAACTACACAGTCTTATAATAAACAGATTTAGATCATATGGTGGTTTATGCTGGGGTTTTTTCATCAGTTTGCAACAGTCAGTATTAAGTTTTCCAACAAGTAAAGTCTTCAAGATAGATTTGGGATTGGATTTTTGGATTTGGTTTCTGTAACATGACCGGCTGTGTATGTTTGTTTTGTTTTTTTTCTTCTCTTTTTTCTTATTTGTTGTAAATGAACTGTACGGTGTACAATGTGATGTTTTATTACTAAATAAAATACTGTAATGGTTGTAAAATTGCCGTGTTATAAGAGGAATAGAACACTTCAGAACATGCTTTCATTGTAAATTCTCAGGTCAGGCTGCACTGCACCAACCCATTGTCGATTATTTCCCCCAACCACATACACATCGTTTTATTCCTTACTTAATTGAAGTATGAGCCCATTTTTTTTTTGTGCATTGTTTACGTTTCCTGTCCTGGTTTTAGGGAATACGTTTGTTCTGCGGAGGAAATTTTCAGCCTCTCAGTTCTGGGACGACTGCAGGAAGTATAATGTTGCAGTGATGCAGTACATTGGGGAAACAATGCGTTACCTCTGCAATACACCAAAGGTCAGCATTTTGTTTCTGTGTAATACACTGCATTTATTTAATCGAGTTTTCTCATTTGAGTAGGATTAGGATTTTTTTCCCCCCAGCTAATTTATTGTGACACACACACACACACACACACACAGTGATCCACCCATTATTATTATTGTTGGCTTTGTCTCTGTGACATTTCCCACAGAGAGATGATGACCGAGACCACAAGGTGAAGATTGCTATAGGTAACGGTGTCCGGCCCGATGTGTGGAAGGAGTTTTTGAATCGCTTTGGCAATATTTATGTGAGGGAGCTCTACGCTGCCACAGAAGGAAACATCGGGTTTATTAACTACACCACAAAGGTTGGAGTGGTTGGCCGGGTTAACCACCTCCACAAGGTAAGTCTATTGAACTCCAAGAGCGCTTTATAAAACTCAAAGTGAAGAGCGTTGTGAATGAGAGCTCATTCCATACGGTCTCTGTTAGAAAATCTTCCCTTACGCCCTGATCAAGTTCGACATTGGGAAAGAGGAGCCTGTGAGGAACGCAGATGGACTTTGTGTGCTAGCAGCTCGAGGTCAGTCAACTCCTGCTCACCTCATTAATAAAGTACACATTAATACCCAGGGTTTCTGTGGAGTCTGAGAAGTCAAAAAAGGAAGATATTGAAATTTTAAGCCTGAAAATTCATATTTGCTGTTTTTTAGTCATTTTAAACAGGTCTTAATTTACAGATGTAAGTGTAACGCTGCCTCTGGAGCTCGTTGAGATGTTTTCCTGCAGCACTGTTTTTTTGGAATGTGTTGTGGTTCTTTCTTTCGCTAATTCGAATATAATTCGCTCTATTACAACTACAAATGAGACCAACATGCAACAGCCAATCAACTTTCTGTTATCGTTGCAAATCTCTTGTATTGTAGCTTGAATGTAAAACAAATTTTGTTTTTCAGCTATGGGGAAGTGCAAGTTTAGCGATACTTAGCGATTTGTTGCTAACTTAATTGTGTGTGGCTGTTTTTGATGTTTTGAAATGTCATTTTTTAAATGTCTTAAAAAGGTCTTGTCTTATATTTGGCGAAACAGTGAAACCTTCCTTTATACTGGGTGTAAAAATAGGAATGATGTAAATGATCTTGCAGGTGAGCCCGGGCTCCTGGTTGGGAAAATCACCACCAAATCTCCGTTTGTTGGCTACGCTGGAAACAAGCTGCAGACGGAAAAGAAACGACTCAGAGACGTGTTTGTTAAAGGCGATCTCTATTTCAACAGCGGCGACATGCTGAGAATCGACAATGAAAACTTTGTCTACTTTCAGGATCGAGTTGGAGACACTTTTAGGTAAATCCTGCAATGAATGGAACTTCTTATCATTAGCAAAATGTGTAATTATTATATTTATATGAAGAACGTCAAGCTGATGTGGTAAGTGGACGTTGCTCTGGATTCAGGCATCTGCCAAGTGCTAACGATGTAAATGATACACTTTGGCATGATTTCTAGATGGAAAGGTGAAAACGTTGCCACAACCGAAGTAGCAGATATTCTCAGTATGGTGGACTGCATTGAGGAAGCGAACGTCTACGGCGTATTGGTTAAAGGTAGACCTTGTGTGATTTGGATATATATTTATTCCTCATTGTAATCCAAGGCCAACTCCATAACCAAATGATTGCTAATTCATTCTTAAGGGCATGAGGGCAGGATTGGAATGGCGGCTGTTGTTTTAAAAGAAGGGAAGGCGTTTGACGGCGTTGACGCATGTAGACTTGTAACGAACTACCTCCCGGTTTACGCCAGACCCCGTTTCATTCGCATTCAGGTAAGCCGTGTTTATAACCCAGTACCGCTGATTGCATTGCTTTCAGTCTTTCCTTTTGTGCCAAGCTCAAGTTTTTTTTTTTTTTTCTTCATCAAAGCACATTTCTCTTTCAGAGTTCTTTGGAACTCACAGGAACTTTCAAGATGAAAAAGGTGAAGCTGGTGGAGGAGGGCTTTGATCCAGCGCTCATCCATGACCCGCTCTACTTTCTTGATCTAGTTGAAAAGAAATACATCACCCTCACTAAGGAAATGTACAATTCAATGATTGCAGGAGACATTAAACTATGAGTGTGGAAATGTAAAGACAAAAGTATTCTATTAAAAATGAAGTGGTTTTGTGTGTAGACTAATCTCAGGGAGGATCCTGGCTTCATCTTTGTCAGTTTTTAATATCCAAATGAGCTAACAAACCATTATGCTGTGACGACGATCGATGAAATGTAACGTGTTTTAATGATTGTTTGAATAATGTACATTCTGTTTTATAAGTAACGAATACACTTTTCCATCACACATGGTGTAAATTTCATTCAGTGGTTCGAGCGTGGTGCTGTGAGAAATATCCACATCTTCCAGCTGTAATAACTACTGAACCGGAGTTAAGTAGGGCAAAGGGCGGCATGGGGAATGAAGCCTAGAGACTTTCTAATGAGAGTAGAAGTACTTATCAACTCTACTGGAGCTTGTGCTCTTTTTATCCACTGCTGAGGGTCATTACCCCATGAGATAGCGTCAAGACAAACTTTGTACCTTTCCTCCCCCCACCCACACACTGGCTACACACTAATTACCTACAGTTATTCACAGTGCGGACACTACAAGCATGTGACATTACTTCAAAAATGAATTTATTTAATACAGTGGTATATTTAGAAATGTGCAGCAAAAAATTATATATAAAAAAAAATTGTAACTTAAAGATGTCAGCCTCATAAAGAAAAGAAACTCAGATTGGGTAGAAGCTGTTTTTTATATAAAAAAAAAAAAAAAAAAGTACTGATGTGCCTTATTAAATTGTTTACTAATACAAAAATACATTTCAGGGCACACAATACAGCATCCAGTATCACAAAGTACAGGACCACTCACCACAGCGGCCCCTTCTTTAGTACAGAGTCATTAAATTATTGAAACCGAGCATTTTCCTATTCTGTAAATAAGAATAAAAATGTGTTCTTACTGTTAAAAATGCCATCGAGTAGAGATTTATGTATAGGATGGTAGAAAAAATTTTTTTCCCCTCCATTTTATATTTTTCATTACTTTTATGTTCAGTTCCAAGGCTCAGGGGTATTAGTTTAATACAAACAACCAATGTATTGGGTTTTTTTTGTTTGTTTGTTTTTGCTTGTTTTACCTTTTTTTTTCCCCCGCCATAAATTTTTTTTTTTATACAAAATAACAAAAATGTACAAAAGTTCATTTACAGCGAACCAAGGCCATGTGCTAGCAGTATATACAGCTATAATTTAAACATATCCTAGTGTTTTTGTATATCTTTTGACTTCATATGCATAGCAGTAAAAAAAGCATACCTGTTCATTAGCCTCGATTATTGGTGTGCTAAATCCAATCCACTAACATAATGGGTAAGAGAATTTAAATATCCTTCATGATTTTACTCAACAACTAAAACACAAATGTTTGCATGTGGTTTTGTTAATGTTAATATGCAGGTAAGGCATCACTGCTCGCAGTGTAAAGATGGGGAAGTTGGTGTTCTGAACGTAGTAGCAGGCGTCTGGACCTGAGTCGTAGCACATGCATAGATCTCTAGACAGCAGGAGTTTTGCCAGTGTGTTCATCTATGTTAAAACATCACTAGAAAAGGTCTGTTCAAAATTGTAGAACTCATTTAAAGCCCGTGAAAAAGGTTCACCAGCAATGAGCAGAAAAGTTCTAATCCTTCACAAACATGTCTTCATGACATTTGAGGGTCCGTCGTTCAAGTCCGCAGAAAATAGGCTCAGAATTACGCAGATCCACAGCAGTCCTCACGTACACCTGCGAAAGCAACACGCGCATGACCACACACTTCACAAACAAAAAAGGTAAGCGGGAAACTTTTTTTGTTTGTGAGCAAAGATGCAGATGTGTAATATTTAAAACAAATTATTTTCCTTCTTCATTTAAATTGTCTTTTTTTTTCTTTTTTTCTTTTTAAACAATTTAGACAAATGCCAAATAGGATTACTTCAGTCTGTCTGTAGTACTGGTCATGCATATTCTTTTCATTTTAATAAACTCATTCATTCCGTCCATTTTATATTTGGCAAGCCTTCAAGCACCAAAACAAGAACAATAAGAATGAGTTTTGTAGGGATTCAGCACCAGGGGGAGGTGCTCTTATTGTCCTCCAAGCAAAATAAACTCGGTCTTGCAAATGTCCACAAAACAAGAGAACAGAATGACTTGTGTGTGGAAGGGGGTGGCGAAGAGAAGGGGAGGAAAGGAGGGGGGAAAAAGGGCTTCGTAAATGTTCTTCACCGACACTTTGCCTCTCAGTAACAGACCAGCTGTCGCCCTCTTCAGAAGTGGTCAATAAGTACAGACACACAGTTCGCGCCCACCAGGTAATTGGGGTCCCCTGGGAGAGATTTATTCTGCCAGCATTTGGGGTCACCTGTAGAGAAATCAGAAGGTAAGCAAATGGAATTTAAATCTATAGACTGCCAACATCAGTGTGTTTAATCTAATAATTATAAAGTGTGGTCTGGAGACCTGCAGGAGTTAAAAGTAAAGCAAAGCCGGGGGGCTATTCTTTTCTATTAAAATAAATACAAAATAATAGTGAAACCCTACATTATCATCAATTATGATTAATGTATTAATAATAAGTATACCAGTTAATATGTTAAATAAGTGTAATATATTTATACTTGTTTTGAATTGCCTTTTTAAACTGAATGGGTTTAATTGAAATGTAATTCAGACTATTGTTCCAATAAAAGATTATTATAATATATGTAAACAATAAAAAAAATATTATCTGAATATCCGCAAAATGTTCATGCAGTAAATCGGAACTTATTTTAGCAGCTGAAGGGGTTCTGCGCGGAATTCATTTCAATGTGTATATTAATGTACAAACTGGGTTTTTCATAATTATACAGCAAAAACATCAGATTTTAGTTCTGCAAGCATCATATGGAAGAGAAAGAGTTCAACTGGAATGGAAATGGAAAATTGAAGGATAGGTAGAAAACCACCCAAGCTGAATCAGTGTCATGTCCATGAGGGATGTATCAACCCGATAAAAATTTTTTCTCTATACAGTATCGGTGCTCTGCACATCGACTGATATCCCAAGCCGAGTTAGCTAGGCAGAACATCGCTAGCGTTACAGTGGCATGCGTTAATGTGAACATGCAGGGTTGAGTCAGTCAGCATCGCAGTATTCACAACAGACAGGTGTGGTGACTGTGGTGGTCCTCTGAGCTGCTGCATTCTACACACTGTTTTATTCACTTCTGTTTAACTACACAACCATCTCATACACCGGACTGGCTTATTGAAAATATAAATCCAAGTTAGCTAGTGTAGCAACAAGATGTTTTTGGCTGGAGTGCACCAGCTGTGCATAAATGAATTTTCAGAGACGATGTAGCCACAGCTAAAATGGGATGGCACATCACAGGCCAGTGGATATTCCCAAAATGATCGATTCTATTTTAAAGTCAAATTCAACACAGAAGTCAAGTTTATTTCTATGGTGCTTTTCACAACGGACATTGTCTCAATTCAGTTTAAGAAGTATTCAATAAGTAAATATTAGTGCTATTAAATTGAACAGATCATGTCCAACAACATGTCCAATGTCTTTTCTCCAAGTTGAGTGTTCCTCACTTGCTTACCACCCAAGACTTGATTTGGAGGTAAAAAATGTGTTTTACTTCATAACTCTCTGCCTTTAAAAATGTATAAGCACTAAACAATAAGTCAGCATCACCTTTCGCCATCTAATCAGACACCTTAGAGGATTACGCAATGAAATGAGCTACTCAGTTAACTCTGTAGCTGCAGACACATCAACAGCCCATCATGGCTGTAGTTTAATATTATCAGCATATCCCAGACAGTAAGCCAGCTTAATACAAGCCACTTCATCACCTCCATCAACACACCAGAAACTGTGTCTGACTGAATCTAGATCCAGCACTGTAGATCAGTTCAATACTGATATGCTATTAGTTCGATACATCCCTAATAAATCACCAAGCACAAGACCCAAAGAAACCCAGAAGACCAGAGAAAGGACAGCGTACCCGACGAGGAGTCGGAGGATTTTAGAGCAAAAGACCAACCATCAGGGGTCATAGACGCACAGTGTGGCAGGCGCAGCTCCACCGGCTTCAGGAACTTCAGACCATGAGGCCCACACATAACCAGGGGGCTGAGCAGAGTTTCACCTGCATGAACACGCAACAAACACAATTAAGACTTGAACATTTTTGATGTTTTCCATAGTCAAGTGCACCACGATCGATCGGTTCTTCTATTTTAAACAAATCAGCATTAATAATTGAACATGATATCAAGAATGTCTTAACTACAATGAGATAACGTTTGTACGGCCTTCGTTATGCAAAGATACGAACCTTTCTCCTTATCTAGTGGAGGCAAGATGCTGTTGTCTCTGCATACTTTAAAGTAGATCTCCTGCTCCACGCTTTCCGGAATGGCTCCCTGGGGGATGATAATACTCACACCTGTCTCGATTGAGCTCAATACTCCACCGTTGCAATTAAAGATGCCCCGTGCTGTGGCGACGACAGTGTGTCCATCATCGTCATCATCGTCCAGTGCATTGGGGCTGAAAGAGAAAGGGACCATTTACGCAAGGATAAAAGTGATAAAGACCAGAGAGGAACAGTTAACGTAATAAGAGCATATGAAGAGGTATTTTTTACCTGACAGGGACAGCTTTGGGGATAGAGTTGACATTGTTGTGCTGATATTTGGGCCTGTTGTCCATAGTACGAGTGAATGTGTCCACACCGCTGTCGTTGTCTGGCGGCTGAGGTGAGAGGTGAGTTTTGGGATTGTTGTTTACCACAATTGGCTTCGTCTGGGTGTCATTAGGCAAAAGGTTGTGGTTGAATTTAGGGCTCTCAAACTTGCGCTCAAAGGGCCGCGCAGTGCTTGTGTAAGGCTTTGGAGCGTAGCGGTTGTAACTGGTGGGAGCAGGGACACTCAAAGTCTTGGGTGGGATGTCCGTGCCATTGACTGGAGACTTTTGTGGAAAGTAGTTGCCTTGGACTGGGTCATCCCGGGTAGGAGGGCGGAGAGTAGACAAATCAGGTTTGCCTTTGGGGGATGTGTGAGGATCTGGGAGAGAGTTCACTGTGAATTGAGAGAAAACATTTTTTTTTCCCTCCTTCAAAGTTTCAGTAAAAATGTCAATGTTTTCTGGGCTAACTAAAGGTTTTGCAATACTACATTGCATCAGTGCAAACTAGTAAATACAGATAAATATGAAGTGAACAGCATACAGAAGCAACTAATTTTGATAGAAAATACAGCTACAGTGCTCTAAAACAGATACAGATACAGATAGTGGCACTGCATTACACTTCCAGTTTAAACAGTGCACTGCTAAAGAAAGATCAGTCTGCGACTTTAAACTCTTACCATCTGCGTTGCTGAGTTTGGGCAGAGATGTAGGTGGGACAGCAGGGCCTGACTGACCACCATAAGGAGCAGGTGTAGAGTTAACCTGGGGGACTGGCTCATATCTCTTATCCACAGGACTCACTTTCTCCCCCGATTCTGTCCTGAAAAGCAGAGTTGTTCAAAAATTTACTTCATAGAAATGTACTTAATAGAGATGCTTTGTATACCCCTACTGCTGTATTTCTACATTATAATACACATTTATTATGGTCTATACCTGTTATAAGGGTATCCAAGCTGAGGCTGTGCAGGTTTAGACAAATCATGAAAGCGATTAACTACTGGCTGAGTCACAGATTTGTTGTCAAAGCTGCGACGGTCAAAGTAGGACAGCTGTTTCCTGTAGTACTCCTCATCCTCATTGGGGTCATAGTGGTTAGTACGGACCACCTCATCTCCTAATCGTGATTGGGGTTTCTGTGGCTCTGGGGCCCTGTGAAGAGAGGCAACAGGAGGGAAAAAAAAATCTAAATCAAATGAACACAATAAGAAGTTTTCTGGTGCCTTACATCTCATAAGCAGAACGGCATTATCAGAACATTATAGAAATCCGAAAGCCCCTTTTCACAACATATGTTTGCATACAAAGCAGCTTGTTTTGGTTACCTGTATACAGGTTTCTCCTGTTCTAGGTTGTTGAGAGAGTTGGCCTTAGACACTGGGACCGGGGCAATGACAGGTTTAGGGAAATCTGTGGGCTATATCAGAAAATGACAGATTCAACAAATAGGACAAGAATAATTCAAAATAAAGAATGACCTTATTATGCAGTATTTTAAAACAGAAATACAACAAATAAACAGATTATGAAATCTAAAACCCATTTTTTTTTATAGAAGTCAAAGAAAACATACCCTAATCCCTGGCACATCTCCAACCTCCTTGGCTCTGTCTACACTCACAGAACGCTTGTTCTCGAACATCTTGACCCTGTTGAGAACAGACTGGGGTTTCATGGCAGGATCCTCCTCCTCTGGATCTTCTCTGGGTGGAGGAGGCAATGGTTTGGGAGTTGTAGAATGTATTGTCTCCCCTGGAGACACGACAACTTCAGGTTTAGAAGGAGGAATAGGAGGATCAGAATTCAAAGGTTCATGCTGCCCTGGTTTGTAGCCACGGTTTGGTAGCCCTGGGTTATATGTGGGTCTCAAAGAAGGGTCTTCATAATACTGCTTGGGAGGATCAGGGGAGCGGGGGTTATTGATGGGGAAGCCATGGGGCTCTGGTTCATAAGGAGAGCGGGCATCATACATAACTGGGGGTGGAGGAGGAGGTTCCTCATAGCGAACAGGACCTGTTTTTCCATGCCGTGGTGGTCGGTTATCATAAGCAACAGGGGGCTCATCATAACGAGGTTGAGGAGGGCTATAGTCCCGCGTGGGCCCATCCTCGTAAGGGGAGCGGGGTTCGTAGCTCAGAACGGGAGGCTGGTGGCCCTGAGGATAGCCTGACCCGGCTGGAGGAGGAGGAGGAGGAGGCTGGGCCGAGGACTGCTGGTCATACTGGGGCCACTGTTCGTCATAATGAGGCACACGGTTGTCATAGTGCAGGTGCGCGTTGTAGTTGTTGTGAGGCTTTGGTTGTGCGTAGCTGCCACCGTCATAGCCGTAAGGCGGGTGGTCGTACTCGCGGTATGGCTGTTTGTCCTGGTACACAGGCTGGTGGCTGTAGGACAGAGAGGATGGGGGAGCTAAAGATTGTGGCTGCTGGGGCTTCATCATGTGATTTACTCGTACAGGCTCATCCACACTGTACAGATCCTTCTTATACATCTGCTGGGAATAGAACAGCAAAACAGACAAAATGAGTACCAAAGAGGTCAAATGCCTTTGAAGTGATGTGGAAATATACCCAAAATATAAGAACAAAAATAAATCTAATTAGCAAAAAAAATCAGTAAAACATAAAACTAGCTGTTTAACACAATGCGGTCAGATCAAAATCATCAAACTTGCACATGTCCTTTTGCAACACCAAAAAAAACCCCCGGCAAATACACATTGTTATTATGCAATAAACAGGCAGATTATCTCAGTTTTACATACCAAGATCTACATGTCTATGTAATTTGATAAGAAGCCTTTCAGTAATGACAGCCAACAGATCAGTATGTATCCAACTAGAAGAATTCATCCGTTTGAATCAATTTAGTAGAAAATGTATTGCTTTTTCATGACTGAAAAGCTACTTTCAAACATTCTATAGCCTGAAGACAGTAGAATAAAAAAAAAAATGCTTTATATAATACATAAAGAAATAAACCATAAATGCATATACTATTCAATCTCCTTTTTATACAATTAAAACCTTTTAAGATCGTATGATTGCATTTATTCCTTTTATAGGGTTAGAAATACTGTCTGCAGGTTAGGTTGACATGCAGCTACAGACATCCATTCTTGCAAATAAGATAATATTCCATTTGCAATTCCTTATTCTACTACAACATCAGCAGTCAATTGTGGAGCAGCTTCTACTTCTATGACAAGTGTGTGTGTGTGTGTGTGTGTGTGTGTGTGTGTGTGTGTGTGTGTGTGTGTGTGTGTGTGTGTGTGTGGGTGTGCTACTTCTTATGATCACTACTTCTACAGACAGAAAAAGCTGAAAGAAATCTCAACAGTAAGGAGCCATGCAAAAGGTACGAGAGGTAAAAGTGAAAAGACTAAAAATGAGCGGCCTCTTGCATAAAGTCACAAGTCACAGGCCCTCTTCCTTTTCCCCCCTCACACATCGGGTGCATGTGTACCAGTCACCCATACTCTTAAGGTGGCAGAGGCACACACAGCACAGACATGGGTGGGCACAGTACACATGCAGACAGCAGAGTGGAAGGAAAGAGCATTGCGCAAAAAACAGGCAGCTTGGAAAAAGTGAGCGAGCGGGGCCGAACCAAGCTGAAGCGGGCCGTGCCCGGGTCCAGCTCATGGTGATGCTACTGGTGGTACCTTTGGATGTGGGCTGGGCACGAGCGACTGGTGGGGGTCGTGTGTTGGGACCTGAGCGAGCTCAGGATCGGGCTGGGACTCGGGTTCTGGGGTGGAAGGGTTAAGTGAGTCGGCCTGAGCGGTGCCAGTTGGCTCCTTGGATTTCGTACCCGCTAGTGGTGCAGCGGGCTCAACAGCAGGGGGCACTGATGCCACTGCAGGGGGGAAGGAGGGCAGGGCCACAGCAGCCTCAGCCTGCTGTGAAGTACGGTTCACATAGGTTATAGACACATGCCACTAAAAGCATTCCTATAAGCACTTAAACTGCTCTGAGGGTGTAAAGTGTTTAATAAACCATTAGAGAAAATCTCTAGATGAAAAAAGGAAGTGATTAAAGAAATTTCATAATTTGACAAGATGACAAAAGAGACAACCTCATATTTCTTAAAAAAAAAAAAAAAAACAGTGAAATTTTAATCTATATCAAGTCAGCTGTAAAAGGTAAATTTAACAAAGCGGCCCTTTTAAAAGTAATACCATGCGAATATGTAATTTTTTTTTTTTTTTGCTCAAAATAAATTCCCAAATGTAATAGTACAAATCAACCTCCTGATGATATTTTACATTCCAAGTGCATGTGTTAGTTTAGAAAAGAACTGAAAAGCCTTTGCAGAGAACAAACTAGCTTCATGTTTACAATTGCATATTTATAAACTGAAGCTTTACTAGACAGCATGCAGTCATGGCTTGTGTACTGTACCTGTTGTGGAGCAGGCATCTTAAATCCAGCAGCTTCAATGCGGTTCATGGGCTCAGGTTGAGGAGCTGCATGCTGGTAACTTGGGTACGCCGGCACGTCCTGAATGACAGGTGGATCCTCTCGCACAGGCTCAGAAGAACGTGTGATTGCAGGCTCACTGGGTAAGCCCACCTCGTCGTTCAGAGTCTCATCCAGCTCCTGGTCTGTATAGGCACCTCCTTCAGTGTCTGTGTCCTCGTAATCAGATGTGTGGCGGCTGTCAGTGCTGTACATGCTGTACTCGCTGCCTGGCGCTGAGAGGTAGGACAAGCGGTCGTCATGGATGTCTAGGTCGTCCTCTGGAGCTCCGTCAGCCTGGAAACAACAATTATGCAATTATGTGGCCACAGGACCTTAGTACAGTTTACAAATTAAATAAGAAAATGTATAGAAATAAAAAAATGTAATATAATATATATATATTTTTTTTTAAGTTACTGTCAAAAGCATTTAAAAAAAAAAAAATAATTACAGTATTTAATCACCATTACAAGGTGTTAATATATTTGAATATATATTTACAACAGCAGACTAATCTGCATTCAGTTACTGAAATAATTTCTGCTCTGGTCTTAGAATAAAATAAGTGTTTATAATATGAAAATAAAATAATTAATGTCCTTATATTATGTATTTATGCACCAATTTTAATCAAGCCACTAAAATGGTTTCTTTGTATTTTAAGATATTTTGATGTATTTACAATTATATTTAAGTTGGTAGACTCTTGACTTGACCCTTATCCAGAGCACCTTCCATGCAACTCATTTATATAACTGACCAGCTATGGGGTTAAGGGCCTTGCTCAGGGGATGCATCTAGGTGTGGCTGGGATTTGAACTCTCAAGCTTTTGATCCAAAATCCAAAGCCTTAACCACTAAGCTACCACCTGCTATAAATATAGCTATAATTATTATTTTTTTCCTAAATCATTTGGCGATTGGCTTACCTTGCCCTCAGAAACCCAGACCAGCTGGTTCTGTTGCTGCTGAATGGTTTCTTTCAGAGCTCCATACCACCCATCATTCATGTTGTTCAAGTTAATGGTGGCTAATTAGAGAGTAGACAAGAGGCAGAAAAATATTTATGTAGCAAAGCTAGAATTTGAATTGCTTGCTGGAATCTTTCTTTAAGAGGCAAAGGTGAAATTAAATTATTTGATTTTGATGTTCTGCAGTCTCTGCACATACTGGTGAAAAGATGGTGGTTGTTCTTCCTCAGTTTAAGGGCACGCTCATACAGTTTCCTTGCACTCTTTCTGGACTCAGGACACAGCCTGGTCCTCATATTCTTCACACCCTGTTTGCTGTCTGGGTTCA
This sequence comes from Silurus aristotelis, assembly GCF_946808225.1. Taxonomy (NCBI): domain Eukaryota; kingdom Metazoa; phylum Chordata; class Actinopteri; order Siluriformes; family Siluridae; genus Silurus; species Silurus aristotelis. Next base: position 20,810,329 of record NC_139580.1, read on the forward strand.
GAAATACCACGATGGGGTACCACTGGGCATAGTTCAGACGGTCCACAGCATTAGGGGTGATGTCCAACACTGCATGCTTATCCTAGCAAAGGACACATAGCCAAAGTGAGCAATTCAATATAGGTTCAGAAACGTAATGGAGTGGCAGAGGTAATATGCAGCTTAGTGTTATATGATGTGGCAAACACTCAGATAACTCACTCTATCAATAATCTGTTTAATGGTATGGAGACGAATGATTCCAGAACTGCGCTGGTCTGTGCCTGCATCTCTGGGCTCGCTCTCTGTAGACAAGAACGATATGATTAATAAGGTGTTTAAATCAACAATGATTATACTGTATAATGTACATGAAGTACACATGCACGTCGCTGACTGGTGTTCCAAGGGTATTACAATTACACATACACATTACACATACACATATATACACATTGCGAGACGTAAAAAAAATGCTCACTGGCAAGTTCAAAGATGTCCGTTTCCTCCCTTGAAAGTTTCTCTCTGGCAACATCAGCAATGGGACCAAACACTACTACAGGTCTCAGGAAACCAGCTAATCATGCAGGAATAAGAACAAAGCAGGTCAGTGCACAAATTCCATTAAACACAGATGCAAAACAGAAAACAAAGAGTCATACACTGCAAGATAAATTATTACGCTGCACAAAACAATGAGTAATAACAAGGTTTTGCATTGCTGTCAGGACAGGCCCTTACCTTCTCTCAGTACTACTCTCTCATAGGCAGGGAATTTTGTCTGTACAGGCTGAGCAGAAAGGTCCTCTCTACTTTTCCTCAGGTTCCTTTTGGAGCTCCTCAGGCCACGGAACCTCCAGAAGTCTGCCCTGTCCCCTCCTGCTGTCTTGGGAAGCGTGTACTGCACACTGGAGAGCTGCTCTGCTCTAGAGGACAGCAAACACAAAAGGCTGTTATTCAATTTGTATAAAAAGATGAACTAAAACCAGCCATCTAACACACTATAGGGCATCTCTGTGTGCGATTGATATGTTATTTCTATTATCGAATTATCCATCTATCTTTTTCCATACAATTCACTAAAATTACTAGATCTTTTTCCAGTACCTGTTCTTGTTGGGGATGATGCCCCGCTCCACCTCTTGGTGGTTCTTGCCAATGCGAATTGCAAGCCAGGAACCCAGTTTGCCGTTGTAAAGGGTGTCTACTACCCGGAATACCTCGCCCTTATTAAAGCTCAGGCCATATGGAGACTCTTTTTCGTATTCAAAATGAGTCCGGATATAAAACGAGTCACCCACATCCGACTCCACTATTCGTCGGTACACTAGAGAGCAAAGAAAAATGTGTCCGTGCAGAAGAAGAGAAAATGATGCTTTATGTCTGTTTTCACTTTAGATAATTAAAAGTCAAATGAGGACACGACTTTTCATTTGATCACAGGAAATCAAATAAATCGGTGCATGATCTCAACATCCTTACCATCTTTCTTTTTCTGAGCCAAAATGGTGACATCATCCCCTTTGGGCAGATCCAGAAGAAACAGCACAGCCTCCTCTCGGATGATATTTGCAAAGTCTACATTATTGACCTGAGTGGAGAACATCGAAAAGATGGTCTCTGATCATTGGTTCATCGATAAAAGTACAAATATAATAAACATTAACATAAATACAGAAAAAAACATCCATAAAATTCATTACAGAGAAAGTCACTGTTCATTGTTTAAAAAAAAAAAAAAGGATTCAGAGTGTGGAAGGCACTTTGGCAGCCGGTCAAGAGAACAACCCATATCACTGGGGAAACCACCAAGGAACTAAAAACACTTTGGTACATGCTACGGTTTAGTACCATTTACACACAAGCAAGGCAAAGCTTGAAAATCAAGTCGCCATAAACTAAGGCTGTTATCACAGAACCCATAAAAATGGGTATAAAACTTGAATACTAAAAAGATCTATTCATCATTTAACAAAGCTAAACTATCATAAAGATGTGTTATTATACAGGGCTGGTCTACTTATAGTTTACTTAAGAATATTATGACTACTGATACAGCCTTATAAATAAGCAAAAACCTTTCAGTTAAATTAACATTTATTTTGTATTGGGCAGGAGACAGACAGGAAAACTCACCCTGAGTATCTGGTCTCCCTCCTCGAGGCCTTCTTTAGCAGCAGGACTGTCCTCCAGCACGCCAGCCACAAAAATGCCCACGTCATTGCCGCCAGCCAGCCTCAGCCCCACGCTCTCACCCTTCTTAAACTTTACAAGCTTCATACTAGGCCTGGAGAAATTAAGAGTCCAAACATTAAAAAAAATCCCTTTGTGATGGCAAGTTTTTCTTAACTTTGTGTACAATTATGAAGAAGGGTAAGGGTACCGTAGAATGCTGTCATCATGGTTTACACTGGGCACAGGGGCATCTGCAGGACTGACAGGCAAATCCACATCAGGCTGGCCAGGCTGAGCATACACAGGCTTTGGCTCTAAGTACAGCAATAACCATGTTAAAACACACATATAAACAAACGCACACAAAGTGGATTCCCTGCTAAAAGAGGTCAAGCAACTACATGGCAAGACGCTACAGGCGGCCAGCGTGTCAAAACTAATCAAAATCATGCTGCACACATCTCCGCTGTTGTGCAAACACTCTATGGTCCCATTTCGTAGCTAGAAATGTTTCAAATGCTTTTTAGCAAATGTGCACAATACAAACAATCGTTTTAACTGTTTTCTTTCAGATACATTATTATAGAACTACTAATTGTGACAAACATGCTGGTGACAGATGGGTCAGGGTATTAATCTGATCTCTGACCTGGCAGAGGGGGGAGCTGTTTCTCCTCTCTCGTCCCAGTCTGTTCCAGTGCTTTATGCGTCTCTTCCACCATTTTAGCAGGCAAGGGGAGTGGCTTTGAGATGCGATCCTCATCACGACTCCTATGACTGCAAACAGAAGAATGAATGTATAAGCTGATGCAGAGTGATGCTTAGTTCCAGAAAATCTAAATATGGTTTCTTTTTGACCAAAAATCCCAAGCATCAAAAAGACTTGAAAAGCATATACATCAAGCACGTCTATACTGTACTAATAAGCACTGTTGAATAATGCAGCAGAAAAAAATAGGGGAAAAAAAAAAGTTAATAATCCATTAAGCATATTTAGGGATTAATGCATGCCTTGTGGCCTGAAAAGCAGACAATATCAAAGCACATGCCTTTCCTTCACTATCAGGGCAAAGCACACACTCAATAAAACAATGTTTATAGTGAAAGACAAACTGCTGCAAGGGAGGGATGAGGATATGAGCGAGAGAGAGAGAGAGCGCACGCAAGACAAGGACAATGCATGTCTACACCAGTTAGGTAGTCTTGAAGGTCACAGCTGTGTTTTGCTGCTCCTTTGCTGGGCTATATTTAGACCAGCCCATCTGATCTGGAGTGATGGCGGATGACAGAAGGAAGAGAGAGAGAGAGAGAGAGAGAGAGAGACAGAGAGAGAGAGAGAGAGAGAGAGAGAGAGAGAGAGGGAGAGAGGGAGAGGAAGAGGGAGAGAGGGAGAGAGACACTCTAGATGCACTGGTCCTGAGTGCTAAAGGAGAAAATGGCCCTTGAAGAATCGTTACATGGTCAAAGATTCAGAGTGCGGCCATTTAGTAACCTTTAACGTCATAGTAGACAGTGTGAGCCGTGTTTATAGACTCAACAAAAAAAAAAAAAAAAAAACATCTCCCCTTTCTCCAGTTTTCTGTCTTGATATAGGCTCCACATGTGGTCCTGTTTAATTCTTGATGCTTATGAATATTCTTTCCAGCAATTAAGAGTGGTTAAAAAAAAAAAAAAGAAAAGAAATTATGCTGACACTGAGTGTATAGCTGCATCCACATGCCAACTGAACAAACGCTGTTCCATCTATTGTCACGATACAAGCAAATGTAATGATAACCAACATAAGATCAAAGTGTTGTTTACATTTGTCTAGGCATACATATGGAGTGTTTTTTGTTTTTGTTTTCTTTCCTGTATGAAGCATGCAAGTTGTCTGTCTGAAATCTGAATTTCCAGTTTGTAGTCATATTAGCACTGCTGAAACATATATTAAAATGCATTTAATGTTAAAATCATGTCAGGCTGCATGGGGACTAATGCCAATGAATGTCATCATCACAACCCACCACTATATTAAAGTTTTATATATCTCCTGTGTGTAAAATTACAACTTCTAAAGGGTGCACACACGACCAGATAGCTAAGCTGGGAAAATGTCTCTGAGTGAGAGTGAGAGAGAGAGAGAGAGAGAGAGAGAGAGAGAGAGAGAGAGAGAGAGAGAGAGAGAGAGAGAGAGAAGGGGAAAGAAAGGAAGGAGGATGGTGACTGCCACAACACTTTAAAAACACACATTTCCTTCTCTAACAATAAGCTTGTAAAATAGAACCAGGATAAAAAAAAAATTATAATTACATCTTTCTTTGACTGCCCTCTATGGCAGCCTCTTGTTTAGGACAATATTTGGATAAACCAAACTCAAATTAAACTCTTTACTAGAAATATGCAATTAATAGAAATAGCTCATCAACAAGGAGCTGGGTTAGTTTGATCAGTTCACAATATTATACAATAGCATCAGTGCTGCAGACAGCGAAGAATGGAAGGTTAGTTAGTTGGTAGTGCTTCAGTGATGTGTTACATGTGTGTTGGGATTCTTTCAAACCACATTTGATACACTTACACTGCACAAATTCTTTGCACCAAGAATCGTGTGGCTCTGATTCGAAATATAAATACATTTAAAATGAAAAAACAATTGTATGAATGTAAGATGTACAAACGGTAAAAAAAATTTCTAATAAAGCTGAACCTCCTGCAGTATAAAATAGCAGAAGAAAGTTGGCAAGAAAGTGAAGAGAAGACGAGTGAGAGAGAGAGAGAGAGAGAGAGAGAGAGAGAGAGAGAGAGAGAGAGAGAGAGAGAGAGAGAGAGAGAGAAAATGCACAGACCTGCCATTGCTGATTTGTGGAGGGGAATGTCTGGAATGTTCTGAGGGCTCAGAGCGCCGGTCTGGGGAGCGAGAGCGACTGCTCTTCTTCTTGTCGTGCGAGCGGTTCGAATGATCAGAAGCTACTGAGTGGATATCTGAAATATCTGTCGCAAAAGAGCACTAAACATTAACTTTCACATAAAAAAAATGCATTACATACCAATGGAGTAAATACTCCATCAAAACATTAACTAAAATAAAATGGATAGAAAAAACTAAATAATGGATAATCATGGTTCAAAACAGAACCACTAACCATCTCTATCGGAGGCATTGGCCGAGGGAATGCTGTCATCCAGATCAGGGATGTTGAGCAGCGTGGCTCTCTCATCTCTCTGCACGACCATCTTCAACTTGCCCTTCGACCTTTCAATCAACTTCTTAGCGTCTATTAGGGAGAGGTTCTCGGTCACTGTGCCATTTATCTACAAAGAGAAGATCCAAAAGAGTTAAGAGACTTTGTACACTGTACAATCTCCACATTAATTAATTTTATATATATATATATATATATATATATATATATATATATATATATATATATATATATATATATATATATATATATATACACACACACACACACACACACACACACACACACACACACACACACACACACACACACACACACACACACACACACACACACACACACACACACACACACACACACACACACACACACACACAGTACAGACCAAAAGTTTGGACACACCTTCTCATTCAAAGAGTTTTCTTTATTTTCATGACTATGAAAATTGTAGAGTCACACTGAAGGCATCAAAACTATGAATTAACACATGTGGAATTATATACATAACAAAAAAGTGTGAAACAACTAAAAATATGTCATATTGTAGGTTCTTCAAAGTAGCCACCTTTTGCTTAGATTACTGCTTTGCACACTCTTGGCATTCTCTTGATGCCTACTTTGAAGAACCTACAATATGACATTTTCAGTTCACTTTTTTGTTATGTATATAATTCCACATGTGTTAATTCATAGTTTTGATGCCTTCAGTGTGAATCTACAATTTTCATAGTCATGAAAATAAAGAAAACTCTTTGAATGAGCAGGTGTGTCCAAACTTTTGGTTTGTACTGTATATATATATATATAATATATATAAACTTTTGGTTTGTACTGTATATATATAATATATATAAACTTTTGGTTTGTACTGTATATATATAATATATATAAACTTTTGGTTTGTACTGTATATATATAATATATATAAACTTTTGGTTTGTACTGTATATATATAATATATATACAGTACAGACCAAAAGTTTGGACACACAAGGTGTGTCCAAACTTTTGGTCTGTACTGTATATAAAAACATTTATTATACATATACAGCTAATGTCAATGGTGCGGATGAAGTTGGATAATTAAAAATACAGGCTGCGAAGCTCAGGAAAAAAAAAAAAAAAAAAAAAAAAAGAGAAAGTTTGGCCACTCGTTGCATACTCGGAACTCCCGCGATGAAACCTGCGAGTGCATCAGTCTCACGGTAAAAATAGATACACGAATATTAGCTCACAAACAGAGCCACAGAGTGCCTTTGAAAGTGTTCTCTTTTGTGCTTTCTGTGTATTTTAAGCCTAAATCATGGGTCTTAAAGTGGTTAAAAATGCTGGAAAGGATAGCAGCAGTACTGCACAAAAAAGTACACCTGTTGGTTACTCATCAGTTTCAGCTCTCGCCACGAGTTCCAGAACGACGAGTACCGAGGTATTACTGTATTGACAACCAGTTCAGAAACAACCAAATGATATGGACTAAAAAAGTGTTTTTTAATTTATTTATTTATTTATATTTTATTTCATTTTTTTTTAGTTTTTTCATGAGCAGACATTTTACTGGAACTACCAGAATGTGTAGAGGTTCAAATAAGAATAAACAATTCCATATTGGAATTTCTTAAAAGTTGAAAAGGGCTTTTAAACTATAAATAATGACCTGATAGTCAATTTATCACTATACAATAAGAAATTGTCAAACAACAAAACTAAATTAATTGTAATCCATTGAGAAATTAGGACCTTCCTTATTTAACATTAATAACATATTGAAGTTTAAAAAAAAAAAAAAAAAAAAAAAAAAAAAAAAAACCACACACACACACACACACACACACACACACACACACACACACACACACACACACACACACACACACACACACACACACACACACACACACACACACACACACACACACACACACACACACACACACATATAATCAGAAAACCATAAAAGACAAGTCTCACAAGTCAACAATAATTTTTTTGGTGCACCACTACTGTATGTACTGCTTCTCAAATGTTTTTTTTCTTCATCTAACACTTTGAGAAATGCCAAGTTTGGACATAAGATACAATAGTTTTCTTGTTGTTCCTCAGTAAAAGCATCAAAATGTACTCTAGATCTCCTTCAACTAAATCCATTATACCACACTGCTTATTTCAAGAGGCCATGCTCTCTCACCTTCAGTACTACGTCACCTTCCTGGATGTTGCCGTCCCTGGCAGCCAGGCTTTCGGGAGAGATATCCTTCACAAAGATGTGGCTGGCCAGGCGAAGACCATATTCTGCTTATGAGAGTGAAAGGCAGAAAACACATGCGCGCCATGTTAGTATATTTATTCAGCAACATTCATTTGTTCATCTGCCGATCCCTTTTGCTCATTCTCTAATAACACACTGTATTCTAACCACAAAATTTTTTTGTTGAAATACAAATAAAGAAATGCTAATGAGCGGTCTGATATTTTGAAGCTAACCTTCATTCTTGCGAGACTTGACGAGCGTGACCTTGGCTGGACGGGAAGCCAAGTTGGAAGAGACAGAATGGCGCTCCGAGCGTGGAGACAGACTCCTGTCTCTGGAGGCGCTTCGCTCTCTGTCCCGTTCCCTTCTTGTGCCCTGTCGATCACCTCTAGCACTGCGCCGTCCTGTGGCACCGCCCCCACCATACCCACTACGCCCACTCCGCGCTTCATAGATCTCGTCTTCATAGCTGTCGTCATCTTCGTCATGCTCAGACATGGTTTCTCGCTCTCCGTGACGCCCTGACGGGACCTGAACCTTCCTCTTTCGTCTGATGGTCTGAGAAGGGAAAGAGAGGATCATTCACTGAAATCTGATATTAAACGTTTTGTGTTTAAACACATTCAAACTGAAGCACTGATATACAGAAGGAAAAAAAAGCACTAAAAAGCACTAAAACATACTATTTTTGCGTTCTTTCCACTTTTCCGCAGCTGCTGCACGGCATACGCATGCTCCACATTATCCATTGAGACGGAGTTAACCATCACAACTCGGTCATTCTCCCTGCAAGGACATTATAAAGCATTATCAATATTTAAGTTTCATTACATAACAGCCAGCACTGCTTAATGCCCGTCATGAAAGGAAAATCTTAAGTGAGCTTTCAGGTTTTAAGTGTGAACAGGACTGATTAAAGGTAAGAAAGAAAAAAAATACATTTTCAGCCTTCTGATCTTGATGCAAACTTAAAATAAATGTTAACTAATATGATAAATTAACATTGGAGCTAGTCAGTTAATTAAAATAATGAATTCAGAATAATGGAGAGTATGTGGTGAGAGTAGGGAGCAGGTTGAGATGAGCCTGGAGAGCTGGAGGGACACGCTGGAGAGAAGGGGAATGAAAGTCAGTAGGAGTAAGACAGAGTACATGTGTGTAAATAAGAGGGAGGGCAGTGTAGTGGTGCGGTTGCAGGGAGAAGAGGTGGAGAAGGTGGAGGAGTTCAGGTACCTGGGGTCAAAAGTGCAAAGTAATAGAGAGTGTGTTAGAGAAGTGAAGAAAAGAGTGCAGGCAGGGTGGAGAAGAGTGATAGCAGAAATGATTAGTGATAGAAGAGTATCTGCAAGAGTGAAAGGGAAAGTTTATAGGACTGTGGTGAGACCTGTGATGTATGTATTAGAGACAGTGGCATTGAGTAAAAGACAGGAGGTGGAGCTGGAGGTAGCAGAGCTGAAGATGTTGAGGTTTTCGTTGGGAGTGACGAGAATGGACAAGATTAGAAATTAGTTTATTAGAAAGACAGCGCATGTAGGACGTTTTGGTGACAAGGTGAGGGAGGTGAGATTAAGATGGTTTGGACATGTGCAGAGGAGGGACATGAGTTATATTGGTAGGAGAATGCTGAGGATGGAGCCACCAGGAAGGAGGAGGTTAATGAATGTGGTGAGGGAAGACATGCAGGTAGTTGGTGTGAAAGAGGCAGATGTAGAGAACAGGAGGGTATGGAAACGGATGATCCGCTGTGGCGACCCCTAATGGGAGCAGCCGAAAGAAAAAGAAGAAGAATTCAAAATAATGGAAATGAATAAGTTTAAGAACTCCTGGCAAGTGGAAAACTTTATGTAGTCATGGACCAGATCCTCTTCCAAGGTTTTGGATGTAGTACTTCATGTCTGTGCACTCAACAAGTCTGTGGCCAACATTTTAGTTATAAGGCATGTTCTGTCTTACGTAAAAGATTATATAAACGTCTGGCAAGTGCTAAAACTTTCCCTGCATACTGACTGCATATTGTGCATGTGAAAGACTTACAGAACAGTATTATTGGCACTCTTGGTGTAGGAGGGTTTAAAAATATTTAGGGAAAAAAATGCTCTGTGGTCAAGTAAAAGAGAGAAAACTAAACCTTAAATTTACTTTAATCTAAAAACTTACATTAAATTGTTTGGGCTAAAATACTTCTCACTGTATGGTGAATTGTCTGTACTGTTTTTTCTGACCGGAATGATCGCGAAAGCAATAGATATATTAATAGCAACTATAAGCTATAGTTATATTATTGTGGTGGATCATATATCATCTAATATAACACATTTTAACCAACATACTAAGAAATCAATAAAATAAAACATTTCTGTTTCAGAAAGATCAAATAAAGGGTTTTCTTTTCACCTGGTTGTTGCATCAGAGAAACAATTAGATAAAGACTGAAAGCCTGGGAGCATAATCAGTTAGTCCCAGGTGGCCAACAGTTTGTGAGATAGTAACTTGGGTGGCTTCTATTATTATTGCATGACCTACTTTAATTCTTTATGTTACACTGAACTACAAGCAAGTTGGTAATATTTCAGGCAAAAGATTTGTTCTTTCATATCTGATCTAACATTTACTGGATATTGCATTGCTGCCATCTCTAATGTCTAGCTGTCATATAAAAAGTCTTGTGTTACAGTGATTGTTGGATACATTTTGCATAATCGTTTTCTGTCCAGAAAGAAAATAAACGTCATAATATATGCCATTTGTAAAGCATTAAAATGGATAATTACATTTTATGTGCTAATTTAGAGAAAAACATGTTTGGAACCTTATGCGTTGCTTGTAATATTCTTCTACAACAATACAAAAATCACTTTAAATGAGTGTCCAAACTTTTGATTGTGGGTGTGTGTTTATAGATGAAGGAGATATAATCCAGAAAACAGGAAGCAGTGGTGTGTCTTACTGTAACAGGCCCTCTGCTGGCCCTCCTTTTAGCACATCAGAAATGACGATGGAAGTCTCTCCACTCTGGAAGTGGGGGTTGTCCCTCCCACCTGAGATGGCGATTCCAAACCCAAACCCTGGAGCCTGCAGATAGGAGTCCAAACAGTTACATGTTGTAAGGAATACAAGTTAGATAAACCTGAAAGACAGATCTGTATTCACAATGGGCACAAATTTTTATTTTTTTTGCATTATCGCGGTGTCAGTTTTAAAAACCAATACATAAAGAAGAACTCTGATGAATGAACAGCTTAAAAGTAGGAAATAATAGTGACACTTGTTATGTAAACAGAGTCGAATGCTATAGACTAGTTTGTGTGAGCAGGAGTTCTTTGAGACAGGACCATAGAACAAGTTGTCATGCACAAGACATACACAAGTGAAATCCCAAACTAAATACTATTCGTTATTAAAATAAAATACAGACAGACAGATTAAAGGCAGTAATTATCAGAGCTACAAAAAAAAGACCATAGCAGGGTCTTAAAATACAAGTGGGACTGAAACAAAAAACAATGCTGCCTGTGACAAAGCAAAAAAACTCCTGTTCAGTGCAAGTTGCCAATTATAGACTTGAAAGCACTGCATTACAATTACCTTTGACCAATTTAATAAACTGGTCAAATTATTCATCAGTGGAACACTAAAGCTTGGATCTTTGAATACCCCAGAAAAACTCCTATACTCACCCTGTGCAGCGTTACTGTGTGCTGTTCCCATATTACAGTCTCCTCCATTGCTGCACTCTGCATTAAGAAACAGAGAGGACAGGCAAAGCATAAGTTGTGAGATTTACATCCAAATTAACATCCTGCACACCCAGAGGGGATTACACTCCTTAAAAATACAGCTGAATCTCAATAGCACAGCATCAAAATGCTTCTAAACTAGTGTTTGTGTTTTCCTTGGGCTCCTATTAGCCAGTGCATGACTGCATGATTTACCCAAGAGTCTAAATGACCTTGATGTGCTGCACAGTGATGTGAAAGAGGAATTATGTGGCAAAAAAACCCCTCAAATATACATTTTACTTTATGCAGTGAATAGAATAAAAAATAAAGGCAGAGCACTACTTGGTTTTTCACCCTTTCTGGAATGCAGGTTAAACCACTTTAACGAGTTGAGAATAATTCCAACGTTATGGTTAAAAAGAGAGAAACGCAACAGACTTTAGCATGAGATGCTCTGCGAAGGGCAATGTTATATTAATTCTGTCAAAACCACCAAAGGAGTCCAACAAGGCCAAACAGAAAGTATGAGCAGGTGATTTTGCCAGGCCTGAAGAAGGCACCTGGCAGGATATCCACATAAAAAAAGTGGTGGTGAACATCCTTCTTTTTCTCTCTCCCTCTCTCTCACACAAACACTCTTTTGAAAAGTTATTTCTGATCATCCTCACACGTTTCAAAGGGCTTTCCCAACAGCATTCAAGGTGACATATGACACCTACATTTGCAAGACTTCACTTATACAAAGCAAACAAGCAAGCCATATAGTCTCAAATCACAAACCAAATGCAAATAAATACCATGTACGTGCAAATCCAAATGCGTGTACATGCAGTTACCCTGTAAACTTCAGTTTGCTGTACAGTCACATTGTTGATAATCGCAGAGGAAGTTTTTTGTCAACGCTTCCTTAATGTCTTCCTGTGGCATTGTTTAAACAAGCTGGAAGTCTAAGGGGGAAGCTGCAGACTGCAGAGTGCAGCATACCTCAGGACAATGGGCTAGCTATGGCTCTAGTAAACAAAGTGAAAGCATGCAGGTCTGTTAGAAAGCTTTAAGTAAGAACCTCGACTGACAACAGCCCATGCATCTTTCTGATGGATGCGTTTTCAGACCTTCATCTTAGCAGTGGGGATGGGAGAATTCAGTTGGCAGCTCTGCCAGGCAGACATTCCACAACGCAGTCCATTCCTCTGCCACCTCAAACCCAATCACTTAGCCAGTCTCTTTCTGCCATCACTGCAACACAGCACCAATAAAGCCCTGGCAGGAGAACAGGAGAAGACTGCACAGCTTTACAGTAATTTAACAGTCTCCAGTGGATGTGGGTGATAAAAGAATATGGGCAAAAGTAAAAAGGCCTTTGCTAGGTTTAACACAAATTTGCCCATCACTTGTGGTGAATACTGGATAGCATGCAGCCCTACTTTTCAGGTAGACAAGCTCTATCTGAATTTGTTACGGTCACCCACTATGAATTTTAAGTGCCAGCTTCCCTATTCTGTATAAAAAAAAAAAATAAAAAAAAAAAAAGAAGAGGACACTACCAATGTGCCTACCTCCAGAGCTGGGCAAAGTATGGACCTTAAACTCAGGGCCATGAATGTCTGTGGACATCCAATTCAACCTCCCAAACATAAGGTTCTGAGTCAGCGGAGAGCCTCTCTTATTATATTAATGTACATTCGACTTGCCCATCTCACGAGCCCTATAAAAAAAGTGTCTGAGGAAGCATCCCACCTAATTTATTATCCACTGTACTCTATTTCTCAGTCAGCTGTCGTCTTCTATGAGGTGAGCGCACTGGCCAAATGAGCTCATTCTGGGGACCATTAGAGCATAATGAAGCATGAGAAATGGATAATTAATTAAAAACAAAAATCAGCTTTAATTCCTAATTCAGCAGCAAGTGAAAAGTGTGGGAAAGTAGTAGTGTGGGAAATGTACAGAATGAGAAGTCACCCACTGCAAATTCAACCTCTTCACCTGATTTCGTTAGTATCTCTCTCTCTGAATGTTTGCTCACGCCATCACTATAGTCTGTTATAAAGAAGGAGTAACTTTTTTAAATAGGTGGATTTGCCCGAAATGCATTAATACATCAAATATATTCATAAGGCTGCTTTTAAGTATATATAAGTAAATTTAAAGTAGAAAAACAAATAGTATAAAGGCAAGCAGCACCAAGTGAGTTAATAAAGCAAACTGAGTACAAGTTTTATTAGAGTTTACAATAGAATTTTTAACTTCTTATATCAAAATTTATTTCAATATATAGACTTGAGTGTAAAATGTTCTCAGTAAATGCCATGTCTTGATCCACCATTTCATCCACACCAATTATGACGAAAGCAGTGCAGAAAACTCATGGGTCATACTGCCATTGTTTTACATACAGGCTCCATTCTCCTTTTAAACTCTAGAGAAATCCAGTATAATCCACACTTTCTATACAATGTGAACCTCACAGTTTTACCATGGCACATTTTTTTGGGTTGTGTAATAACTACAATTTCCCTCCCTCAATTTAGCTGCAACACTGTTTGGTATCAAACAGAGTTCAACACAAGTATTTGTATTTCAGTCGTTGGCAAATGGGATAAGAGCATGTTTTATGTTAGCTTCACCTTCATTTTAATTGCAGTATATAACCCATGGCACGTCACAATTTAATTTTATGGACACTATATTCAGATACTAAGATGAAGCCTCATGTCCTTAAACAGTGGTTTGTGTAACACAAGAACCATCATATACCAGATGATTTCTCACTGTTAATACCATAGTCTGAAATAACTGTCTCTGTAACCTTCAGTAAGCGAAGGGGAAAAAAAAATTAAAATAAAAAATTAAGTGTGTCATAGCACATACACGCACTGTGTTTCACTTATTAAGAACACTATACTATTACTGATTAGGGCATCCCATTGCTCTCAGACTCAATTCTTTGTGCCATAAATTCCACAAGATGCTGGAAACGCTCCTTTGAGACTCAGTTCAATGTTAAAATAAGTGTTTTTTTAAGTGCATGTTCATGTTCAAGTCTCACGTTCAAGTCTTCTGTTCTACCACATGACAAAAGTGTTCTGTTGGATTCAGATCCATTGAGTGGGAATTATTGAACGCTGAACTCGTTACACCCATGAAAGTTCTTATAAGAATTCACATGATTATAGTAAATTGTGGCGATAAAGTGATGCACATGCTGACCAATAATCCTCAAATTCACTGTGGCATTCAAATGATTGATGATTGGTATTAACGGACCTAAAAGTGTGCCAAGAAAACATTCCCCACTCCATTGCACCACCTCCACCAGCCTGGACTGTTGACATAAGACAGGCTGGGTCCATGAATTCATGGTGTTGGCACAAAACTCTGAACTTACCATCTGACTCAGCAGAAATTGAGATTCATCAGACCAGGCTAAGCATTTCCAACCTTAAAAACAATCCAGTTTTGGTAAACCTGTCCCCACTGCAGCCTCAGCTTTCGGTTCTTAACTGACAAAAGTGGAACCCAGAAAGGTCTTCTTCTGTTGTAGCCCATCTGCGATGACGTTTTTACATGTGCATTGTGAAATGCTGTTCTGCTCACCACAACTGTGCCATTACTGAAGTTACAATAGTTGTTACTATAGTGAAGCCATTCTCTGGAATTCTCTCAACAACAAGGTATTTATCTAGCCTTATTTATACCTAGCCAGGTATACTTCTATACTTCTCTAAATATTGAATCTTCCATAGTTTGCGACATGCATGTGTTATAGTAGACCGGCCTTTGTTTTGTGCCATCAATCTTGAGTTCTATCAGGCCTTTTCATATTTATATAAAGTGAAGTGAAACAGTGAAACAGGACGCTGTTGATGACTGCTTAAGTGTCCTACACGTAAATTCAACAAAGGAAAATAAACATGAGAGCGATATAATTATTACAGCACATGGTTTGTTAAAATATACTCGATATACATCTTCACCAAAAGGCAATCATTCTGGAGCTGACTGTTCCTTAGTAACATCATGTACCTTAGTATCCTGAAATAATGTTATATTTGGGGGAAATTACTGCTATGCCTAGCTTTCGTGATAAAGTTAAAACTCGTGGTCGAAATGAACAGGGTGAGGTCATTGATCATGTCTAAATGCTGATGCACGATCATTACCTGGACATTTGCATGAAATCACAACTATATTACGGTGGAGCATAAGAAATACAAATCTCTCAGCACAGAGAAACTGCTTTTATATTACAACACGTCACATCCTTCACTATATGCATCTCACTCTATGCAACTGATGCACAAGAACCTGCCCATACTGATTTATAGAACCATGTGTCCAGAGACTTTAGCTGCATGATAAATGATTACTGGTTATAGAACAAGGTAATACTGCACCATTTCCTGCTATTTCTTATTTTATCCTGTTTAAGAAGTTTATTTAACTGGATGCACATAGTCATACTATTTAAAAAAAACAAAATGTCTTTTAGTATGGAATATACTAAAGTATACAACTTTTAGTATACAATATCATTATGCTCAAGCAAAAAACACATGCAATTGCCCTGTTAACATGGCCTGAATAAACATACTGCTCGTTCCAATTCAAACTAAATAGCAAGCAGTGGAAGACTTCCTCCTTCACCTTTGGCTTTTCACATTTAGTGAGGCCATTCGGTTTCCCCTGAAAAAATCTAAACCAATCGAGATTTCCACAGTGCAGAAAGGCACACAAGTGTAGCCTGGCACAAGTGTCAGCTGACAGCTCTTTCCACTAAGGGGGGTGCAGGCGGAGACTGAAGCCGAGCCATTTGGGCCCACACACACAGATGGATCAGACAGATGAGTGCAGCTCTAACGAGCGACTGGGGCCAAGCACTCCCTAAAAAAGGCAGCTGTCCAAATCACCTCATCAATAAGAGCAAAGCAGATGGGATGGGAGATAGTGTTATCACGTCAGCATATAAGTAGTTGTACAATACTGCAATGTATACACTCCCTGGCCAAGGTAATAGAAACACCTGCTCATTCATGCAATTAGCCAACCCTGTGTGAGCAGTCGAAGGAGGATGGTCAGTCTGGTTTGTGAGGACAGAAAGGTTATTGAAACTCAAATAAGCACACCTTACTACCATGGCAAGCAGAAGCTCAGAAGCTTGAGATGGAGGAGACAAAGCATCAAAAAAAAAACCCAATGGGTTCCAATCCTGTCAAGCAAAAAAACAGGACTCTACCGGGGGCACCGGCTCACAGAAACCTGCAGTGGAAGTGGAAAAGTTTGATCATTTCAGACGATGTTTTGTGTATCAATATTATCTAGTCCATTATGGTTTTATGTATCGTTATTATATGAATAAGGCAACACTATAATAAAGAATTGTCCGTGCTAGTCACACATGGTCCCTTATTCATGAAGTGATTGATAATTGGAACAATTACACCGTTATCTGAATAAAAGGTCTCTAATATCAATAAATGTTAAATACAAATTGTGCCCAGGAAAACGAAAGCAGTGATCTGATCCTGCATGTTGACATATTTTAAATCTGGAGATCAGGAACAGTGCATTGAAAAGCTTGACCGATTTCCAGGACAGCCAGCAGCATTTCGCTAAAATATGCATCAGCTGGAACTCCAGACTAAATGACCGATTAAATCATATAGCCACAGGCTCAAAGAGTGTAGATTTCTTACTAACCATTGCCCCCCTGCAACATGTTTAGTTATGTTCCCTACCCTTGAGTGATCTCCAAGCACTGGGGCTGGGATTGTTACTGTCCCACAGCATATTTTCCCTCTCCCCTGCGGTAAGCCTAATGTGGTAGCAAGAGTATTGGGCCTCCCGCAGGGAATGATTGCTGTTTAGGAAGTGAAATAAAAATATATCAAGACGCAAGCTTTCAAAACACAAACATTCTTACAGCACATACAAACTGCAGACGCTTGGCTTATCATTAATTGCTCCTCAACTACTGCACATCATGATAACAACGACTGCACCTGTCTGAATGTTGGCTGCCTATCAAAAAGTGATCTCCAGGCATGACTCAGAGTGGTTAAAGATATACATTAGCATCATTCTGAGACATATATTTTAGATGGTTTTCTGTGTGTGTGTGTGTGTGTGTGTGTGTGTGTGTGTGAGAGAGAGAGTGTGTCCCTGGTATGCATGAGTCACTATAGTGAGATTCAGTAGTTACCATTCTGAGCTAATGATGAGAAGACTGAGTATAATCCCCTTAGCCAGCATGCCCTTAACCCTTAACTGCTCAGCTGTATGTGTGGACTGTGTTGGATCAAAGTATTCGGCAAATTAATACATGTAAATTGGAGTAAAATCTTTGCAAAGACCTTTAGACAATACCACGTTATGAAGGGCTGTGACAGGAGTGTGTTTTGTTCAACATTATCCCTGCGTAACGAGAGACAGAAAGAGTCAGTCTAAAAATAACTTCCGTTGCTGCTCGTGGGTTCAGATGCTGAGCCTTGACACTGAAGTAGATGCACAAGTAAAAAAATTAAATAAAAAAAAATACCTTTTACAGCAGCAGGTTAGATAATACGACGTGCATCATTATTAGACACAATCTCATGCTTTAGAAGCCGCATTAGCATTTACAGCGCTACGCGAGTAGCTCTTTCACCTGAACTGCTTATGATGTCGAATTTTAACAATGCATGTACAAAGGAGAATAAACAAATGCCCTACTTTTCACAGAGCCAAGCAGCAGAATGAGTCTTTACTGCCAGCCTACAGAATTAATGACTTCAGATACCGAATAACTATGTCACCACAAGGCATCTTCCATCAAGCTTTCAATGGCCAGATGTTCTACTACAAAACAACAGATATGCTGATCAATCATAAAACGGAAACAGCGGCATCAATACCTGTACAATAAAATAAAAAATATAAAAAGAAAAGAGTTGCTGAATACAGTACAAACAAGTGCACATTAACTCACTGTGTACACTATTACAAATATCCCTCACACACACACACTAAGAAAAGCATGTGATGATTGATGGTAGAAATGTGTGCCACCTTGCTGACGTTTGGTAAATGTCCACTAGCTAGGGAGCAATACGGAGCTGGAAATCTTAAATGACAATAAAGGTCATAGCATGATATAGAAAGAATGGCACCCCAGAGAATACGGTGACATTGAGTGCACACATGTCCATACACACAGCCTTAAACCCGTAGAAATAATTAAATTGGCTAGAATGAGAGCAGGTTAATACAAAACTAGCAAAAGAGACCAAACTAAAACCTTTAGAAAGCATTAAGACAAACATAACTTTATGAAGCTGGACAACAGGTCTAACATGAACATACACCGCATACACACTACTGATTACACGCAATCTACTCAAAATGAATTTTGCCTAATAAGAATGCAATGAATGTGGGGAGCAACAGTTTTATTTCCCCCCTGAACCATGTACTTACAGCAGTTTGTGTCATCACCACAGAAGACTCAGCATCGTCTCTACCTCCAAACTCCCACACACAATCCAGCGGAAGATACTGCAGATCTAACTGTACACTCACACGAGCTTCATAATGACACTGCTTCCTCTGTAGATGTCTAAGTACTCGAAGCACTTCTGAACAGACAAGTTGGTTTTAAAGAAAGAAACACAGATTTAATCCCAAGTTTGATTGCACCTCAAAATAGATCCCTCCGCTCCTTCGTCCTTGTTCCTTGGCTGAAAACACAGACATGTCTGCATTTTTTAAAATCTGTCCCCATCTGCACCTCTGTCTCGTGTTCAATCCTTCTCTTCTCCTCCCTCTATTTCTTTCTCTCTTTTTCTGTCTTTTTCCCAGTGGTTTGGCAGCATTCTAGAGGGTGCATAGAGGGAGGGGAGCTGCAGTTGTGCTACAGTGTTGAGCTCCTCTGTTCACTAAGAGCTCAGATCCATCTGCAGTGTAAAGTGCTGTACTGGCCTTAACCCTTGCAGAACCATAGAAGACAGAGTTCCTGTCAAACTCAGCAATACTGACCATCACCCATAGCGGTGTTAAGATCATAGGCTTAATATATGCACTAGCACAATTGTGCTTGTAATCTATAAACACCCACTGATTAAAGCAAAAGCAAAATCGATCAGCAGGACAAATCTCCAGGATCGTGCAAACAAGTGAATTTAATTTTGACGTAATATAAAAGGACACCAGGACTTTGTTAAATGCACCAAAATCAGAGTCCGAAGCATTGGCGTTTGTATATAATCGCACCCGGTTGGGAACTCCGCTAGCGTACAAGTCCAATATGCTGCATAGAGAGGTTAACACTGCATGGTTTCCTTAGAACGTGTGCCAAGATGGCTTTCAATGCTGCTCGGTCTCTCAAACACAGACGCACAAACAGCACGAGTCCTTTTAGATATTTTACATACAGGTGAAGCAGCTGGGACAAGTGGTCTGATAGCTGCTGTAGACCATACAGGGACATTCATATTGTCAATCTCTCACTGGTGTAAAGATTTGTAGTGACAGAAAGGATTGTGTATTACACACACACACACACACACACACACACACACACACACACACAGTTTGTCTACAAGCGTTCTGGCTCAGTCATCATGGAATGCGTGTCAATACCCAGGCTGGGAGTGGTGACAGATTCCATGCGTGTTTTCTTTTCCCGCTCTCCCAATAGTGAAGCTATGCTGAACAAGGAGCACACGTGAACGTGGCCTTCATCCAGAAACTAAGCAAACAAACTGCAGTAGAATGCTAACAATTCTCAGCCAATAGGAAGAGTGTCCTGTATAATCTACATTTACCTGCAAATACATGCAGGAGAAAGTCAAAAGCCAGCCTTTGCTCACACCAGAGATTAGGCTTTATAAATATCAATCCCCTTGGGAAGAAACATGCAGGAAATACAGTATGTCAAGCTCTGGTGAAGCTGCTCTTCTATAGATTGAATGTCTATAAATAGCCCAAAGCTGCTGATGCTACGCTATCCTAAGGAGCAGATATGCAATGCGTAGTGCTAAGGTTTCACATGGAGAGGATGGGGAGCAGGTATGATGAGACTTAAAACCACATTAACATATTTGACATTCTGAAGGTCACCGAGGTGAACGGGGGTGACCAGAACTCAGGACCCTGTCGTTCTCAACTCTAGAAATAATATCGCTTTATTGATCAAGTCTTCAACTTTAGATCGGTTCATGTAATGCAATACATTAACCTTGGCTCTCTGTTCAAAGATAAGGAAAGAAAAATCTAGCGATAGGATGCAGGAATATACGTTTTGTTGTTTTTGTTTTTTTAACTCCACAAGGAAAATCATGACAACTCTCATTATCTGTACAAACTGAACAAGAAAATATTTGCCAAGCATTACATATACACTCACAATGCTTTATGATGCACTGTGATCCTCCTGTGAAAGAATCAAGCGAAACAGGAAGTACCACTTCAACCAGTGTAAATCAGTCTCTATAGATATGACTAGGTTTAGCATAACTCACACACTGCTGGTAAAACCAGCTAAACACGCACAACCATGACGCCTTTGTTTGTGTTTCAGTGCAATAGAAAACCTTACACAGGGCAAGACGCAAAGGCCAAGTAAATCAGAAAACCTTAGAAAAATTGTTTGAGGTGGGTTTTAGAACTGACCAGATCCCTAATGGCCATTACAGATAAGTGTGTGATTTATTTTTAGGGCCTGTAAACACCCTGATGAGTGAAGCTTCAAGGACATACATAATGAGCCCCTAAACTCTCATAGGATTAATGCTGCCTTTTAAAGCACTGCCTTTTTATTTATATTATATATATATATATATATATATATATATATATATATATATATATATATATATATATATATATATATATATATATATATATATATTATATATTAAAATGTTAAGAAACATAAATGTGAGGAAATTAAAAAAGAAGCCAAGTATAAAATAGAACCCTGTATACTACACAGTGCACAGTGGAGATGTGCTGATAAGCAACATTACATGCAAAAATCTCTGGCTTTCCCCACACATACACACATTACTCTCAGTGATATATGAGCTGACAAACATATGAAAGGTATCTCTGTTGATATATAGACAGCAGAGATCTCATTTCAATAAGAGAGATTAATGAGAACATATGATCAATGTTCAGAATTTCTGCATACAGGAAGTGAAATGCCAAGATATGAAATAGGATTCTCATACTGAAGACAGAAGCTGAAAGGAAGACTTAATCAAAATACAAATTCTAAAATCACAAGATCATTCTCAAACCCTCATTATCATCAAATACATCATTGTTTTAGCTGATAGAATAATAAAAATGTGTGCTCATTAATCAATTACTTTATATGGAACTACCGCATGAATTATTTCTTTAAATTAGTGGATGCTCTTAATTGATAATCGTTGTTAATAATGATGATAAATATGAATACATTTTAGCTACATTTATTTGAGCTGATGTATAATAAAAAAATAAATCAATAATATTGCATATAGCTTTTATTATATTAAAATGCAAGTCTATGGCATGGGGCATGGCTCAATCACTTGTTTACTAAATAAAGAACAAGAGGGGGAACCAGTTGGTTCGTCTGCAGTGATAACACACCGCTACAAAGTCAAGTGTGTAATTTTAATGAAAATAAGGACAACATGGAGTGCATATTGGTTGTGATAAAGTTAGAAAACACTCTGCATAAACACAAACTACAATGTGAGTTTTAAACAGGTCTATATGGAGCAGTATTGGTGTTCAAACACCACAAAGCTACAGCCTATATAATGAGCACACATTCGTTTCTTTATTATTATTAATCAGGATGTGGGCAAACTACATTTTCACTGCTTAAGGAAATATATACACTACAATTTGCAATATTTACTATATATTATATAAAAAAGTAAAAACTTGATGAAAATTAGACAACCAAGTCCGTGTGAAGAGAATATCTTAGGGTTAATATTTAGTAATCCAGTACAATTTTATGGTTATAATTAGGGCTGTAGTTATAGATTATTTTAGTAATAAGAGAAGAAGTACTTTTTATTTATTAAAGAACAAAACTAATCATACAAAAGAAAATCAGATGGGTCTCTAAAAATAAACAAGTAATTTGCATCCTTTTTAAAAAAAAAAAAACACATTTCCATTGAAAAATTGCAAACTGAAAACTAAACCCATTTAGTGCACTTAATTTCCAGATTACTGCAAATACAAATATATACATTTAAAAAAAATCTAATAAAAATATAAAAATCTATTTCAAATTACTTTAAAAAGTGTAAACGCACTCTATGGGATTTTCTTTATGGTTTTTAAGTTTGAGATGATCCCAAACATTGGAAACTTTCTCTTGTGTTCTTTGGCCTGAATCTTCTCCTCACCCCTTGCTGTTTTCTCTTCGATCCTCTATTTTTCATTCTTTTACATCAGTGTTTGATTCTGTCCAGGGGTCTCATTTATAACCTTAGCGTGCAAAGTGCCGTTTCCAGCCCTGTTTTTATTCGTATGCCAAGTTTGTAAATGACACTGTAGAGCGGTCCAGAGTTTAGCGGGTGGTGCGTCAGTAATAATAGTTCGTGGGGAAACACTGTGCTCCGTGTGTATTTAAATGGACTAAACAAAGTGTCGAGGCAAATAATTTGTATTTGAATTACTCGAGGAATCGTTTCAGACCTAATTATAATACTAGAATAGAAAAATTACTCTACACATCCATTACTACATTTAATTACTATTAATAGTAGTATTTAATAGTAATTTTACCATCATGCTGTGTATCTGTGAAGTTTTAAATGTAAAAAATAATTCTGTATAGTATTATTTATAAATGTCTAAAACTTCTGTATAGAGGTATTAGTATTTTAATACCAAGTATTTTTAATAATTAATTGGTCTTATTTTGCACTTCACACAATAGAATACCAGTATTGCCATCCTCATTGTACCATTCAGGCAAACTGACCCCAGATCCACCACAGTCCTGTCTGAGATGCTGATTAAAAATCAGCAAAATAAACAGATCTCTGACTCCACTTTCCATAAACGTGAGTCAATTCATTTTTGATCTATCCATAAACTAGGGTTAGGGTTACATTACAAAAAAAACAAACAAACATGAAAATGGCAATGTAGAATGCGCCAATTAAACAGTGTTACTGGAAACTTCAAAGTTTAAAACATTACAAAAATGGAAGCATAATTATAATGCTTTTTTTGTTTGTTTGTTTCAGCCCAATGCAAATAAAAGACAAAAAAGTGAACTTTAGGAAACTGTAAAATCAGATTACTTCAGTGTTGAATTCACTAACAGTGAATATTTTTATCATCCAAACTACAAAACTCAAACTTGGTATTCAACCAAACTTGTAATACTACATTTAAATGCCTCAGACAAGGATATATGTGTGAGTGTAGATCACTGTGCACCATCTGTATGTGTTGACACCATAAGGTCCATGCTCTGCTGACACCCAGCTAAGTAAAACTACACCAGCTAACATGAATTACAGTCTCAATAACGCCACGTGTTACTGTTGACCTCCGGCCCATAAAAAGTCATCAGCTTGACGTGTTTGTTCACATGGGAGGAGAAACACACCTTGGGTGTTGCTAGTTAATATGCAACCTACATTTCAAACTAGCATAGCACAACTCCCTCCTTTTTGCTTTCATGGAATGTCTGACGTCAGAGTACAATTGGGAGTGAATGAAACAAGGAGGAGTAAAACAGCATGACTGGATACGCATAGTATGTGGTACAATAAAACAAGAAAGGCAAAGTAACCGGATACAAAATTAAAAAGTATTGTGTGTGTGCACGTGTGTAGACAGTACCAAGCTTCAAATAGCCAGAATGATAGATTTCAGCCATTGTTGTACTAAAGGTGACAAGGCATGTGTTACCCACTGAGACATTTGCATGCTTTACTGTTTTACTGGTTTGCGTTTTGCATGTTGCCATTTTGACAGTAACACCAAGCATCACATTTCCCCACGTTCAGCACACCTTTATAGGGCAGGGTTTTCTTTTTAACACAATACAAGAAGATATATAAAAGAAAATCCACCCTGCTGACAGTACAGGAACTAACTACTGATTGGATATACATTTCACAGTCACATTTAACACCATTCACACTGTAATATCTGTATCAAATCCTGAGTTCCAGAAACACACGCATGCTCCCTGTATAACGTCAAATTAATCATCTCCAAACTCGGTTTTATTAAGGATGAAACAATAGATTGCAAAACATCAGTCCTATGCTCATCATGTTCTCCGGAGTCCATTTAAGTGTTTTATAAACCACTGCATGTGTTCTTGCTTCACTGGAGGCACTGAGCCCAGAGCAGCAGCAGCAACATTATTGAAAACACTATGACGGCTCTATTGTGGGATCTCATGTCTCAGCACATCCATTTCATTGGATTTTCATTCCACTCAGAAATCATGCACAAGCATCAAACAATGCATTAAGATTAGGCTGTCAAAAATGAAGCTCTCTGTGCCTTATAAATATCTGATAAAATCCTAACAGACAAACCGGTAAAAAAAGGGAAATCTGCTAATAAGCTTTTAAAATGTTATTTTATTTCTGCCTTAAAAAAAAAAAATAAAATCAAGCTTGGGAAATACAAACATATTACTGATACATCAGTATCCTGATGAACAGATTTATTTATGTTTCAAGCACATAACCCTGATTCACAAAAAAGCACACGATCTGAGACTAATATTTAAGGCTGCCCCAAACCCCAATAACAACTAATATTACTACGGTCATTTACAATATGAAACAAAATATTGCTGCCAAAACAATCATTTGCCAAATCATTTTAACTGCATTTATTTACACTCTATAGATGACATTTTTACCAGGCTGGTTAGTAAAAAAAAAAAAAAAAAAAAAAAAAAAAAAAAAAAAAAACCCCGCAAATATTTGCCTTTTTCCCCCTCCCCCTCCTCCTCCTCTCCCTACCATGTCAATGCTCACATTTTTCTGAAGATTATGCATAGTGGGGGACATTTCTATCACCTCGCCCTCGCTCTCACCATGTATAAAGGGGAGATTAACTCACTACATCAGCACAAACACACTTATTTTAAGAAGGCCTAAACTAACTTTGGCACGTTACAACATTTAAACACAAAATGCACTGTTCCACATGGAGATACTAAAAATAATCGGGACAGATTTTATGTTCCATGTATTCATTATTGTTCATCTCAAGTTGCGGACTTGAGATAAATTTAAATAAATTAAACTACACGCCAAATTAAAATGGGTTATTTTTATCTCAAGTTGATACTACAAAGTACACACTCACTACTCATTGTCAATCCTACCCCCTACAGCACTACACACATAAACAAAGACATGAACTGACTGACGATTAAGCCTTTATCGGTTGGATTTGCACAGATGAATGTTTTTCAGAATTAGGAAATTGCTACGGAGAATAAATTCCTGCACAAAGCAGTCATAACATTCTCAAGCTCACTACACAGAGGGCTCACAATTATTGACTAAGAGAAACAAAGAGATAACTTGCTGAAGATTTCCACAAAAGACAAACGCTACAATAGAAGCTTTGTTAAAAGCATTATAAGTTTGTATTAATACACTTAACTATATCTTATTAAAAATACATACACATACATGTGTGTGTATATACACATACATACACGTAACACACACACACACACACTTAAAACTAATCTGTTAGATTTCTGACTGAACATAACACAAGACTAGTCATCATAAGGATATTCACTTGCTTGTGGGATTATACTTAGCTAATATAAACAATTATCATCATTTGCAAAATAAATGAAGATACACCACCTTCCATAAAAAGCCCAGGTTATTCACTTGTTTGAGGTTATGCTTAGTTTATACAATTACCAAACACAATCTAAAAGTACAGAAGTTTTCCATGTTTTAAACAGCAGCAGTATTTTGGCTGAAGTTATATTTCCTCACATCCATGTGACGTGTGCGCTGATCTAAGCTGAATGTAACTGCAGTTTCATGTAAAACTAGTAAAAAAAAGTTTAGAATGTAGACAGTTTCACATGCATTAGAAGTTTCATTTGGAAATTCTACATTAAAACATTTCTAGTTTAATGATTTTTAATGTCCTTCTCTATATATCTTGTATACATAGGAAATAAATATCTTCAAAGCCGTGGTGCAAATACACAACAGCATGAGACAGAACATTGTCCTTAGTTTCATCCTGCAACTTCAGCAACATGTGTCACTGGAATTACTCTAATGAAATATTATGGAACGAGAGCGCCAGTTAAAATTGGACACCTGAGAGTAAACACCTAGATGAGCAATAAAAAAAAAATAACAATGCATCTCAGGTTTCACAGCCTACAATTAAGGCAGATTAAATATAAAATACCTTGAAACTGATTCAGTCAGTCAAGTGGCCGATACCAGTCAGGAACCATGAGCTATTGATTTGTATGCTACTGGGCAAACTAAACAGAAACTCGTGTACAGACTGCAGTACACATGACACACCATGTATGACAGAGAGGAAGGACAGGTCAGACACTTTCAGCTTTCCTCTACCGTAACTACAGTTTCAACCGAAACAGAAACACGCCCATGTTAAATAATACTGCATTTCACAGCAGGAGGAGATCCTTCATTTCAATACAGTTTCAACTTGGGATGAGTAGATTTAACCACACACCACAACTGTATTCAGCAACAGGACACAAAGAACCAACAGTAATTTATAACTGCAACCTACTTCACCTTAAATAAATAAAAAAAAAGAACAAATATTTACCCAAACCTTGTGTTTTATCTCAAGCTATTTAAGTAGTAAGATTTATCTGTGTATCAGTATACCAGACTGTGTACAATATAACACATTATCGTTAAACAGGTGACACACCTTGCCTTCGCGAGCAACATATAAACAATATATTTAGCCAAATATATTTCTCAGCATAGCATAAAGTAAACCAGAGCATGTCGTAAATGATAGATTTGTGATAAACTATTCCAGACTGACCAAATGAAGGAAAAGTTTGTCACTTGTTTAACAATAATGTGTTATATTATTATACATATTATAGCCAATCTGGTACACGGACATGCAAATCTAACTAGTGAACTATTTTGCTTTGGAAACTTAGATTGTCTCAGATCTTAAGACCCTGCAGTGGATAGTGAGGCTGGCTGAGAAGATCAGCATGGTCTCTCTCTTCCCTCCATTTACACACACTGCATCTGCAAAGCCACCAGCATTGTGGCTGATCTCACACACACACACACACACACACACACACACACACACAAACACACACTCCTCACTCTGAATCTGTCTGAGAAAAGGTACTTAAGCATTCAGGCCCTGACATCCTGACTGTAAAAGTTTCTCTTTCTCTAATCCTTTCAACTACTCAATACAAAGAGACTGGACTTTAAACACACACACACACACACACACACACACACACACACACACACACACACACACACACACACACACTTGCTCCTGTGCACAAATTGCTGCTAAAACAATTCTGTTTGTGTGTACATTATTCATTCATTGTTGCTACAGAGTCCCTGTGTCTCACATGTGACCCAGTAGGTTTTGTCACTTTTAAGTTACATGTATGTTCCCATAAAGCATCTTAGTCCTGAAGGAACAGTGTTTCATGTGATACTCTACATGGTTGGAATGCCAATACAAACCTACTCAACTTGACCTGAAACTCCACACCAAAATGATGATGTCAGAGTCCCATAATATTAACCAGCTAGAAATGACTATCCAACTAAGACTTCCAGAGACTCCATTCAGACCTGTAGATGTGTTTGTGTTATGATTATACTGCGCTAATCCTAGAAGAGGTCGTTAACATCAGTGTGAGCTCTTCAGCACGCCGGTATCTGGTAAACACATGACCTCAGCCGGAGAAGGAGGAGGAGGAGGAGAAGAAGGAGGCAGCAGCCGGTTAACTGGTGCTCATCACACGCCGGCGATGAGATGTGATGTGATGAGATATGCCCGTTTTAGCTTAGCAGGAAGCTAACGCAGCGTTAGTGCCAGTATAATAAAACGAAATGTGGTTATTAAAACAGAACGTTACCTTATTAGAAGCAGCTCTGGCAGACATTTTGTTCTTTCTTCAGCTTCGCGAAGTTGGCGAAACGGTACAGCGTTTTAAAACGCGACGAGCTGCTTTTGCTTGCTCGGTAATACAGAGGGAGGAAGGGAGGATGGGAGGAGGGGGAAGCCGACGCCAAACGAGCCGTGTGGTTTCCTCACGGCTCCTCCAAGTGCCGCAGCGCCGGGCTAGAGTTTATAACTCAGCCGCCCTCTGTGGCCGCTGAGCAACATGTCAGCCGCGGTGTAACAGTCCAAAGTTCCCGGTGAGCTTCTCCTTTTGTAGCCGAGCGGCGTACATAAACGCCTCTATGATACTGACGGTGCCGGTAAATCCTTTCCCCCCGGATACAACAGCAACGCGTCCAGGTCAACGTATTTTAAGGAAAAATAATCCGTTCATACATGCGGCAGAAAACCGTCTCCTACTCTGCCGGACTGCAATGGCAGACTCTTACACACTAAAGCTCGCTCTGCTCACAGCGTCGACTCCGAGCAACAGCCGTGACAAGTCTGTCTGGGAAAGTCCATTCCTTTACTCCAGGGGTGTGACCGAAAACCGGCAGCGCAAAGCACGTCGCCTTACTGTAAAACCTCTCTATGGAAGTGTAACGTATTCCAAGATGAAGTCAAACCGGAGAGCCAGGATCAGTTTCCTGCGCACAGGCGCACGAAGAACCCATCAAGCGAGCGATCTAAAAATGCGATGCCGCACTCCGAGTGTGGGAAATGATTCAGTCCGAGCAACGCAAGGACGCATGTATTCATGGAAGCTCTGTGGAACTGTACAGTGATGTGAACTGACTTTACATGTGGTGGCCACCACAACACCAATCTAACCACACAGGAAACCTCAACCTCCTTATGACACTTTTATATCTACTTCCTTTCAGTAGGAGGGAAATAAACTGGTGGTGGCATAGGTGATGAAGAAATTAAATGAAAAGTGTTATTGTCAAAACTATGTCATATGTTTCCCTCCTCATACATTTAGAGCAGATGCCTTTATCCAGAGCAACTTACAGTTATCTCAGTACACAGCTGAGTAATTGAGGGTTAAAGCCTTGCTCAAGGACCCAGGAAGGGTAGCTTGGTGGTATTGGCATTTGAACCCATAACCTTCCAATCAGAAGGTCAACATTTTATCCACTGAGCTACCAGTTCCCTAGAAAGACAACAACTGGTGGAACTCGAACCCACAACATTTGAATAGTTCTACCACTGAGTCAAATTTGCCACTGGCTTGCACATTAGGGGTAAACCTATAAGAAACAAACTTATAGGCACTAAACATATACATTCCAACTTCATAACCTCTTTTTCGCCATCAAGCTGCTTTGGGACAGTGTCCATTGTTAAAAGTGCTATACAAATAAAACTGAAGTGAAATGCATTAAAATGCATCAGTTATAAATGCTCTACATTTGCAAACTTTGCATCTTAATTGTAAACATCAGCACATATATGATTTTCTGACTAAACTGAACATAGAGGTTATTTTTATTATGTCAAATTTAAAACAATTATTGTTCTGATCCAATATTGAGATTAGCTTTTGCCGTTTTTTTTTTTTTTTATAATCGATCAGATGTGTTTTACACCACAAATGTTAATGATGAAACAGATTATACACACAGAGGATACAGCACGCCATGCCGCTGATGTTTTGCATAACTTGGTAAAAGAAGCTGGAACAATGTTTGCTCAGTTACTGTAGGATATAAGGATCAGTGTCGGGTATCAGATAATACTTTAAGTATAATTGGGAGGAAAAAAAACGTGTAGGAACCATGCGTAAGTTCAAATTTAAAGCGTTCTATTTTGCTCATTCAACAGTTCTTCTGGAATGGGCTCACAATCCGGCTGAATATAGCAGCGTAAATCAAACAGACTTGTATTTTACTGCAGACAACGGTGCAGGTATATAATGGACCCATAAGCAAGATACACAGCTCCATAAGCAAGAAAGTGTTTAGCTTGCATCTAAACTGCCATGCATAACTCTGTCTGATGCTGTATAGCAAAGCAAAAGCGTTTTACAATTGTACATGAGCAGATCAATGAAGAATTAAGTTAAAAACATGTCCAAACGTTGTAGACTTTTGTAAATCGTGCATTATCCTTATACTTGATGGTGTCAGCTGTAGACAAGTGCCCAGGCATGCTTTTCATAACCAGACTATTAAAAAAAAAAAAAAAAAAAAAAAAAAAAAAAAAAAAAAAGGCTAAACTGCTTCTGGCACTAGATCTATGTAGCACTGGGAGTATTTCTCCAACATACAGAATCCTCAAACATCAACTCTTAAGTTTGAACCGCAATCTTTTTTAACAAATTGGATAATTACCAATACAAGTGGGAAGCATTCACTATCATAGGTTTGAACAAAGATGTAAAAACAAAATAGCTGATATTGTACTGCAGCACCTGGTGTTTTTCTCTGCATCAAAATATGGTGATCAGGAGTTTAGTAATTCATTGTCATTAGCTGTATAAGCAAAAGGCAGCATGGCCTGTCCCAAAAGTCCTCTGTGTGTACCTTACATGTTCAAGCACTCAGCAGAAACAGTGTGAAGCCATGGACTAGGCAAAGACCCGTGAGGCGCAGCAAGGAGAACACAAAAGACACTGCGTTAATCAGGACAAGGGGGGGGCCAAAGTTATTTATGGTCCTATGCTTTAGAGGTTTACTGGTGGCTTTGTCATTTGGATCCATCTTTGGAATCTGTCACAAAGCACCACACAGACTAATGTTAGTGAAAACCAAGAATGCATTAGGAAGACAACAGACTAATCCACCAGCCAAAGAAGGCTATAGCCTGGGTTACGAATTAAATTTTCCTTTAGAAGTTTTTAGTCCAACTAGATACCACTGCAAGTATGGTAAAGCATGATAAATGATTTAATGATACCATTTGCATTAGAGTAAGCACATTTCCGCAGCACAGAGCTGTTGTGCTCTTTGTATCTCTCTTGACCACCACTGTCACCTCTTATCTCTAGCACTAATGAGCACAGAGGAGATTCTGGCTCAGTGTGAGCGAAGCGGAGACAGTGGTCCTGCAACGTTGCTGACTTAAGAAGACCTCATGCTGTTTCTCCCAGAGGATAGAGAGACAGAACAAAGATAGAGGGAGCCTACAGTGTGAGGTCAATTCTGTTATGCTGAAGGTGACATTTAAGCATTAAACAAATAAAATAGTCATGGGATTTGTTGCATGAAGGATAGTTAGAGTATTAGGTATGGGCGCAAGATCATTTACTTTGGTGGGTGTAACTGTTCTCTGTTCGGGACAAGTTCTGTCAAGAAATATTCCTCCAAACTACACTTCAGTATATAAGCATGGTGAATATGCTAGAATCAGCAATCCTGTTTACTAGATACTTAGTCAGTCTGGTGGACATGATGACAATATCATTTGCTCAATAAACCAAAAGAGCAATAAAGTGAAATGTTGCTTATGGAAAACAGAAATAACATTTTACAGTCATATAACTCTTTAATGTGGAGATTAACATGTCCATTTTTAAATACTGTTGTTGTTTTTTTTTATTTATTGTATTATTGTATAGATTTTTTTTTTCTGTAGTAGAAAATTGTATAGTCTAAAACTGAACGCTACAATTAAAAACAAATTAAATTCATATTTCAGTCCTCACGGATGTTCAGAATAAGCAATTACATCTAGTGAACACAAAGTGAGTCAAAACATTGAATCACAAATTCTGTGGGAAGTTCACCGAGCTCATTACTGCATTTGGCGTTTGGCAAGAATGAATATGGCAGAACCAATAGTCCAGTAATCAAAAGTCTTGTGATGAATGTATGAGGTTTTGAAAGCCACAACTTCAATGCTCAGGCTTTTGCCAACTGCTTGGACAGCAACAGCACAACATTTAAATATGGATTAACAGCTTAAAGAGACTCAGAACTTTACAACTGTACAAAATACTTTTTTGCTTGACCTTAAGCATATGTAGCTCTGACCCACACAAATAACAGGGTAACATTCAACAGAAAGCAACAAACTGTAAATCCTCAAGCTTTTCGCCTCCAGGATAATGCCTGGTGCCAGATGTTCTCGTATGACATCACACTAATGACATAACAACATCTAATGCTGAGTGATTATGTAGTGCAGTTACAATGCATTTACTAGACATAGAGCTGTGACTTGAAATTTTCAGCCTAAACCTCAGCTTGAACTTCCTCATTGAGAATATGCTTGTTAATTAATTTTTAAGAACATGTTAAAAAAGATTTTATTGGAACAGCACATATGTCTGCACCACACAAAGCTCAGAATTAAATAACAATGCAATGTCTATACTTTAACAATATAATTATATAAATTCAAAGTGCAGATGAAGTACTGAAATCTATGTAAGATATTTCCCTGTTTCGATTTCTGTTTTCATGAGTATAGGAACAGGTCCGACTCAACAGATTTTTGTCCGGTCAGCTGTTATATAGCAGCCCCACTGTAAAGCAATTAAGGGATTGATTTGGAAGCAGACTGATTTTGTGCCTACTGGTCTATCGATAGCTCTTAGGGGAATTATTAGTCCAATTTTATTTATTTTTAATCGTAACTCTGCTTGAAACACTGAGCACAAAAGCTCTTGTTTAACAAATTATAACTGGTATTACACCAACGTTACACAAGAAATTCATCTACTACCTTTGTCTGACGTGTCAAAAATCATTACACATACAACTAGATACAAGAAATTTCTATTTTCCAGGAATAAATTAATGATACATTTGGTGAAAGATTAGATGACACCGGTGTGTATATGTG
This sequence comes from Silurus aristotelis, assembly GCF_946808225.1. NCBI lineage: Eukaryota > Metazoa > Chordata > Actinopteri > Siluriformes > Siluridae > Silurus > Silurus aristotelis. The sequence continues at coordinate 20,843,586 of NC_139580.1, forward strand.
TAATTTATTTTCTTACTACACTCAGTATTGAGGTACATATTTATTTATTCATTGGTTTCTGATATTTTTATAAGGTCTAAAACAGATATAATCATGGACTCAGGTTACTCTTTTAATGTCCGTTCCTCTCTCAACAGCTCTTTCCTTCTCATCTATCATTAAGATAAATATCTAGAGCTGAAGACCCCTAGGGAGCAATGTCTTGGGGATTTGTTGTCAGAGATAGATAAGTGAGCAAACTCAGAATGATGTAGTAGAGGGCAGCACTCTAATTTAGATGGCACAAAGGTTTGATGAAACTCAGTTTGCCATCTTTAGAAACTTGCATAACTAAATGTGAGTGGCTCAATGGAGAGAGGATGAAGTATGGCAGGTCAAATTGCACATTATTATAAGTACATTTGTAAGTGGACAGCTGAACAATGAGGTAATACTGAATAAATAATATTAAGAAAAGGTAGAAGTTTAGTCACACTAAATCAGTGCTGCCAAACCCTGCTCATAAAAATCTTGCACTCTGCACAGTTTAATTTTAGAACTGTATTTAAACAGCAAGGCTTCTCAATAGGGTCAAACACATGGATGTTCATTGTGACTTCTCATAACTCCCTCACTATGATGAAGCTTTACATTCAGTTTTAGGGAATACAAATATTTATACATGAATGGAATTTTTTTCCAAGTAAGAGATTTTACTAGAACTATGCAACATTATTCATATTCCTTGGTCAGTCTTTCTACTGGCATCTGACTCGACCAGAATTTCTTCCATACTTTACTGAAGGGAACTGGCAACCTGAACTGTCAGACTATGTGATGAAACTGACACTATACAGTGTGAAAGGCAGTTGGCAGTCCAGGCATGGAAACAAAAAATTATTGTGTTTGCCTCTATGAATTCAAGTTCCACAAATAAATAATTTTTATTCACGTTTAACCTCCCAAACTGACACGCTATGCTATTGGACAACACACGCATTGACTCTCTAGATTTTCAGAGGGAGCAACTCAAAAGCTTGATTGGTCAGAATTCCTCCAGGAGAACAGTAAATAAAATAAAAGAATCCCATTCACACATCTACACATATCACCTTTCAAACTGGTTTACTTTTTTGCTATATTCATGTAAACAGACCCACTGGTAAATCTTTTTATTTTATTTGGGATTTGGCCAAATAATTCTGCCAAATCCTGGGTGGATTTGGCTTAAGGGCTACCTTTGGCTTAATCCTTGCTCTAGCTAGCAACAACACAGCATGACTCATAATTTGTATTAACAGATGCCAATTTTTCTCGACATACAAACGCCTCAGAAAGCTGTTTAATCTGAAGATTAGCCTTTTGGTTCCACAAATGCCTCTTCTGCAACTGTTGTCCAGCTGTGTTCATTCTTACCCTATCTGGACACAGCATGTGGCACATTTACGGCACATCTCAGTAACAGTTTTTACCCCAGAGCCATTAGAGAGCTGAACACCAACAAACACCATCAGTAAATGCTTGTAACTTTATGCACTACACACACTTGCATATACACTTCAAGGACTTCAACCTCATATTTATTTCTTTATTCTCTCTCTCTCTCTCTCTCTCTCTCTCTCTCTTTCTCATATATATATATATATATATATATATATATATATATATATATATACATATATATATATATATATATATATATATATATATATATATATATATATATATACATATATATACATACATATACATATATATATATATATATATATACACCCACACCAACATCATTATTATAAATCTTGACAAATTACAATTAATAAATAGTGTCACAAATAATTGTGAATACATTAAAGTTAGTGCTAACGGCCATCGATTCCCTGAATCAGCTTGAAAACACTGCATAGACCAGACCTGGGCAAACTACGGCCCGCGGGCCACATCCGGCCCTTTGTACGACCCTATCCGGCCCGCGTGAGGCCAATCATAAATTACAGGGATGCACCAAAAATTTTCGGTTGAAATACCTAAATCACCAAAACACGACAGAAACACAATTGTAATGACGCAATAAAAAAGCGCAGGCTCAGCACACGGTTATCTGGATAAGAGCAACATGTCTGCGGTGTGCGGAGAGCGATGTGCAAAACATGCAATGCTGAAATTTCAAGAGGGGGTGTATCTGTAAAGAGTTTCTCCAAGTCGGGTTTAATTTATCACCTGAAATCCAAACATCCCGATTGCCTTCTAAATATGAGAAGAACGCGGCGCAGAAAAGTAAAGTCAATCCGAGCATGCGCCTCTCCGTCTGTAGAGGACGTTTTTGAAAAGGCAGGAAAGTTTTCCAGTGATGGTGCCAAGGCAAAAGGCATAACACAAAAAATTATGGATTTCATTGCCTTTTGAATTGAATTTTCATTTCGGTGCATCCCTAAAATATTATCGTTGGTGTGGCCCCCTGACACAATTCAGGTTTCTCATGTGGCCCCTTGTAAAAATTAATTGCCCACCCCTGGCATAGACCAACCTAGATCTTTTCGCAGGTTCTACTGCATTCTCATTCACTAGCAGGAGCACTTGATTGTTCCAATCAAATCATTCTGACACCATCCTGATTCCTGACGCCCTGATGAAAAAAATAAACAATAGAAGATAGAAACTCACAATACTGAGGTCACACTGTGTAGTGCTTCTAATGTATAATCTGTCCTATTTTAGTGAGTTTTGTTAAATCAAATCATATTGAACAAAACAGTGAGATCAGTTGCCTCAGCAGTAGCAGCAAGTTTAAATAGTAAACATTAAAACTCACAAGCATGAATAGAAAGGTGTTGGAAATATATAATTATGTTTGTTGTTATAACACACCATAGAGCCTTGGATAGACAAGCAAAACTTACTCAAAATTTCTTGAGTTTTAATAATTATTCCAGTTCTTATCTCACTATTCTAGTAAATAACAAACTAACATAAGGTAACATTCATTTATAGTGAAAATCTTTCCTGATTGATGCTTATAGGGCCAGTTACCGGCACATGCTTGAATGAAAAGAGTAAGACAATTAGCAAATATGTAGTCTGTGATTGGTTGCTCCTATCCTGGGAAGAGGTAGCCAGGGGTAGGAGCAAGGAGGTGGTGGAAGAAAAATCATCCCTGGGGTAATCTACCGCACTGCGCAAAAAGCTTGACAACACAATAAATCTCTTCCACTTCACAATTCTTTAGAAAAACAATTCGATTCATTTTCACCTGTGTTTCATTACCATGGCGAATGTTTATGTTAATGTGAATCTAAGAGTCTAATGGAATCCAGAGGAGCAGTTATGGGAACTGGAACAAGATTTGATAGCTGAGGGGTGATGGTATGCTATGAGGGGGCAGTGGGAGAGAATAAGGGAAGGAGGTGGTGTGAATTAATCACCAGGGGGCAGTGCTGAGAGCGGGGTGAGTCATTCCCAAGGAGAGTGACAGGACCAGATTTTAAAAATACATTTTCTTAAAACTCCAGCTGATTATTCCACTTCTAAACAGCTGCCATTTGTTCTACGCATCCATACAGGGATTCTAAATTGAAAGTGTATTGAATACAGTCGACACGATACACTGTAAACATGGGTGAACTGTATAGTGTTCGATTTCAATATATTATGGAATTTAAGCACATGTGATTTTCCTGTGCTAAAAGACTACTGATCATTTTATTTCATTCTGATCATTTTGCATAAAAAAAGAAACCCAACACATACTGCTGATAAATCGAACAATCCAAAACGTCCTGTACTGAATCTTTTACTGTTTGACTTTGTAAAACACTATCTTCAAGACTCACAGAGATAATATACACAGCTACGTGACTTGCATGAGGAAAGTAAGGCACACACAGTTCAGCATCCCAAACCACTCCGATCCCCCTCTTTGAGAACACTGAATGTGCTGACAATGGAGTGCCAGAGCAGTGAGGTCATTATTCTCCTTGTACTTGCTGTCTGTTTAAATAGAGAAATTCTGCCCTCTGCAGGAGCCTGGTTGCACCTTGGACATATACTGGCTTTGACTACTCCATGTACACATTGCATTTACTTTGACGGTATTTGGCAGACCTTATACCGCGACTATACAGCAACAACTGAGTAGTTGAGGATTAAGGGCCTTCCTCAGGGGCCCAGCAGTGGCAGCTTGGTGGTGCAGAGATTTGAACTTGTAACCTTCTGATAGAGAGTCCAATGTCTTAACCACTGAGCTACAACTTCCTCCTACTGCCTGATCTCTCTGTCTACTTTGCTGCCTCAGACAACACATGATCTTACAAACATTTGATGCTGAATGAATTGCAATGAACTGGTTGCATGTAATTCATACACATCTCATACCCGTGTAGTTAAACCATACATGCAACTGCAATTTACAGTTAGAAAATGTACAAAATCAGATTAATAACAAGCTGAAATTCCCCAGTACCTACATAATAATTACACATAATACTCTTTATCTTTAAAAAAAAAAAAATGACCAGTTTCTGTGTTGTTGATATACAAGTGTTGTCTTATTCAAAATAATAATAAAAATTATGATTCTAGAAGATCATACACATCTAATTAGCTTCTCCCGGTTAAACCTTACAGTCACGATAAACTCGTGTAAAGCCAAAAACACATTTATATTTACATTAAGTATATAGTAGCTTTTGAATTCATCTGTGACTTTGTGTACATATGTAGCAGTTACATTATAGTTAAATGTTTAGTTAAATTGATATTGGGGATAGCATGAAGTGAACAAATACCCTTCATAAATTGAACGGTACTGCATATTATATAACAACAGTTTCATTATGCAATTCACTACTGTTTTACAATTTGCAAACAAATTTGAATGATTTTTTTGTACAACACCATACTTAAGGAGATCTATCTGACACATGGACAATAAAAAAGTTATAAAAGAGAAAAATCTTAAAAATATCTTATAGCAAATATTGAAAGCACTGCAAATCTTGCCTAAAAAGATCAAACTACCTAAAACCTTAGTGTTTTTTTTGAGCAGTCAACCCAAAAATGTGTAGTTTTACTATTGTCTAATAGAATGCAAAGGCTCTTGGCAGCATATGGTGTCTCACTAGGACATGCAGATATACAGCAAACAACCACACAGCACAAATAAACCCTGTCCATCCAGTACACAAAGAGCTTTTACTCCAACATTAGGCACCCAATTAAAGCAGCCTGATTGAGGAAAAGGCCAAAATTTGGTGTACAGGGTTTGACTGATCTATTTTACAGATAAAAAAAAGTATGCATGTCTTTAAAAAAATGGAATGTGCATAAAGATACTAGCAATTTCACTCGTAATTCCTAGTCGTCATTTTTTAATAATAACACCTTTGATAGCTAATTATAGATGTATTACTTGTAAGTGTAAAATTCAATGTACATTCAATATTTAAAGTTTTTACTCCTATAGGTATGGCCACATTTCAGGCAGGACCCATAATAAATAAAATGAACATATAATTCATTAATTTATGCTTAACGTCTACCAGCAATAATATTGATAGGAACACTAAGCCAGTACCATTGACATTGCATTGAAACAAGGACATATTTGCTTCAAATACCTCAAGTCACCTTCATTGACTAGGCATGCATGTGAGAAGGACAAGTATGCCGTTGTGCATAATGCGGTTCGTTTTTCATACCACAGCATGGCTGAGATGATTGAATAAGATTTCACTGCAGTGTAATTGTAGTTGCTCAAAATACCTTTGTGAAACTCCAGCAAGCTCCACAGCAGGGTCTGGCATCTGTCACAGACCAGTACTTTAACCATAAACACCCACATACACACCCGTAATTGTATTAAAAAATTTTCCTAAGCTTTTGGGTTTTAATGTAAAAAGGAAACTGATAGTATTCAGCAGAAGGGGCAGAATCTATCCCATTAGGGTAAATTAACAACAAGCTGAAGATTGCAGGGAGTTGGGCAGAAAGTCAATAGTAAATGTCACTCTGAATACCCACAAGGAGCTGTTTACAAGAGTGATCATAAAACAACAAAAGACAACACTGAAAAGGAATCTAAGAAGAAATCACACATAATCTATTCCAATTATATTGACTTCCTCCATTAAAGATTGCTATTAGCTTCTAGCTGTTTGTTAGCAGCTTAGCCAAGATACTGAGTACTGAGGGCAAGCCAAATATGAACAGGTATTTTTCTTAACCCCCAGGCATTGTAGTTATTCTCTGACCCAGATTATCTCTGACAAATCATTATGTTAGCCAATAAAAGAAAAAAAAATGTTGAATCAAAATTGTGGATGTGAATGTATTGTGATCTTGCTGGGATCTAAAGACACATTCTGGTCTTGAATTATAGCCAGTGCATGTGTGAGCTCTGCGTAAGCTACTAACAGGACATTCGCTCATAATGACTGTATCAACACTGGTTTAACAAGAACCCTCATTCACTCCCAATTAATACAATTTTTTGAGTTTTTAAGTGTCACATATTAAAGAGATCTGAATAGGTACAAATGTACCTAATATGTATTATGCAATGTTGAAAGTAAGCCGTATAACTTACACATCTATTAAAGCTGAAAAAGGTACACAAAAATAAAGAAGATTAGAGTAAAAAAACCCAAACTAATAATTATATGGTTTACCTCTATGCTTTCATCTATTTTTTAAATGTCCTTGATAAATTGATCATCAGCAAGCAAAAGTTTTAACAGTTTGCTGGTTTGGATCATTCAGGTGGAAGGAAAGCCATCGGCAATGTTTTTAGAGAAGCAATTGTTATAAAGCCATTTTCAAACAAAAGAAAATCTCCAATTCTACAGTGAGGAAGGTTATTCACAAGTGGAAAACACTCAAGACCTCAAGTTGCCAATATGCCCAGAATAGGAGTCCCAGCATATTCACCACAAGGCCAGACAGTGCATCATTCAGAAAATGTGCAAAGAAAACAACATTATTTCATTTTAGATTCTACAGGCCACAGTTAAATACATGTTAAATGAAGTACAATTAAAAAAAAGACTTAACAAGTATGTTTTGTTTGGGAATGTTTTCAAGAGAAAGCCTCTTATCTCTTAAAAAAACATGGCAACATCACTTAAGTTTGCAAATTTACATCTAAACAAACCACAAGACTTCTGGAACAATATCTTTCAAACAGATGAGACCAAAGTAAAGATGACTGGTCAAATTGCACAGCGCTACATTCAGTGAAAACTAAACACAGCATATCAGGTCAAACACCTCATACCAAATGTAGGTTTTTGGTGCTAAAGTTTTCCACATTGTTTCTCCATTTTAACTTCTTCTTCTTCTTCTTCTTCTTTTGGCTGCTCCAATTATAGGTTGCCACAGCGGATCATCCTTCTCTAAACCCCACTGTCCTCTACATCTGCCTCTTTCACACCAACTACCTGCATGTACCTCCTTCACCACATCCATAAACCTCCTCCTTGGCCTTTCTCTTTTCCTCCTTCCTGGTGGCTCCATTCTCAGCATTCTCCTACCGAACCACACCACAACTTGCAACACATCCTTCCCAGCTCGGTCCCTCTGCCTGGCCAATCTGTATGAATCTTTTTCTCCTTCCTTAGTGTCCAACTTCACATACAGCTCCTCATATGCCTTTTCCTTGACTTTTGTCACATCCCTCTTCACCTGCTGACGCATCTGCTTGTACTCCTGCCTACATTTCTCATCACTCTGTCGATCCCAACTCTGCTTCGCCAACCTCTTTCTCCTTATGCTTTCCTGCACTTCCTCATTCCACCACCATGTCTTTTTGTCTTTCTTTCTATTTCCAGATGTCTCCCTTTCTAGCTGTCTCCCTTATCACTTCTGCAGTAGTTGCTCAATCATCCAGCACCTCTTCACCACCACAGAGCCCCTGTCTCCCTGAATCTCACACTATAGTCTTCCTCCTTCAGTTTCCACCATCTTATTCTTTTTTTTTAGATCTCACTCTCCTCCTCTGCTTCTTCACCTCCAAAGCATCCTACAGACTACCATCCGATGCTGTCTAGCTACACTGTCCCCTGTTCAGGTTGCATCTCCTACATAGAACATAGTCCAAATGTGTGCACCTCCACTTTTATACACCCTATGCTTCTGACAAATGACATGGTGTAATATGTCATGTGTTGGTTTTTAATTATTTCCTGATATGTAAATATGCAAAACCATTTAATTGTATGGTGTACTTTCATTTTCACATGAGTGCATATATATATATATATATATATATATATATATATATATATATATATATATATATATATATATATATATATATATATATATATATATATATGCAAATGGTATATATAGACACAGATGGTTTAGGTGCTGAAAGAGAGTGTGTATGAATTGACAGCAGCATCAATAAAGCTCTGTGTGGGATGACAATGACGCAACTATATTTGTCATTGGAAAGGTGTTTGTTTGTTTCTGCCCCTGCAGCATTAGAGGTGAATCAGATTATTATTTAATGTTCACCTGCTTTACAGAAACCATCTGCACATTTAATGAGGTAAAATTAAATGTAAAAATGATATGGGGAAATCATAAGATTTAACACCATTTTTTGATCGCATTATAGTCTTACATTCAATGCTGTATCAAATACCTGTATAATCATTTTAGTATTGGATGCATGTAGTAAGGTAAAGGAAACATGTTTGCTATGCCATATGTTAAGTTTGGAGAGGAACATAAAGCCACATGGCCTGCTCACATTCCCAGATTTGATCATCCCCATAATATCAGCCACACATCTGGCCTGTTCTTAACTTAGCCCCCTGTGGATGCAGATACGTGGATGCCTGGTAAACATCACACTCTTACTTAGCGCACACACAAACACACACACACACACACACACACACACACACACACACACACACACACACACACACACACACACACACACACACACACACACACACACACACAGTCACATGATACCATCAGATTAAAGGACAAATGTTGAAGCATTTTTTTTTTTGCATATAAACAGATCTCTAGTGTAAGTGTAACTTTTATTTTCTTTGTTGCACAAAATGTGGTTTTAGGCATAAGCATTTAACTCCAACAATTCCCCACCTCTTATTTGCCCTTAATAAAACCACCATTACCTCCTCCAATACAAGCTCCCTATCTTTAAACCCACTCAAGGTACATTCTCTCCTCTCCCCTTTCCCTCTCTATGTCTCTCCTTCCCGTTCCCTCTCCTCCCCCAGCTCATTTCTCACTCGGGACAGCTCTTTCGCCTTCCCACCTCTACAAAAGACAAGCGACCCACACGTTCTGTTCCTGTGTCTAGAGAAGAATACACTGCTACACTTTTTTTTACTCCCATCCCTTTTTATTATCTGCTTTCTTTTCTTTACCCTTCCCTTCCCGCCCCCTCCCTACACTATCACTGCACATCAGGATAGCCCCTTTAGTTCCTCCTCCTCACGTGCACAAGCACACTGTCATTCCTCAAATTTTCTCCTTCTCTCTCTCTCTCTCTCTCTCTCTCTCTCTCTCTCTCTCTCTCTCTCTCTCTCTCTCTCTCTCTCTCTCTCTCTCTCTGTGTCTCTCTCTCTCTCTCTTTCTCTCTCTCTCTCTTTCTCTCTCTCTCAGTCTCTACAGTCTTCTAAATATGCAGATTGGTTAATTCAGCTGCAGTCTTACTCCTGCAGCAAATGCAGCTGCAGCATTTTCCTAAGGCTGAGCCAGTCTATAAATGCTTACATTGGGGATTTTTTTTACAGGGAAGAATAAGGGGAAGGGGAGGGACAAATAGAGCATTAATTTTCAATCACATTGTAGCATACCATAGAAACAGGCTTTTCCAGAAGCTAAAGAAAACCTAAAAGCACTGATAGTAGAGCCAGATCTTAAGTAATGTCAGTGCTTTAGAGCATCACATGACCCTCAGTTAATATAAGGTGACTTTAATCTGACTAGCTGGCAACCAGTATATGCTTTGTATTTAAAAGTCTAAAAATATTGGGAGTTAAAAAAGCTTAAGTTAATTTTTTATTATAATGTCCACAATGTTAGCAAACACAACTAAACCAATTCTAACTACAAAAATATAAAGTCTCTAATAATGAATAAAGGAAATGTGAAAATTACCCAACCTTGGTATAATGTGCCAAAACAATGACCTAAATGCATGTAGGAATAAAATAAGTGGTATAATAAACCTTGCAGTAAGTGCTGTGTTAAACATGGAGTAGTGCGAGGTTTGATTGATAAGGCACTGGATTGTGAAATTGGGTGAGAATGAAGGCAAAGAACATTAAAAGGGAAGCTGAAATGGATGGAAGGACAGTAACAAAGATAACACAACAGGACTGAAGTCCAAAGAGCTAGTCCCTTATACATACATACATACATGCATACATATGGAAAGACAGAGAGAGAGAGAGAGAAATAGAGAGAGAGAAAGGGAGAGAGAGAGAGAGAGAGAGAGAGAGAGAGAGGGAGAGAGAGAGAAAGAGAGAAAAAGGAAAATAGAGGGAGACTCGATCAACTGCAGGCTTCTGTGATGCATTTGCCGTTGCTGCAGTTCTCTCTTGTCTCCTCCCTCGCCTGCCTTTCTGATGAGGCATGCAGCTTTCTGCAGCCTTTGCACTACCAACCAATTTCAGCCTCTCCATGTGTGTGAGTGCCGCTTGCCAACACAAGTGACAGCAGGAATGGGCACAATGCCAAAAAACATGACCTGACTCCAAACACAGAATTTTCTATTCACAACAGCAGCAGCAAAAACGGCAACAACCACAACAACACTTTATCATATATATATATATATATATATATATATATATATATATATATATATATATATATATATATATATATATATATATATATATATATATAAATAAAATAAAATAAAATAAAATAATGACCAGAATTAACAAACAAACTGTGACTACTCCAGAATGACATGATGCAATATTCAGACGTTTATAAAAAAAAATAAAAAATAAAAAAATAACCAAGAATTTCAGCTATGAACTCAAAATTACAAAATAAATCTAAAAAAGCCCAGTTAAATTTGGTGGTTCATGGTTTGCGCTTAGCCTTGGCTGTAACCTGGACAGACATCTGTACAATAATGGTTTGCAATTCTCTCTTCCATGAAGCAGAGCAAGTGGCAGTACTCTAGCATTCTCTCAGCCAGTATACGCCAACCCATTACTCTCATCCAATGTGTTGTGTTTTGACCCTGTCAGCAAATTTCTGCTTGTGTGTATGTGTGTGTGTTACAACAGGGTAGCTATTCTGATATATATGCATTCTAATTCTGCTTCACAACTACAATCTGTTGTATGCCCTCGTTTCATTAGGATCTTTTGTAAGTGCTTTTAAACCCTGACTAAGAAAAATACATTAATGAGCTCTTAAAAGAGGATACATGTGCACCCAGCTTTGTAAGACAAGCAGGTGTTGTGGGCAGAGTTAACACTGCTTAAGCCCCAGCATCAGTTTAAGCTAAATCCTTGTATTAAATTGAGCCTGCTATTAGACAATACATGAGTAGCCTGTTACCTGCCACACCAACAGTAACAAATTTAACAGAACATTGTCAAAAGATTTTCATTCCCAGGTAGACATATTCCAATTTAGTTGACACTATTAAGAATTGAGTCTCATTTAACAATACCAAATTAATATTATTTTACAATATCAAATTAATAACCTCCCATAAAAATATGATTATAGACCCTATTTAAACAGTAAATAAAATAAGTGATATATTTAATACAGCATGTACACGTTTTACATTGAACCCTTTTTTCATTCAAATGTTTCATGATCAATCTGTGGAACATATTTACATATGAATATACATGTACATGTAAAGGATAGCTGACTTTGCCGCATAATGTACACTACCATTTTATAGCCATACCATATTGATTTTTCAGCATGATTCGTTTGTATGTTTACACTGTTGTGCAAAGAATACAATGTTGACCAAATCTTCTACTAGATAAGAATTTTTTGTTATCTCTAATAAGTAATTATTTTAAAATGCATTTCCAATTTTATGCATATGTATGTCAGTAAAGAAGAATAATATATCATTTGAAGAGAAGTGAGATGTAAAAGCAGTTAATACAATGAAATGCTGCTGCAACTGTGTACTTTAAATTTGTAGCCAAAGTGAATATACATCGAATAAAAAAAGACAAATAAGAAGTATTGTTTTTTTTACATAATGTCCTTTGCCTGAATCTATACGTATTAACATATCTTAAGGGATACAAATCATAAGAAAAAAAAAAGGCACTTTTTCTATGTTGCCACACAGACGGTTTTAATTGCATGATGTGGGCACCATGGAGGATTTCGGTGCTTGATTTTTAACTCGGCGCATCAGTAAAACAAATGTTTAGTGATTAGAAATAATTTTTTGGTAGAGTTACATTTTTTTCATATCCAAGTAAAGAAAGGGCATCATGAATAAATGTGTTTTATATTTATTGATTTATATTTTTAATACAAATAATCAAACTGAAATACACACTGAATTAATTGCGTGCTAAAATTTGTGCAGTTCAAATGAATTTGCGTTAACACGTTATTAATGTGCTAATTTTGACAGCCCCCAAATTTTTTTTTTATATAAATAAATAAATAAATAAATGAATAAATAAATAAATAAATAAATAAATAAATAAATAAATAAATATATATATATATATATATATATATATATATATATATATATATATATATATATATATATATATATATATATATATATATATATATATATATATATATAAGCTACTTTCAGCTCTTTCAACAAGAAAAGGCCCCAAACCACAGCAGGCTTTCCCAGTGTATCATTTTATAAGCCTGAAAATAAGAGGGTACTATGACTACAGCGGTAGTAATGTCTACATAGACAATACTTAAACACACAGTGTAACTTCTATAGGTATCAAACAGGGTTATGGGTCTGTAAACTTTAAACAGGCATGAGTAACCTGGACTGCTGTCTAATCCCGTTCTGATCCACACAAATATAGGGACAAGACAGTGCGGTCATGCAAAGAAAATCTCTTACACCTGCAACAGACAAGATTTTAAATTCCAGCAGCCCAAATGAGAGCTGGATGACTCAAAGCCTTTAAACAGTGTCCCTGATAACAATGCCACAGAGTTTCCACAAAACACCTAAGAAGAGAACAATAATCTGTGTGTAATCATGAAACATCTGATTGGAGTAGAATGCAACGATCCACAGGACAATCAGATGTTATGTTAAACAAGATTGCATAAATAATCTATCACGCATTTCAATCGTCTACACAAACAGCACATGCTGGTTGCATTAAGCATTTATAGTACATAATTGATGAAAGACTTCATCAGAGCTGTAACCATTGTTTTTGAACGAACCTCAAAGAGCTTATCAAAAAGTCATGAGGACAGTGTGGGAGGGACGGGGTTGGATTCATTCCAGTTTAAAGCAAATTAAGTTGTAAATAAAAGGTACAAATGCTTTCTACAGCCTGAAAACTTTAGCTTTTGTAAATTTTTATGTAAATTTAAACCGCCCACACACACACACACACACACACACACACATAAATATATAATGTGTGTGTGTGTGTGTGTGTGTGTGTGTGTGTGTGTGTGTGTGTGTGTGTGTGTGTGTGTGTGTATATACAGTATATGTGTGTGTGTGATTGTGTGTAACTGTGGCTATGTTTAGTACAATAACAAATAGCCCTTAGAAATATAATTTTATTGAATGATTTTCGGTCTCTTGTATGTATGATTATATATTTGTATTATTTTTCATCTATACAGCATGTGGTGAGTACATCTTTAAATAAGCTAATTCAAAAATGTGAGTCACATACATTTAAGCCTATCCTTTCTCTACTATTACAAACACACACACACACACACACACACACACACACACACACACACACACACACACACACACACACACACACACACACACACACACAGCCACAGCCACACACACACACAAACACACACACACAAACACACACATATGCCTCCACACACCCACACACTGAAATTATTGCTCTCAATGCAGTCCTTAACTCACGTTGGAGTCTAGTAGGTCGATACTGTCCAGGCTCTTGCTGCGGTGGATTCGGCCCTTGATTCTACGCAGCGAGGGTTTGCCGTGCGCTGAGTCTTCTGAATCACCCAGTAGAGAGATAGTATCTGGGGTTGCAATGAATCCGTGGATCCTAGGGTAGTACCTAGATATTAAAGAAAGAGAAGCACAAGATTTCATATTCAGAACTTCTCCTGAATTCACTGAATGCACTTATCTATAATCCAGTCAAAGAATTGATGGTTAATGCAGTGGTGAAGAACTTACACAGCTGGCCCGTATTTATCTTTTTCGTGTTTGGGGAAAATCCTGGGATTTGAGCACAACAAGGAAAAGAAAGAAAGAGATGTCAGTATTCAGAAAAAACACATTGTGACAGAAGACATATTTAGGTACTGATTTAAAGCATATGTGTTTGCTAAAGTAGGTTCCTCTTTCAGTGTCATATCATTTATGGAGTATTTTCAAATGAAGCACATAGTAGAATATATTTGGTATTTAAAATGGATCATATCACAAATAAATTTTACATATACTGTATTGTACAATGCCAATACATTTTATATAGCAGTACAGTCTTCTTCTTCTTTCGGCATCTCCCATTATTGGTCGCCACATCGGTTCATTCGTCTCCATACCCCCCGTCCACTACATCTGCCTCTTTCAACCCAACTACCTGCATGTCTTCCCTCACCACATCTATAAACCTCCTCCTTGGTCTTCCTCTTTTCCTCCTTCCTGATGGCTCCATCCTCAGCATTCTCTTACCGATATAACCCATGTCCCTCCACTGCACATGTCCAAACTATCTCAATCTCACCTCCCTCACCTTGTCTCCAAAACGTCCTACATGTGATGTCCCTCTAATAAACTCATTTCTAATCCTGTCCATCTTTGTCACTCCCAACGAAAACCTCAACATCTTCAGCTCTGCTACCTCCAGCTCCACCTCCTGTCTTTTACTCAATGCCACTCTTCACCCTGCACTCTTTTCTTAACTTCCCTAACACACATTGCATTACTTTGCACTGTTGACCCCAGGTACCTGACCTCCTCTACCTTCTCCACCTCTTCTCCCTGCAACCGCACCACTCCACTGCCCTCCCTCTCATTCACACACATCTACTCTGTCTTACTACTACTGACTTTCATTCCCCTTCTCTCCAGCGTGTACCTCCACCTCTCCAGGCTCATCTCAACCTGCTCCCTACTCTCACCACAAATAACAATATCATCCGCAAACATCATAGTACACGGAGACTCCTGTCTGACTCAGAGCTGATCCTTGATGCAGTCCAACCTCCACCTTGAACCAGTCTGTTGTTTCTACTGCACACTTCATTGCTGTCACACTGTCCTCATACATGTCCTGCACCACCCTCACATACTTCTCTGACACACCTGACTTCCTCGGACAATACTACAACTCCTCTCTTAGCACGCTGTTGTACGCTTTCTCTAAATCCACAAATACACAATGCAACTCCTTCTGACCTTCTCTATACTTCTCCATCAACATTCTCAAAGCAAATAAGGCATCTGTGGTGCTCTTCCTCGGCATGAAACCATACTGTTGCTCACAGATGGTCACCTCTTTTCTCAGCCTTGCCTTCACTACTCTTTCCCATAACTTCATGGTGTGACTGATCAACTTAATTCCCCTGTAGTTACTGCAGGTTTGCACATCTCCCTTATGCTTAAAGATCTGTACCAGCACACTCCTTCTCCATTTCTCAGTCAATATATAGCAGTACAGTAGTGTTAATAAAAAATAGTGCTAATAAAAAAAAATAAAAAAACTTCTCATTTATCTAAACCTACTCTATATAATTTTGCGATATTATTCCTTTATATATATATATATATATATATATATATATATATATATATATATATATATATATATATATATATATATTTTTTTTTTTTTTTATTTTTTTTTTTTTTGTTTTGTTTTGTGAAACAGTGTATAATCATACAAGGTTTTCTCTATATAGGATTTATTCACAGATTGCTCCAGTTGTCTAATCTAAATTTGTAACATTTAATTTATAGTTTCTGACTTATAATTAAGTGGAATTAAAAAAATAATAATGTGGTCATTTTAGCAACCCCAGCTCATAGCAACACTCCTATCATCAAAACTGTAAATATTTTAAACCAGTTATCAGGTAGGAACAATAAAATACATTGTCCTTTATCCACCCCTGTATGAAAAGTTCCACTTTTTAGAAAAAAAACATCTAATTAAAGTTTTCAAGGAGGCCAAAACCTGGTGATAGTTTCATGTTATTAGTAAACTGCAGAGTGCTCACACACTATTATTGTTCACATTAATAACAAACAGTCATTATATCATAAATAGTGTAAGCATCACTGGCAAATTAAAATGACATAACGTCCTCCAGCAATGTCAGTTTACACCTCGTGCCTCAGACGCCTCCAGGAAAACCAAACAAACCTGTGGCACTTACTGTTCAAAGGCCCAAAAGTGGCAATAACACATTTGTTTCTTACCTTAATCCCACACAATCATTGGAATTTGTTTATTAAATTCTAATCAATAATTCATGTCACACCTGGTCTGTTTTAAAGCATCTCATTGAGTAAACATCAGCAGAATTGTCGTAAAAGTTTTCTAAATCACCCATTTCAGCCTCAAACGGTCATTTTCACCATCATAGGAACCCAGACACAGAGGAGAAGTAGGATTCATTGGAAACACACAATATATTATAAATAGCATAAAGGAATATAGAATTGGTAAATTCTGATTCTGCAGATGCAGTGATACTATTCCAAAATCACTGTAAGTATTTATATAGAAAAATAAAACCATTTGAAAGTTTATCTAGTACATAAAAGAGATTGCACCGTATATACATTCTTTGCCAGGCCTAATAAAATACACTCTGTCTTTTAACACCATAAACTCCCAGGACCTGTCTAACTGCACACCTGTCCTATAATTGATACTGCAGTTATTAAGTATGTCATAGCTGAATATAATGCCGTTTCATATTGTTTAAGATAATATGTAATGACTTTAAAAAGATGCATGCTAATGTTTCTTTTGTAAAGGTGTGAATGCAAACCAAAAATGATAAGAAAGATTTAGCAACACTTATATACAGAATTCCAGATTTAAAGTGCAAAGCTCAGATCTATTACCTAATTTTTTGGTATTTTGTCACATTAAGTGTCTTTTATTGTCACCTTGTTTTAGTATACAGGCCAAGGGAATCAATTTTACATGGCAGATTGTGTGATCAACTGCGATGCTATGTGGGATTTCTAGCCAGAAAATTAAAAAGGATTTTAAGTGCATTTTAAAAGCCTCAGCTATGCTATAATCTGGGGTGTAAAAATAGTAAAAATGGAGAAGACCTGAAGAACTAGGGAAAGATGAAAACGAGGACAGAAAGTCTGTTAGAAGAAAGGAAAAGGTTAAGCTAAAGAAAATGGAAAACAGAGTGACCTTCAGTTCACCTCTATCAGGCATACGTGCTATAAGCCTCTGGGAAAAGACTAGTGGGGAATCATGGAATAGCAGCCCACTTTATATTCTGAATGAGGTGGTGATATTAATAACAACATATAGAAAAATGTGTTCTCCAGATTAATCCTAGTGCACAGACACCGCCAGGACAATGACATATTTGTCCAATCAATGGTAAGCAAATGCCTAATGTAATGAAAGCACAAACAAAAACCAAGAGGCAGTCAGTAAGGACGTGTAGTGGCTCATACATACAGCCACGCAACTTCTTCTTATATATGCCTTACACAGGCATCAGGTATAATTAGCTTGAACAATAATGGGGGCTGCTTAAAGAGCAAGTCAGTGCATACTATACAGCTACAGAAAAGGCTGATCATCACACTCTCTTACATATACTGCCATCAGCACTGAATCTATAGGAATTATCACAAGAATCATTGTAACTCTAGATACAGAACAGTGAAACCCAGAGGGTACATCTGTTTAAGAGAAGGACGTTGTGAAGCAGTGCAAACGTGTATTCAAATGTGCTGAACAGGAAGGCAGGTCTGTTAATATTCTGTTCACCTACAGTTGACTTCAGTTTAGTTGGTCTAAGTTTAAAGAAGTGTATGCCAGGTTTAAGTGAAAACAGAGGATAATTGCAGAGGATGAAAAGATGTCAAAGTTTTGGATAATGACTGCATACTGAGTGTTGGTGATTTACACACTAATGAAAGGATGTACTGTAATCGAGAATGGAGAAATATAAAATGTTAAATTGCTAATATATGAGATCACACAAACAAACACATGTAAATACACAATCACAGACATATACACAATAACGGAGACACACTTTCATAAACGAGTGTGTAAATTCTAAAAATGAGTGTGCAAGTTCAATATGCTAGGTTACAGCAAATCTCCGGGATAGTTTTTCTGGGAGAAGGAACATCTGCTGTGTTATTATGTCTCAGGGAAAGGCTTCATTCTGACATTTGTGTTCTGTTTCTTTTTTTTTTTTTTTTTTTTTTTACTATCCTCTACAGGAAATGCTGAGGCTTTCGAAAAGCCATTTTCACTAAATGCACTGCTCCAGAACCCACTGGACAGACATGGATAAAATGTTTTAAATATACATAACATAACTACAATTTATAGATTTCACATAGCATTTCTAAATTTTCACTATATTCATTGCTAAAATGCTCATTTTCATCGAGGGCGCTACACATGATATCTGTCTTAAGCTGACATTCTGAGGTAAGTTCCTGTGTCTTTATATGGCTACCCTCTTTTCTGATACGCTTCACTTCCTCCATCAGGAGACTCCTCCTGTGTGTACATCCTTTACCTCTTTTCCAGGTTGGACGTTCTGAGGTCCTCAGGTAGAAAGTGGACAGATATAAAACCCCAGGCAGAGAGGCTCACCTAGGAACAAACCGAATGTAGCAACTCAAAGTGGAGAAATTAAGTGTTCTCTGGTGGAGATTTCAAATAACTCATAACTCAATTTCATTCATTACGCTGAAATTAACTATGAGCTAAAATGAGTGCCTCGTGCTTGTCTGTTAACAACCCCACTTAAACAGTATCAATTTAAAATCCATTAGTTCTTGACTGTCTTTAGCTACAACTTTTTGTTTTGTTTAGAATGTCCAACTGCTTTTACAAACATACATAAACAGTAAGTGGAGGGATTTTCAACAATTTATATTTTGCAACCTATGACTAATTAAAAACATGCAAAGTACCAGTAACTGATCAGTGTGTTTCTCCGGATTTTACATTTACAGCATTTTGCATACAACCATAGTCCATATAGTCCATAGTCCATAGTCTAGAGTGACTTATAACTTATACAACCAAGCTGGTGAGAGTTTAGGGCTTTGCTAAAAGGCCCAGCGGTGGCATCTTGGTGGCGATGGGATTTAAACTCACAACCTTTCAATCCAAAGCCCAACACCTTAACCACTGAGCTTCCACTTCACATGTCTGGATTCTCTGTTGGCTTTATGCACTTCCTCATCACCTCTGATTTTTTTGCTTTAAGGTGTTTGTCATGTTAGCAACCTCAGCTTGACTGGTTGATGTTTATTGACTAATGTTTCAGCAAATCTGGTGCCTAAAGAAAATAACATTGGTGGGAGGTTGTTTTTTTTATTTATTTTAGAATTACTTCATACATATATTAGGGTTTCACTATTTTTTAAGGAAACACAAAATAGCAATGCAATGTATAAGAAGTCAGAAAACCGAAAGTGTTTACACTTTTAATTCGAATTAATTATTTGCCCCTGATTGCTTTAGCTCAACAAGGAGCATTTAAAAACGCACAAATTGAAAGACCTATAGGTTTTTATTGTATGCTAAATTTGTTAATGCTTAACGTCACCATACCCTGTATCATCGACTTCCAAACCTAAGCAAGCAATAGGCTTCAGTGTTTTTTTGTTGTAGTGATCTGAAAATATCTTGACACTGATAAGCATCTTCTTCTTAAGGTGAAACCATGATGGAAGGTCACAGACCTTATGAACAGATTTCCAATTTGTGACAATGTTTTTTAGAAATTCTTTAATACTTAAATAATATTACGTTTTTTAGATGAGTCTGATTTTTTTTTTTTATAACTATTAATTAAAATTTCTGGTTGTAGTGTGAATTCATCTAGTGTGTGGAAAAGGACATTTATAGTATGGTCATAAGGGGAGATTCTGAATAGTGTATATAAATAGTTTAAATTTGTAAGAAGATGTAACATGTTCAATACTAAAATGTGGGAAAAATGTCTAGACCGATATTACAAATGACAAGACTACAGCAAGGTAATAAAAAAAATCTTTTGAAAAGGTTGCATGTGTTCCTGTATTTAAATAGGTCATACATTTAAGTACACTTACTGTTTATAAGTAAAATATTAAATGTACTCTGATGTAGTGTATGTGGATTATTTCTTTCTAGTAAACACGTCATCCATTTTGAAGCAGAGCCTACAAAGATCTTGGGGGCATATACTGACGATGAATTAACAACCCTGTTATCTTTTAAACCAAAGTGTAATCCTGTTTGGATTATCGCCCTACACACAGAGAAAGAGAGGTCTCAGACCATTCGTACTTAACGAAGAGCGCTAGTGAAAAATTAGGTGCACAAACGCTAAAGCTGAGCAAATGAATCTTAAAGAGGCAGATAGCATGAGACACAGACAAATGTGGTATGGTAACGAATAGGTGAAAGCACAGTGGATGTAAAGTGATACAGGTTGGAAACACTACATAATGGTGAAGAAGTGACACACAAGAAGCACATATTAATGTAACTGCCTTTTTTATTTGGAACATTTGAGGACATTCACATAGCAATGGAAAGGGTAGATCGATGGTGTTGGTCACAGGGCAGTGGTTTATGAATGAAGTGAGAAGAAAGCAGGTGAGGAGGAAGAAAATGGGACAAAAAAAGCATGCACAAAAACATAAAAACAGCATGACATCATAGTAAAAGAATAATACTGTAGGTCCAGTGTGATTAATGTGATGCAGCATCAGGACCAGCTCTACATTAATACATGAGAGGACAGGAGTCTTGAATTTCCGTCATGCTGGTCCAGTTATTGACTAGTATATACACTAGGTTTTAATCAACACTGGATTTTGTTACATACACACACACACACACACACACGTTCTACAAAGTATTCCTGCTTGTTATAGTGTACCCATTACAACCCAGTGAAAGTGGCCATATATTTGTGCTTGCCACTGAAACTGAGTCTCTGTCTGTGCTTCCTTAGAAAAAAAAGTAGTGTGTGTATAGCAGCCTAAAGTCCCATCCTTCCCCCCGCCTTCTCTGTCCTTTTTTTCCCCTTTAACCCACCAACCTATAGGGTGCATGGCCACCCGCACTGAGTCTCATACTCACCACATATGCTTTCTCGGCGGCAGACTACGTTCTCGGTTGATGGCTGTCACACCTAAGGCCAGCTGCATAACAGTTATGTATTTCTGATAGTTCACCATGGTATTTGCTCGCTGCCTTAGCAAACAAACAAAAAAGAAGAAAAAAAACAAGGAAAAGACGAAAAAAAAAAATCCGAACCAAAAAAAAAGCACAGGTACCGCTAGATCTGCGCTTTCCTTCCTATTCTCTGGCGTCCGCTCCTGGCGCGTCTTCCTCGTTCAGCATCAGCATCAGCATCATCATCATCATCATCATCTTCATCATCATCATCATCAGCAGCAGCATCACAGCGCCATTTCGAGCGCGACTGATCTGACAGGACAAACACTCCTCGAGGAGGAGACGAACCAGAGGAGCCATCAGATTCTCCACCGAATCTCCTCACTCTCTCGCGCGCTCTCTCTCTCTCTCTCTCTCTCTCTCTCTCTCTCTCTCTCTCTCTCTCTCTCTCTCTCTCACACGGCCGTGGGGATATGCGCGCGCGCGCGCGTACACACACACACACACACACACACACACACACACACACCGCCACTGCGCTCGGTATCAGCCGGAAATGCACATTTTGGTCTCCTCCTCCTCCTCGTCCTCCTCCTCCTCCTCTCGCCACGCGCGCGCCACTCGGCTTAAAGCGCTCCGCCTCAAGCGCCTGCTTTTCTCCGCAGCGTCCAAGCGTCCGTCCACAAACCGATGCTCTGTGTGTGTGTGTGTGTGTGTGTGTG
The DNA here is from genome assembly GCF_946808225.1 of Silurus aristotelis. Taxonomy (NCBI): domain Eukaryota; kingdom Metazoa; phylum Chordata; class Actinopteri; order Siluriformes; family Siluridae; genus Silurus; species Silurus aristotelis. The sequence goes on from NC_139580.1 coordinate 20,865,862, forward strand.
TGTGTGTGTGTGTGTGTGGTTGCACGACAAGGGGAGGGGGAGCGGAAAACCCACTAATGAATAAAAGCAGCACTACCTTAAGTACCTTAAGAGTAAAGCGTGTGTGTGTTTCTTAGGATTAGTAACGTCCCTGTATTAAATCTTAAAGGAATATTCCTATTATTGATTACTATGAAATCAAAACATGTTTAATTAACCATATTTTTGCATAGACCAAGGGTAAGGGTGGAAAAACTGAATCCTCTATACTGCTAACATTTCTATCATGGTACCAGTGGGTATTAATGAGTATGACAATTCTGTACAACATATACCATGACCTTCATTGCAATCCGAAATTAATCCACCTAAACACTGACTGTGTAGTGATAAATACACATCATACAAACAAAAAACAAAGCTGAAACTTGTCACAATGTTCCTCTGTGAAATCGTGGCAGAAACTTTTCCCACACTAGCAAAACAGTTACAATTACTTCCATTTACATGTCAATTCTTTAATATTTTTTTACTTTCCAGGAGTAATCCAACATAATTTGAAGTAATTAAGAGATCTTTTCCTAGTGAAATCTTCGAACAGAAAGATTAGAATGATTTACAGAAGCGTATTTCATTAATGTTGATTGTTGCTGCAACACAAAAAAAAAATCATTAGATTTTCAACGTGACTTATTTCCTTAGTGGAGAATAAACTAGTTTTAAATAGGTCTATTATCTGAATACACTTTAGTTCAATTTGTACCATATCTTATGGTATATGATATAAATAGCAGCACAATATTATAAGTATATGAAATGTAGAAGTCCTCCTTAGCATGGCACAGAGTTTGGAGGTGCTGGTAGATTCTTAATGTTAGAAGCCTTATCTCTCTCCAATGGAGAACTGCTTTAAACAGACCCTTTTCTTTAGGAATGCTGTGTCTCCTGCAAGCTAACTCCTTGGCCTCTTTTGCTAAGACTAGATTTATTGTATTTAAGGTCTAGACATAGCCTGATAACCCACTTCTGAAAATCCCATAGCTTCTGCAGGCCTAGGGGATTTACCGCTGCGGCTGCTGTCATAAGTTGACGTGTACTGTGCTAGGTGGCTCGGCTGAATCTGATAAGCAAGCATAATAATATCTGGCACACATCAGGCTAGCAATGTAGCTTAAGTTTCACCCTCTCGAAGATTGGATAATAACAACTGTCTTCCTTTTGGAAATTTGAATATTTTGAACCTCTGGTTTATAGAATGACATATTTATAATAATTGCACCACTCTTCAATATAGACCAAAGTTCTTGGATCATAGCCAAGGTAATGGGGCCTGATATTGATGAGGCCCAAAGCTGCAGAAATGTTTTGGACCAGTGGCTGCAATTTGTACAGTATCTCTTCAGGAGCCAGCAATTCGATGTAGTTGCTTTCTAACAAACTACACTCTAGAGACATTTAGATACCTACAAGAGGTCTTACAGTATGACTGTCTGCCTTATAGTTTGTGGGAGACATCTCCTTATGTTTTTTAAATGCATAACTAAGTTATAATGACCTAACAGTATAATAACGACACTTTCGCTTTGTGGATCTGTACCCAGCACTCTTATAGCTTAGGTTCCATTGACATCTGATCTAAAGAAAGACCCTGGCACACAGGGCAGATTTTACAGGGTTAATTTGAATATATCTGTTATCCAGCATTAACCAAGTTGGCATAGAGTCACCCTATATAATGGCCTAGGTGTCCCACTTGTAGGAACGAGCTATTCTTTCCGTGTGAATTGGAAGAATTGAACCAATGCTAGCAGTAAAATGATGAAACATCGCTGCTATGTGCTGCATATGATCAATATTGATCATATGCAGCACATACTGTAGCCTACATAGATTTCATTAAGAACTGCTTCTGAACTGGATCTTTAAAATATTCAACTCAGAGGCCAACTCTATCTTAAAGATCTTCTCCATACAATGTTTGACTTCTATTATTTCTTATTATTTATTTTGGCTTGTAAAAGTTTTGCTTGTAATATCTTAAATATTTTACAGACTACAAAGCAGCTCCTTCCTGGGCTCAGGGCCTGTGTCAAAAACGTTACTAGTGACCTCTTATTACATAAAAAAAAAGGAAGGTTTTGTGTTCTTCTTTAGGGCTTTTGCGGTTTTTTTTATATTTATACTCCCCATGGGTCTACTTATGGGTCTACTTATTCATAAAAATGTTATCAACCTAGCCTTGTGTCTTTTAGCCAAACCAGACATAAGTTTAATAAACTTGGGGATTGTGTAAAGGACATTAGACACTGGATGACAAGTATTTAATTAATTATGACAGACCACAGAAATAAATGTTCCCGATTATGTATGAGCTCTTTAATTGTAACAGGCCACAGACAAGACAAGCTTGGTGTGATTAGAGAGCCTCTTTATAGCATAGCCCCTTTTTATCCCAAATACATTGCTTAACAAATAAAGCTCCACTACTGTATAGAAGATTACACTCATTTTAAAGTAAAGACTGAACTCAGATTCTGAAAGTAGGTTACTTGCAGCCATATCAGTAGTAATAAACTGGTGAGCAGCTCACTCAATATTGCATCCAAGGTTAAGTGAATGAAAGCTAAATAGTGTATTATTTACAATATTTTTAGTCATATTTCATTTGAAGACTAAAAGAAATTAAATTGAAAATAGGTTTATTAAAAAATATGTGGCTGGTAATCTGTCTGCGTTTTTATTGCTATGGTTTACTTAGATACAGTAGACATACAACTTTGTATAAAATCAATAATGTCTGCAAATGTACATATTTAAAATAAGTTCTAATCCAAGAAGATTCACACATTTAAACAGGACTTTTTGGTCTTATGTGTTTATAAAAAAACTAAAAGTTTTCTGCATTATATGTAACCTTTGCTGTTATTAATAATGTATCGTTTTCACTGGTTATAAATTTATCACCAAATTGGTAACAGTTCTTGGTAACATTCTTTAATAGACTACCAGTGATTATCAGGTTCAGTCTATTCAGTACACAGCCTCAAATATATTTTGCCTTTACATGTGGCTACCATTGTTCTGCTGCTTAAAATATTCAGAGTGGAAGCAGTTACACAAAGATAGCTTATTCTTTAAAATAATGCTCGTGCTAATGACTGGAAAATATTACAAACTGATACGAATGATGAATGCTACCTAAGAAATCAATCCTGCAGCAGACATTTAGCTGAATCTGTGTCTATAAGTGGCAAATTGTCATTTGTTGGCTTAAGAGCTGAAGCTGAAAGTATTGGATGGGAACATTAAACAGAAATAGTTCATGCTGAATCTATTTCAAGGGTGAGTGTAATTAGGCTTGTGACGTCAAGCTATATCCGTCTGCAAGCATATGGCCTAGAATTTTACATCACCCAATCAATAGAGAATTAAAAAAAAAACTTTTTGGCCACGACAAATGGGATTATACAATAATTACTGCAGGTAGTCGAAGTAATTACTTCATAGGTGTCTGAGCACAATCTTAAAGATATGCTAATATGCAGCTGTGCCATTATTACACTATTAAACTTTATACCTTAAATGAATCTTGAAAACTTTAAAGCCATTTCCTATTATTATGTGTAATCAGTTTGTACCTAAAATCATATGCTTCACAAATGACACATTATCTTGTATATAACTGTATATAATATATAACTGTCTTGTTTGATTTTTTTTATTTTTAGTCAAAGAAAAAAATGTGCAAAAGCCTTAGTGTTGAATTTAAAACTGTCAATATTTATTCAGCCCTTTGGCTTTTCAATGCTAATCCATTACTATATATATACACATACATATACACTAACATTGTAAGTGCTTGGGTGTGTCAAGTCAAGTCAAGTCAAGTTTATTTGTATAGTGCTTTTCACAACAGACATTGTCTCAAAGCAGCTTTACAGAAAACAACAGTGAAGGTGAATGGTGTGAGAGAAAGTGGGCTGCTGAAGCCCAGGCACAGAAAATGTGTGTGTATATATCATGGTGCTTAGACAGCACTAGGTCACAAGCAATGTTCCTGCTGCAGTCTGAGGATCTAATGTATTTTCTCATTCGTGAACACTTTCTACTGCAGCACCAGGTCTGCCCATTACAGTACTCAACAGAGGCACGCACATGCAGACACAGAGACACACACAAACACACGCACACACATCCACATGAACACACACTTCACTAACCAAAAATAATTTTTTTTGCTTTTTACATTTTTCCAAATAAGAAGTGTTATCCTTGAAGTTACAAAAACTTTGACTACAATTATTAGTAGGATCTTTGCTAAAAAAAAAAAAAAAAAATAAGAACAGGCATGAAAATGCCTAAACAGACTAATAGAATCTGTATTTGTTGCTGTAAGCAGGTATGGTGTATTGTATGCAGGATTGTTGGAGTCAGACTGGATAGTTAAGGAGAAGCTGTTTCTGCCGCAAATGTTTGTCTTTATTGAATTTCTAGTTGCTTACATATAGTATTAAGCAGCAAGGTTTCACTTTTCTTACTGAAATGTGTGTAAACATACACTAACACTATTTTTATTTATTTATTAATTTGTAGCATACTCACATTTTTGTCTGATTCCCTAATATCACATGGAAATCATTCACAGTGTGTTAAATAGGACAAGTGCACAACGTCCTTCTTCCCATGGCCTATCTCTGCTCTGTGCTTTCCTATGTGAAGAAAAAAAAAAAAACAGATCAGGAATCGTTTGTAGGGCTCGAAGCCGATTCCCTGAGGTGAAAGCTGGACCTGAGCCTTAAGCATCTTCTCCAGCTGGAACAGTGTGATTTATGACTTTTTGCACTGAACAAAGGAGATGCCAGGAAGGTCCTCTCCACATGAGTACACTGCACCAGTAGAGAACGCAATCATGCATGGCCACATGATAATATATCACATACATTCTAACGCGCACACACACTTCCATGCGCAACGCACATACACACGCAAACACTAGTCACACTTCATTGCTGTCGCATTGCTCTATCTCGATCTATGCTCTGAGGTGAGTCATCAGAGTGGAGCACAACCTATCTCTCTCTCTTTCCTTGTCTCTCTCTCTCTTTGGACATCCCTCTCTCTTCTTTACTTTAAAAAAAAAAAAAAGGCAGTCCAGGACTTCAGCCTAGTTATTTTTAAGAAGGAGCTGAATTCTGAAAGCAGACATCCACTGTGTATAAAGGAGTGTATAAGGCTCAAGAGTGAATGTGGATAACGGCTTTCTGGCTTTGGCTTTTTTGGCTTTGGCTATTTTCCAGCCCCGATAAAACTCTTTATTTTGAGGCCTATATAAACATATGGACACACACACACACACACACACACACACACACACACACACACACACACACACACACACACACACACACACACATATACACACATTTAGGCATGCATGTTACACTGCACATAAACAAGCCTTCAAACACTCATATGCACACACAATGCCACTGTAAGTCAACACACATTCACCAAGGTCACAAGCAGTCTATGATATAATATAACAGAAAATACACTCTTTCTTTCTTCAGGGAATAAAAATACAAAAGCAAATCCTCAAACCCAATAAATGGTCAAAGACATATTCACAATAATGCATCCAGTATTTCCAAAGCAAAAATGAATGTTGAGGTAAGCAACCTTTTAATGGTGATGTAAGCAAGTGTTCAGGACTAAGGGCACATTTTTAAATGGCCTTGATAACAGGATGACTCTGTGGTTCATAGGACTAAAAGTAGAATTTAATCAAATCATAGATGTAATCAGTTAAACGAGGCCCATCTGCCATGCCACAAAGAGCCGCTGGGCTTACTTTGAAAACCATAATTACTTTTGCATCACTCTCACAGCCATTTCATTTAAAGCTAGTTAATAACCCAGTAGGTGTTTAGTCCCTTGGTACATGAAACTAAAGGTAGAATGAAAATGCTGAAGGTGCCTAGTGATTATTATTTATTTACATTCCCAGTTTATGTTGAAAACACCATTAAATAAATGCTATAAATAATGCCTATAAATAATATAAGATATCAAATAAAAAGTAGAGTCAAATAGGAGAATCAAACATGTAAGAGACATAATAATTATCTGGAATCTTCTCAAACTAAATCTCTTCATGCATCATCTTTAATTCCATTTGACAGTAAACACAAATATTAACTTATATCAGCCTAATTCTTGCAATTATCTAATTAGCCAGTCCTTATTATTGCAACACATATATAGGTTATATTTCTAGAATTCACTTAGAACCGAGAGGACAGAAAGCTAAGACTGCAATGTGCACAGATTTAACAAAACAGGACAGTTGAAGCATGGAAATAGGCCTATTTCAAGGAAACAGTATTTCTAAGTCACACAGATGGTTGGGTCATAGTTTGGTGCCAGCAGCATGAATCCACCTGCTATGTGTCAGCAGTTCAGTCTGGTGACGAGGGTAAAATAATGGGATGGGGTTTTTTGGCACACTTCGGTGCATCTATTCACCGCCACAATTTCCCTTCTTTTACTGGCTACCTCTAGCATGATAATGCACTGTGTCACAAACAAAAGTTGTCTGAAACTGATTTTATGCAGGTCACAAAGATTTCATTCACGTAAACATGGAGCAGAATCTCAGAGTACCATTTGCAATGTTTTGTGCAATCCTTGCTACAATGAATTGAAGCTGAGAGCAAAGGGAGGCCCTACCAAATATTAGTGCATTAAAAAACAAGTTGGTGTACAGTAAAACATATACTGTAAATACTTGGCCCATATCCATTGACCACACAATTGGTGTACGTTATTATGTTGCCGTTTAATTAGGGATGTCATCATGTTGGGATCCGTTCCAAGAACAATTCTAATCGAATTCGTTTTACAGCATAAGGAGTTATGTCTTACCGTGTATCAAAAAGGGGATCCGTATTCAAAAGGGGATAGCAAACTCTACTGCTTTCCTTGGAAAAGACATCTTCCTGATTGTGAGATGGCATATTCTGTCCCTGCTTTTTATTTTGTTCAGCTGACCCATCTATAAAGGACAAATAATTGGTAAGGAGTTCATTAAAATGAATCATATATCATTAAGTTATAGCCATGGATAATGGATAATATTTTACATTACAAATGAAAATATTGCTTTGAATCATGTTTCTATGGATATACACTGGAACTATATACTGTTTACTTTTTTTCATACCTTTATGAGTACATTTTTCTACATTGCGCATGGTTTTTGGCATTCATGGCTTTATCCGAGTTCAGATTTCCATGTGCTAAATCATACTTTAAAGGTTCTTTGAAGAATCAATATAATTTGCTTAAATAAACTATATCTATCTATACTGATATTTTTCCCCTAATTCTAAATCTTGTATCGAATATAAAAGCTATTACCGTTAATCTGGACCCTAGACATTTGATTTTAATTGTGCTGTGCTGTGGCTGGTCTCAATGGTTATCTGGTAATCTGCTCAGTGTTGTGGATTTAGCTGGCTATTTTCTGCATTAGTGGCCTGAGTAGGTTTAAAAAAGTTTCCTCTGCATACATACACTGTACATACACTGGCAAACATATATTGTTTTCATATCACTAAAATATATTATATGAAATAGTATATGAAATATATGAAACATTTTGCAAGTAGAATATAGGTTTCATTTATAAAAATAAAAAAAATACAATATTTGTTGCTGGCAAATTAGCCCTTATTTTGATTTTTGATTTATATATATATATATATATATATATATATATATATATATATATATATATATATATATATATATATATATATATATATATATATATATATATATATATATATATATATACCCACTATTTTACAACAGCAGCTCATGTAAATCTAGAAAAAAATCCCACCTCTAAAACTGGAAGTGATCAGATGCATTTTTAGTCCTTCAATTCTTTTTGAATGAGTAATATATGTGTCATTGCTAAACAGAAATACCTTCATGTCCCAGCAGCAAGCATGTGAGCAGGTGAGGAGACACTTCCTCCAGCACAGCACAGAAGGAGTAAAAAGCATCTGGGCCCTTATTCATTATCTGATCCAAGAATAGCTCTGTTCCCTTTTTGCTGGACTCCTGACCCAACATCTCTTTATATTCACTGAGAGAAAATACTTTGTTGTACAACAGGTATGGAAGCACCTTGTTCACATCTAGCTCATTCATTAACAGCTCTCTGTGCTGCTTCAGGAGCCTGACAGCCCTTTTCTTCTTCTTCCAGCATCCTGCTTTTTTGGTTTTGTTCCTCTGTTTCTTGGTCCTCTGCCCACACCAGTTCTTCGTGTCACTTCCGAACATTGTCCCAAATCTTTCTTTTAAGATGTTTTCACCAGTTCTTGCCGCAATACTGCCAAAAAACTGAAAGCACATATTTTTATAATAAAGGTGTTTCTTTGCCAGTAACAGCTTCGTACACTAAAAATGTCTGGAGTACAATCTGGACGGTGCCAGAATGTAAGGCTGATGCTTATACACCATAAGAGGATTACCTTTGTGTTAAGTAGTGCCCCTTTATACTCAAGTTAATTTGTAAAATGGTATTGAGAAATGTTTAAATTTGTTAAAAAGCATAAAATCAAATCAAATCAAAAGACTCTCCTCTTATGTTACAAGGAAAGTAAAACTCATATATATATATATATATATATATATATATATATATATATATATATATATATATATATATATATATATATATATATATATATATATATATATATATATACATACATACATACATACACGTTTTTATATGTACATTTCAATTTTTTATACAGGATTTGTATATATATATATATATATATATATATATATATATATATATATATATATATATATATATATATAATCCTGTAAAAAAAATGAAATGTACATATAAAAACATATTCCGGTATCATACATATATAAGTCTGACTACAAGTAAAGCTTGGAAATTGTGATAAGATATTAAAATAAGAACTAGATAATCTGTAGACAAACTGGATTGTAATCCCCTGCTCACATGACTCACATTTACATTCAGATAGCTAACTCTACCAGTAGATGGCATAAAATTGCACTTCATGTACACTTAATACTTGTGTTCTTCTGGATCTGTAGTCTATAGTTTCCAGTCAATGGTCTGGTCCTGGAGTACCCCTATCCTGAACATTTGAATGTTTTCACAGCTCCCATCATGTTATGCATATCAATATATATATATATATATATATATATATATATATATATATATATATATATATATATATATATATATATATATATATATATATATATAAAACACAAAACACAAAACATTTAAATAGCTTGAAAAACTAAAACAGACAATTGACTAATTATAACGAAACAGCTTAATCTTTATCACTTTACATGACACTTGAAATATAATAATATAATAATAGTATAATAATCTTCTTTTTTCTAGTTTGCTCCCATTAGGGGTCGCCACAGAGGATCATCCGTCTCCATACCACCCTGTCCTCTACATCTGCCTCTTTCACACCAACTACCTGCATGTCGTCCTTCACCACATCCATAAACCTCCTCCTTGGTCTTACTTTTTTCCTCCTACCGATATACCCCATGTTTCTCCTCACATGTTTAAACCATCTCAATCTCGCCTCCCTCACCTTGTCTCCAAAACGTTTTACATGCGATGTCCATCTAATAAACTAATTTCTAATCCTGAAAACTTCAGCACCTGACAGTTTTGACAATGCCACTGTCTCTAAACCATAAAACATCGCTGGTCTCACCACAGTCCAATAAACTTCCCATTCACTCTCGAAGATACTCTTCTATCACAAATCACTCCTGCCACTCTTCTCCACCCACTCCACCCTGCCTGCACTCTTTTCATCACTTCTCTAACACACTCTCCATTACTTGCACTGTTGACCCCAGGTACCTGAACTCCTCCACCTTCTCCACCTCTTCTCCCTGCAACCGCACCACTACACTGCCCTCCCTCTCATTCACACACATGTACTCTGTCTTACTCCTACTGACTTTCATTCCCCTTCTCTCCAGCTAATACCTCAAGCTCTCCAGGCTCTTCTCAACCTGCTCTCTACTCTCACCACAAATCACAATATCATCCGCAAACATCATAGTCCACGGAGGCTCCTGTCTGACCTCGTCCGTCAACCTGTCCATCACCACTGCAAACAGGAGTGCAAACAGGCTCAGAGACGATACTTGATGCAGTTCAACCTCCACCTTGAACCAGTCTGTTGTTTCTACTGCACACTTCACTGCTGTCACACTGTCCTCATACATGTCCTGCACCACCCTCACATACTTCTCTGACACATCTGACTTCCTCATACAATATCACAACTCCTCTCTCGGCACCCTGTCGTACGCTTTCTCTAAATTCACAAACACACAATGCTTCTGAAACTCCTTCTGACCTTCTCTATACTTCTCCATCAACATTCTCAAAGCAGTGTCTTTGGATTGTTTTATTTTTTATTTTATTAAGAGACTCTTAAACATGGGGTCGGGGGCCCTTTACTAAGGGCTGTCCGGTCCCTGTATGACCGAAGCAGGAGCTTGGTTCGCATTGCCGGCAGTAAGTCAGACTTGTTCCCGGTGCATGTTGGACTCCGGCAGGGCTGCCCTTTGTCACCGGTTCTGTTCATAATTTTTATGGACAGAATTTCTAGGCGCAGCCAGGGGTCGGAGGGTGTCCGGTTTGGTGACGACACGATTTCGTCTTTGCTCTTTGCAGATGATGTTGTCGTGTTGGCTTCATCAGACCAGGACCTTCAGCATGCACTGGGACGGTTTGCAGCCGAGTGTGAAGCGGCTGGGATGAGAATCAGCACCTCCAAATCCGAGGCCATGGTCCTCAGTCGGAAAAGGGTGGCTTGCCCACTTCAGGTTGGTGGGGAGTTCCTGCCGCAAGTGGAGGAGTTTAAGTATCTTGGGGTTTTGTTCACGAGTGAGGGAAGGGTGGAACGGGAGATTGACAGACGGATCGGTGCAGCTTCTGCAGTAATGCGGTCGATGTACCGGTCTGTCGTGGTGAAGAAGGAGCTGAGCCGCAAGGCGAAACTTTCGATTTACCGGTCAATCTACGTTCCTACTCTCACCTATGGTCATGAGCTCTGGGTCATGACCGAAAGGACAAGATCCCGGATACAGGCGGCCGAAATGTGCTTCCTCCGCAGGGTGGCTGGGCGATCCCTTAGAGATAGGGTGAGAAGCTTAGTCACTCGGGAGGAGCTCGGAGTAGATCCGCTGCTCCTCCACATCGAGAGGGGTCAGCTGAGGTGGCTCGGGCATCTGTTCCGGATGCCTCCTGGACGCCTTCCTGGGAAGGTGTTCCGGGCGCGTCCCACTGGGAGGAGACCCCGGGGAAGACCTAGGACACGCTGGAGAGACTATGTCTCCCGGCTGGCCTGGGAACGCCTTGGTGTCCCCCCGGAAGAGCTGGAAGAAGTGTCTAGGGAGAGGGAAGTCTGGGCATCTTTGCTTAGACTGCTGCCCCCGCGACCCGGCATCGGATAAGCGGGAGAAGATGGATGGATGGATGGATGGATGGATGGATGGACTCTTAAACAGATTCCAAATGCAAATCCCACTTCTATATAAATATTACTATAATACTATTATAAATATTCAGACATTCATCAACATACTGTTATCCAGAGAAATGCACATCTGTAACCTGATGTAGGAATTCAAGTGCTTTAGTAAACTATTATTACACAATTAAGATTCTTTATTAATTAGATAACATCACTGTGCAAATTCATTTGCAGTCACAAAATGGACATGGATAAGTGTGTGCCCAGTAGGCACGTTCCCAGATTATGTTATACTACTGCTTGTATCAGTCACTATTAAATGATAAATAATAGCATATAAATAAGGATTGCTCATTTGCCTTGTTTACCTACCTTCACAAGTGCCATTGAGACATACCTACAATAGTTAAACAATTGTGCAAGTTCATGTCCCTACACTGTACTCTTACTGGAACTGTCCGCAACTGTTATCTCAAATTGGTAATTATTATAAGAAATCCAGCAGAGCAAACTGTAGTGAAATTCAATCTGCCAGCATACTGTATTTACTGTTTCCTTCAGTACATCTGTCTTAATGATTTATTATAGACAAACTGATTGATTTGATTTGATTTTATAATAATTTGATTTTTTTCATAAGTAACCTATAGATAAAGCTTTACAAATTTATTTTCTTTTTCTTTTTTCAAAAATAAATCCTGTCCCATATACATTTACCACACAATTTTTCATAATGAGAATGTGTACTTTACAATATTTAATTGGAATAAGAAATGATACTTGCAGGTTTATTGTAATGTCCTACTGTATATGAAAAAGAGAAACCATATACAAAAGGGAAGAGCAAACTGTATCCTATAACTATATTCTTTGCTGGCTGTGAGAAAGCAGATTCTATCTCTACTTCTTTCTATTTTAGATGTGGACAATGGTCAGCATGGGGACTCTTTCTGTTTTATGACATGCCAGCCCAAAGCAATAAGCTGTGAAGCATTGCGTGTTCTGACAACTTTCTATCATAACCAACAATAGCTTTTCAGCAAGTTATGCTAAAGTAGCTCTTCTATGGGATTAGACCAGATGGTCTAGCCTTTGCTCCAAACACATAAGTGAGCTTTGGGGATTCATGATCCTGTTGCTGGTTGCATTTGTCTGTCCAACACAATTTGGCCTTTATCAGAGATGCTCATTTATCAGAGTTGTTTACCTTGGTCTTGCCCAGTTTTCCTCTTTCAGAAAATTAACTGTACAAATAAGAGTTTACTTGTTTAATATATTATCTTGTTACACTGTAAGAAGTAATCAATTATATTTATATATAGTTATATATAATTAGTGTATAATGAAACAATGGTTCCTTGGTGGTCTAATGGTTAGGATTTGGCACTCTCACCGCCGCAGCTCAGGTTCGATCAGGACACCAAACCCAGCCATTAGGGTTGCACAAGCCAGTGCACCCTTGTGCCGGTCCTAAGCCCGGATAAATGGGGAGGGTTGTGTTAGGAAGGGCATCCAGCGTAAAACATGTGCCAAATCGAACATGCGGATCAAGAATATGGATGAACCGCTGTGGTAAACCCTAATGGGAGAAGCCGAAAGAAAGTTTTTTGGTGTATAATGAAAAGATACTTAAGGGCCAAGCAGTGCACAGGTCTGACTACATTTTAGGAATGAAAACTGTGATAAAACAGAAAAATAATTCACAACTATTTAATCCATAGTCAAATCGAACAGAAATCTCTTGCTCAGTTGATTTGCCAGAAGATGGTATGAATTTCCACTTCATGTACACCTAACGCTTGAGTTAAGGTGTGGCTGTAGCCTACAGGTTCCCAATCAGCGCCCTTTAGTACCAAATGTCCTGCTTATATTAATGTTGTCATACTTTATCAAAGAATCAATTGATTAACAGCTTTTCTTTAAAAAAAAAAACTTAAAAAAACCCATATAATTTCAAAGTACAATATTATTACTGAGAAGCAGCATCCTGATTTATTACACAAACTATTTATTTAGCTATATTTAGTGTTGCTAAGGTCACCAAATAATCTCATAAATAATACAATATATCACATCTTATATCAGATCATATCATATAATGTCATACCATATAATTTACTTCATTTTTAAATTAATCAATAGGAAATACAAGTATTAAAATAGCTAGAAAAATGAAAAAAAAAAATTGCTTTTCCTGTATCTCGTCATGGCTATATCTATATTTTTTCTTGGCTATATCTAAAACTTTACACTTTAAATCAAACTTATACAGTATCTCACAAAAGTGAGTACACCACCTCACATTTTAGCAACCATTTTAGTATATCTTCTCAAGGGTCAATACTGTAGAAATGAAAGTTGGATATATTTTAGAGTAGTCAATTTGCAGTTTGTATAGCAGTATAGATTTACTGTCCTTTGAAAAAACTCAACATACAGCCATTATTGTAAAAAGAGCTGGCAAAAAAAGTGAGTAAACCTTAAGTGATAACAGCTGTATGTTTAACCATGTTAAGCCACATGTCATATTCATCATGTTCATGTTTTTGTCCTCCGAGAGTATTTGAGAAATAGAATTGTTGCTCTCTTCAAAGATGGACTCGACTTTAAGATGATTGGTAACACCCTGATAATGAGTTACAGTACAGTGGCCAGGGTCATACAGAGGTTTTCCCAGATGAGGATGGGTTCCCTCTTGAGTCTGGTTCCTCTCAAGGTTTCTTCCTTATGCTATCTCGGGGAGTTTTTCCTTGCCACAGTCGCCACCGGCTTGCTCATCAGGGACAAACTTACTCATAAAGAACATCTTATTTATTTTTATCACTACATTATCTGTATAAAGCTGCTTTGGGACAATATTAATTGTTAAAAGCGCTATACAAATAAAATTACATTTAAGTGAATTTAATTGAATTGAGTTTTCCAAAATGGGTTTTACTCAGAACAGGCCTCGCAAGGGTTGATCAAAGAAGTTGAGTCCTTATGCTGTAGAAGATGAGTTCCAGCATTGCTTTAGAGGTTTTCAAAGTAATGGCTGTATGTTGAGTTATTTTCAGAGGACAGTAAATCTATACTGTTAAACAAGCTGCACATTGACTACTCTAAAGTATATCCAATGTTAATTTCTGTATTATTGTCCCTTGAGAAGATATACTAAAATGGTTGCTGAAATGTGAGAGGTGTATTCACTTTTGTGAGATACTGTAGTTACTTTTATTATTACGTGTTTCCAAAATCAATCAATTATAGAAACGTATAACGATCAGATATTCAACAAAAATCTGCTAACCAAATGTCAGCTAAAGGCACTGCATTGTAGAACATGGTCACAAAACAGCTTATTTGCATATTATATTGCATATATTTGCATATGCTTAATATACAAGATTCCACACATCTGCAACCTGATGTAAGAAAGTCAAGTTCTCTAGTAAACTATTATTATATAGTTAACTTTGATGGTTAATTAGATAACATAATTGTGCAAATTCATTTGCAGACACAAAATGGACACTGATAAGTGTGTGCCCATGTTGCACCCAGATTATGTTATACTACTGCTACTATCAATCACTATTAAATGATAAATAATAGCCTACATATAAGGATTGTTCAGTTGCCTTGTTTACCTACCTTTATAAGTGCCATTGAGACATACCTACAATAGTTAAACAAATGTGCAATTTCATGTCCCTACACTGTACTTTTGTAACTACTAGTTCATCGGTAAAAGACCTAGGAGTTATTTTAGACAGCAACTTGTCTTTCAAAAATCATATCAACCATATTACAAAAACAGCCTTCTTTCACCGTAGAAATATTTCTAAGCTAAGAAACATGTTGTCTATATCTGATGCAGAGAAGCTCGTCCATGCGTTCATGACCTTCAGAATAGACTACTGTAATGCATTACTAGGTGGATGTCCTGCATCATTAATAAACAAGCTTCAGTTAGTTCAAAATGCGGCAGCCAGAGTTCTCACAAGGTCAAGAAAATATGATCATATAACCCCAATCTTATCGTCCCTACATTGGCTGCCTGTTTCAAATCGACTACAAACTATTGCCTCTTACTTATAAAACACTAAATGGTTTGGCGCCCATGTATCTATCCAGTCTTTTAACATGCTACAATCCATCATGCTCCTTGAGATCTCAAAACCCTGAAATTCTAGTAGTTCCCAGAATAGCAAAGTCCACTAATGGTGGTAGAGAATTCTCACATTTAGCTCCTAAACTTTGGAATAGTCTTCCTGACAGTGTTCGGGGCTCAAACACACTCTCCCAGTTTAAGTGCAGATTAAAAATGCATCTTTTTCAGCAAATCCTACACATAACATACGTCTCACATCATAAACTTGTGCTCCAGTACATCTGATCAAATGCACATTATCAATTTGTGCTGTTAATATCATGAACAGCAGCTATGCTAATTTCTCTCCACTGCTTCTCTTTCTCTACCATCCTGAGACATCCTGAGGTTTGGCCAACTCCAGTCACGTCCCACCTCATGAAGATTATGGATTAAAAAAAATTATCCTACCTCAATGCACATACTTACCAAACCTAGTACCCAGCCATAAAGATTTGGTAGTACATTAGAGGTTTGACTACCTTCTGAGCTAGCTAGTGACAAAGTGATACCCTAACAGAACATTATTGCCTGCCGCACCAAAGGAACATTGTCTCAAAGTAGCTTTAAACAGATAATGTGGTGATAAAGTATGAATAAGATATGTTTAATGTGTAAGTTTTTTCCCCGATGTGCAAGCCGGTGGCGACTGTGGCAAGGAAAAAACTCCCCGAGATGGCATAAGGAAGAAACCTTGGAGCCAGACTCATCTGCGTGGCACTGATTGTCCATTTATTACAGATAAACGATGTTGAGGTGTGCATTGTTGATGATCAGATGCAAACTGTAGTCCTGAGTCACTGTAGCAGACTGTTGACATTAACTACAGTCCAAATCCAAATCTTTAGAGTTCCTGTTCTTTTTCTGTAATTTCATGTTGATGGGAAACCTTCCCCTGCTGCACAAAGTGGCCGAGGAGAACACCTCCAGAGGCAGGCGGGGCCAAGGTAGGCAGATCCAAGGAAAGGAGAAAGGCAGGAACCGTGGTCACTGGAACCTCATGAGCATGTTTAACTCAACCGAGGGAGAGAGAGAGAAAGAGAGAGAGAGAGAGAGAGAGAGAGAGAGAGAGAGAGAGAGAGAGAGAGAGAGAGAAGAGGGGTGACAAGGGGAGAAGGATATGGATTATTAACTATCCTAATTGTTGTATGAAAGTTAAGGACACTGTGCAGTTGGGGACTCTGGCAAAACTCGCAATGGCAGCAAAACTAAAAGGGGAGCCAGAAGGTAACACAGACATGAGGGATCTGTGGGATAAGAGACGCCACTACACCACCATCAACAAACCCGAGTGAACGTGTGAAAGTGAGGGGACGACAGCATACAAATATACCAGCTCACCGAACACTCTATATTCACAATCTCTCCAGATCTTCTATTTTAACTAAGAAAAATGTACTGATAAAAAGCTTGACTTAATAAATATGTTTTTAGCCTCAACTTGAACACTGAGACTGTGTCTGTGCCTGAGTCTCGAACACTGATTGGAAGGCTGTTCCATAACTGTGGAACAGTCAGTAGTAGTATTTTATAAAATTAGTCTAATCTGAGTGTTACAAAAGCATAAACTAGTTTTTCTGCATCCTGTAACAACATCATATTTAAAATTTTAGCAATAGTTCTAAGATGAAAGAAGGCAATCCTGGTAACATTATTCACATGAGCCTCAAAGGAAAGACTAGTGTCAATAATCACACCAAGGTATTTGACTGCTGTACACACTGAGACAGAAACACCAAGTTTGCTTCTAGCTGCATGTGGTCCAAGTAAAAGTATGCTCGTCTTATCCGAGTTGAGCAGAAGAAAGTTATCAAGCATCCATCTACTGTCTAAAGTCCTTTACACACTTCTCAACATTTGTAAGCTGATCTCTCTGTGCATCATCAGCATAACTATGGAAGCAAATACCATGTTTATGTATAATTTTACCCAGAGGCAGCATATATAAAGAGAAAAGCAGTGGGCCTAAGACAGATCCTTGCGGAACACCAATCTTTACCTTTGAGATGTGTAGAGAACTTACCATTTACATCAACAAACTGATAGCGATCTGTGAAGTAAGACCTAAGCCAGGAAAGAGCTGTTCCCTTTATTTCAACAACAATCTCTAGTCTAGCAAGGAGGATATTATGATCAATGGTGTCAAAAGTGGCACTAAGTTCGAGCAAAACAAGTTCTGAGACAAAACCCTGATCATAGGCCTATAACAGGTCATTTACCACTTTAACCAGCACTCCTCTGTGCTGTGATGAGGCCAAATTCTGATACATTTCAAAAATGTTATTCCTAAGTAGATGTGATCATACCTGCTGTGTACAACTTTTTTTTTTATCTTAGGGATAAAAGAGAGGTTTGATATTGGCCACTAGTTGGACAGCTGACAAGCTTTCAGTGACAGCTGGGTCTTTACAAGAAGGAAGCTACTTGTACTAAAAGGTTATAAGGTTGCAGCTATCTTGTGTTGAGAAACCTTTCTTTGTTTTCTGCCATTTGATCACAGGTTAATGACTGGGAGTGAACTGAATGCCTTCTGAGAAATTTTTGTGTAACTCATTATGAAGGGTTGATCATTGTATAGTCATCTTAATCATTACTTCTGTAAAATAGACACTTTTATTAATATATTGAGAGGAATCTGATACAGAACTGTGTACTTAAATGTTAGGTTGCCTTTACTTGGTAAAGGCATGACAATAATACAAATAGTGGAGTAAAGGTCACACTAATACAAAGTTAAAATAGTGGTTTAAAGGACACAACAACATCACAATATCCATCTAGACACAGTTAGACCTTTGTCTGTTGTTGTTTCTCATCTACAATTATCTACGAATTTTCTGCACATAAATGACATTATGTTTAATTACAGTACATACTACTACATTTGGATATATTTGTATTTGCTTGTTACTGTTAGCCTGGTTTCTAACTTATGTGACAGTTGCAAGCATGGAATTGAAAATAGCTGGTAAGATTTTGTTATAGGATAATAAAATGTCTAGATGACCGACATGACATTCATTGAGTGTTAATGAAAAAATGAACGATCCAGCCATGATTACGGTTAATACCAGCATCACTAAAATAAAAAAGATTTAATTATAGGATTAATAAAATGTAATCAATAAATTTTTATATGAGGTAGAATAATATCTTTATATATCTAAATGTTTTTAAGGGTTTCCTGTATTAATTATTATTAAGTAAATATTTAAAATAAGTTATCTAAAATAATTTTACTGGGTATCTACCTAAGTATTCACTGAAGATTTCATTTGTAACACTAATTATGAATTTGGAAAATAAAACAGTGTCCATTGTTTTTAGAAAACGATTTTCCTTATTTCCTCATTTCAAAACTAGATAGAATTATATATATATATATATATATATATATATATATATATATATATATATATATATATATATATATATATATATATATATATATATATATAAAACCTGACAAATCTTAAGTAAAAATCAGACACACTAGATCTAATACTCAGGTATTCATAAAGACCTTGATTACCTTTTGGGTGTGTCTTGGATCTAAAATCTTAAGTGCAGTAAATCAGCCAAGCGTTGTTGGTCACCTAGATGTTAGGTCAATAAATGAAAAATTTATTTTATAGATAGTCTGACTTACCAGTGTCGCTATATGGCACTATATAACGACTTGCAAAAGTAATGGGGGAATACTTTTCCATACTTACTTTTTTTTTGTCTTAATTGTTGTTTCTGACCAAATATAAATAGATTTTTCTCCTTCAAGTTTGTAGGATTGAATGAAATATTAAATACAAACACAAGATATATAGGTTATAATGCAATCGTACAGGAAAAACAAAAACAAAGGGGCACATACTTTTACAAGGCACTGTAAATTACATTAATGTTCTATACTATCTTATTTAGCCTACTCGATTTTATTTATTATTATATGAAGAACATAACATTTTATAGTACCTTTGTTGATCTGTCAGTTTCTAAATCTCTATTACATCAATGTTTAGTTCTCTAGCTAGCAATGCAACTTATGTCATTTTTCATGTCATTTTTGATAACTCACTGCATTTGCAATTGTTTGAATACCTTTGTTATAGCAGCCCAAATACCTGCCGGTGCATAATGTACCTGGGCACATACACTTCACGTGTACGTTCAGCTGACATTTAGTAGTGCATTGTTGAGCAAATGTTTACTCAATTCATGCAATCATATGAACCTGAAAGCTCTGTGGCAATTAATTCTCAATTCCGTTGCAGTTACTATGCTCGGAATTGACTGGATACATCTGATATATATATATATATATATATATATATATATATATATATATATATATATATATATATATATATATATATATATATATGATATTGAAAATTTTATATACTTTAGAGTCAATGTGCATCCTGCATAAAAGTAGAGATTTACTGTCCTCTGAAAATAATTCAACATACAGCCATTATTGTCAAAAAAGCTACCAATTAAAGTGAGTACACCCTAAGTAAACATTACAAAACTGTGTCCAAAGTGTCACTATTTTGTGTGAGCACCATTGTTATCTAGCACTGCCTTAATCGTCCTGGGCATGGACTTCACCAGCGCTGCACAGGTTGTTGCTGGGATCCTCTTCCACTCATCCATAATTACATCACGAAGCTACTGGATGTTAGACACATGGTGCTTCTCCGCCTTCTGCTTGAGCATGCCCCACAGGTGCTCAATAGGGGATTGGGTCTGGAGGCATACTTTGCCATTCCATTACCTTCACCTTCAGCAAGGTAGTTGTCATCTTGACGGTGTGTTTGAGGTCGTTATTATGTTGCAAATATTGCTGTTCGGCAAGTTTCTGAAGGGAGGGCATCAAGTTCTGCTTAAGATTGTCACAGTACATGTTGAAATCCATGTTTCCCTCAATAAACCGCAGCTCTCTAGTACCAGCAGCACTCATGCAGCACCAGACTATGATGCTACCACCACCATGCTTGACTGAAGGCAAGATGCAATTTTCTTGGTACTCCTGACCAAAGCGTCGCCACCCATGCTGGACATCATCTGAGCCAAACAAGATTATCTTAGTTTTAACAGACCACAGGCCATGGTTCCAGTAATTCATGCTCTTGACAGTCTTCTTTCTTGTGAGCCAGCTACAGAAGAGATTCTATCTGGGACAATAGCCATGCAAACCGAATTGTTGCAGTGTGTGGCGTATGGTCTGAGCACTGAGAAGCAGACCTTCTGGTTCTGCAGCCACTAAAGCAAAGCTGGCAGCACGCAAGTGTCTGTTTTTAAAACAAGTTTCTGCTCCCCGACACACAGCACAAGGATTTCGACTTCTTTGATTGACCCTTGCGAACTCTGTTCCGAGTGGAACCCGTCTTGGAAAACCTCTGTATGACCCTGGCCACTGTACTGTCACTCAGTTTCAGGGTCTTAACAATCTTCGTATAGCCTAGGCCATCTTTGTGGAGAGTAACAATTCAAATTCTCAAATCCTCAGAGTTCTTTGCCATGAGGTGCCATGCTGAACATCCATCCGGTGGTCAGTATGAGAGAATTACTCAAATTTGAACTTCTCTAATACAAGCTACACAAATGTATATGGTTCTGTCATGTGGCGTTGCATTTTTAAACGACATACAGCTGTTATTACTTAGCGTGTGCTTACTTTTGTTGCCAGCTATTTTGACAATAGTGGATGTATGTTGAGTTATTTTCAGTAACTCTGTACTACTATACAAGCTACACATATATATATATATATATAATATATATAATATATATATAATTTTTATTAAATTCAGTTTCAGAACCTATTTAAAATAATTGGATGATAATTTTTAGAGCCTCATACACACATTTGACTAGTGAGTCTCTGTCTATGTATTTTCTTTATGAAACAGATATAGTGAATATTTTTGTATTTCAGAATGAGTAAAATGTTTCATGCTTACTACATTCTAAGCATAAAAACACTTAAGTAGTTCAACTCATTACACAATCAAAACGTATAACTATAATGGCAGTTAAGTTAACAGTAATAATTCATTGTAGTTTGTTACAAATTTGGTTGTAATGTAAAACTAACTTATTAAAGCTTGCTGTAAGGGGGCTATAGTCTTTTGTAAGCACTGTAATTCTATTCAGTGTTTTCATTTGATTTGTATTGGTATATCTAATTTAGCTATGAAACATGCACTGGATATATTCTAGAGAGAAGCAAGCTTTTTTTTAAAGATCAAACCTACATAAATTATCAATATTTGAAACCAGCAATGTCCAATTCAATTCAATTCATTTTTATTTGTATAGCATTTTTAACAATGAACATTTTTGAGCTTTTATTATTTTTTATTGTTGATCAAATGCAATGCTGTTCTTTTTTTTTACTACACTTAATAATAATTTCAGCTCAAATTACTTTTTTGTGTTGCAGCTGCTACTGTATTATCATAATTCCTGTATTGTGTAAAAACATGAGTGTAGGTTTTGTAATTAGGCAGGATAAGAGTAAAGGTAAGTGCTTATGTCTGTGCATTATGTATGCAGCATTGTTCAACAATCTGTGTACTATTTTCGTTTTCTTTTTGGTTAAAAGATTGCTAAGTACATGAAAAAAGTTCTTATAAGTCTGACTCAGGAATAAAATATAGACATGTCAATTCTTTATTCAAATTTTATTCAGTTTTAAAGTATCAGTACAAATTTCCAAATCTGCCACAGTGAAGCTCAGAAGAAACAATAAATCTTGCAAATCACATTTAAATTACATTAGTTTAGTTAAACTAGATTAGTTACTTTACACTACATTAGTTAGCTAATTAAAAAAAGCTGAAAATAGATCTTCAACAGTTCTGCACTCTGGTATCAAGTAAAATCAATGCATCTCTTAATGTAGGCACATTTATAGTTAGCTACCTTTATTGTTCATTAATCTGTAAACTTATAAGCAACAGTCAAGATGGAAGATTTTAAATGAAGGGTGAAATGTATTTGATCTTCTATAACATGTTAAAGAATGTAATAAAATGAACAGTGTTAGTAAAAATACATTTCACAGTTAAATAAGCAGTGTGTCAACCAACAGTAAATTTAGGAGCAACAGTTGAGTTAGAAGTTCTCAAAGTGATGTATAAAATGCGCTTGATCTCGTTTGTTTATCTGCTGGCAGGCTTTCTCTACATTCTTTGTCAGACCAGGTGGACCACAGCTGAAGACACCAATCTTACCCACCTTAGGAAAAGAATGGGATGAAGAAAATAAGGTTTTGGAACAGTCACTTTGTTCTAATTTATGTTTAAGATATAATTATTTGTATTGCATAATTTGTTATAATTTATTATTATTTAATTGTATGGATAAACATAATAATAATAAAAAACAAAAAAATTGATATATATATATATATATATATAAACCTTTTTTTTTTTTTTTTATAGAGTGGTTTCTTAATACTGAGATTAATACTTATTAATACTTAGAATCCAGTCTACACAGATGGCAAATTCTCATGTAATGAAAGTTTTGAGAAAAATGTAAGACACCTCAGGATGAACTTCCTGAAGGGAGCTGAAGAAAGCCAAAAATGGTGGACGACCAAAGTGTGTGACAGACTGCAGGCCAGTAAACAGACTCTTGTTCGACACTTTCTGGAAATGGCGCTCGCATACATACTATGGAAGAAAACAAAAAACATTCAATCTATTAAGCCAAAATTTAAACACTACTTTTTCTGTTTTGCTGAATAAATTTTATAAACTACCTTGAAATTAAATAAAATAAACATATTAGCTATTGTGTTAGTTCAGAAAGTGAGCTAGTGACTTTCTTTGGAATAAGTTCATTTTGTAAAAATTCCCTACAAGCATGGTGGTCCTCAGATCAAACTTTTCTGCAAGCTGAGTGATGTAGATGTGTACAGACACCAACTCCTGTGCATCCATCTCTTCAACTTCTCGTATGATGTCGGACACCCACTCAAACTGACGCTGAGTCCGCGTCACCCAGATAAAATACACCTGGGGAAGATTGGGCAATTTTTATTTCTCCAAGTTAAACATAAAATCAAGTCAAATGCTGAAAAGCCATGTACATTAGGGTCTGACATTGGGTCATGCACATTAGGGTCTGTTACCTTTTTGCATTGAACTTTGAGTTTTGCTGAAGACTTGAAGACTATGTCCTTCAGTATAGAAGCAAATGGAGTAACTCCGATGCCTCCTCCCACTAGAACAGACACTTCAAAG
Organism: Silurus aristotelis; assembly: GCF_946808225.1. Taxonomy (NCBI): domain Eukaryota; kingdom Metazoa; phylum Chordata; class Actinopteri; order Siluriformes; family Siluridae; genus Silurus; species Silurus aristotelis. The sequence goes on from NC_139580.1 coordinate 20,889,816, forward strand.
TCTCTCCACTCCTGATGGCCTTCCCCAAATGGTCCATCTAGATACAGCTGAGGAGATCAAAATGTTTAAGCAAATTCTACAAATCAGAACTGTAGCAATTAGTTCAAGCAAATTTAAAGGAGTGTTTTTATGCAGAGCTGAAAAATATGGCAAAAATGACAGAAAAGTTGCCTCCTACTTTTGGATAATTTCCAAGTTCCTTCAGTCTCTCTACGTTGTAGATCTCTCGCAGATTGCTCGTCCATGGTCCCACAGCACGAATGTGCAGGCTGAGGGTCTCCTCATGAGGTGCTGAGGTCAGTGTGAAGGGGTGGTACTCATCTGTGTCTAACTCCAGACAAGCCACACGAACCCATTGTCCTGAACGATAGGTAAATCCCTGAGGGCGCTTAAATTCCAGATATGTCACTCCTGCCATGGAAGAATTTCCCCGTATGAAACACACAGTAAAGATGCGGAGTTCACCCTGAAGTAGCTAAAGCAGACTAAGAAAACTAAATCCTGAACCATATGCTGCTGCTTGTTAAGCATGTATATAATATTCGGTACCTGAGGGCAGCAGCTCAGCATTCACCACAGGGATCTCCACCTTCTTTCTGCTGAGGCTGATGAGTTTATCCAGGAGGAAGAGGAGGGCAGGTGGAATCAGGTAAATGTAAAAGCGTGGCTGCTGGAGGAGGGCAAAGCTCCCATGGATTACTGTCTGCAGGGTAGGAATGTGGAAGAGCATTTAATTCTAACAGTCCCATCACAAACAGTATCTCATCCTAATAAAATCTTTTCAGATTATTCAGACTTTATTCTCACCAGAACATAGATGAGCACATAAAAATAATGTGTGATCCAAAACCCTCTGAAACTGATACGTCTGAAGTAGTGTGAGGCAAAGACGTATATAAAGGCTAAGACAAAAAGTAGTATGATCCCTGTCATGCCTGCAAGAGAAAATGAGTAAAAAGGAAAATGAGCATGAGACCAATAAAAAAAACAACATGCACACACCCTTAAATCGCTGTTTTTTTACACATTCATTAAACAGTAGCCCTACCTGGTACTGTACAAAAGAACCAGAAGGTCCATTTTTCTGGTAACTCTGACCTGTAAACAAATTGCACAAGCACAGCTCAGCTCAAAACTCATTCTAGCAGTATAAGGTAAAGGTTATATTGTATAAGATCAATAAGAAGAAAGATATTGACAATTTACCCATTATTGGAAAACACTTGGGGAAACATGCAGGAAAGGATGCTGAGTTCGCTGATAGAGAAGATGTAAAGATTGACTAAATGACCCACGCTGTGTGTAACTGTAAGATGAGAATGGTGAGATGTTAGAGCGAAAAATTAAAAAACATTATGACATGGCGAATTTAAGACACCAGCTTCTGCAAATAGAGATTGAAATTTGAGTCCGAAATTTGTGTGGATGCATGATCGGTTTACAGTTGCAGTGTAAACAAATCAATTATTTTGTTTTTCCCCTGACAGGCAGAAATATATGCCAAACCATCTCAGATTGCCAGTACTTTATTTTTTATTAGCTTGTAGGATTTCAATGTGAATTGATATGGAGACCATCACAATAACTTTATCAAAAAAAAATTGACAAAAAGTTTTAACTATCAGGTCCCTGACCTGTGAGGATGATTGCCGTCATTGCCATGAGGCGATGGAGATCAATAGCAGAGTCAAAGGGAATGTATCGGTTGAGGAAGGTTTCCCTGCACATGGTTATAAGGTTGCGACACACTGTGAGGAGCATGTAGGGGAACAAGAAAGAGATTGCTGCAGCAGAGCCTCGGGACACTATAATGCCCACCATGGAGGATTCTGTGACACCAGAGGTACGATCCTGAAAACCGTAGACTACATACAGAGAAATTAAAATTACAGTGAGACATAGTTACAGCAGACCAATAGCAACTCAAAACAAGTGCAAATAATATCTGAAATAGTCTTATATAATGGTAAATCTGCCACAACTATGGTTAAATAATTATCACTTAGACTCACAGTAGCATCTCTCCAGAGCAACCCCAGCAGTGATCCCATAGATGACACCAATGCACACAATATGGCGGCGGTAGTTTTCCACAAAGCGTTTAAACTGTTGGATCTTCTGTTGGATGCGACTTCTAATGTAACGCTCTCTCTGAGGCTTCACATACAGTTTAGGGTTGGAGAGGGCCAATCTGGAAAAAAGAGCAATGAGTACATTATTAGGGGATCATAAACTCTTACTTCAAGTGACGCTACATGCCACCATTGAGGTATTTATACCATATATGGCTGTTTTAAAAGATGATTTAATTCATAGTGAAACTTTGCAGACATCATGTCATTGCATTACATCAAGCCCACAAACACAGCTGGGTTTTGGAGAGTAATCTGAAAATAACAGGGATCACTGTAGCTTAGGTAAAGCCTAATGGATCACACTGTAATCATACATGGACATCTGAACATGCAACGTGCAAAATGGCAGATTGTATTTGTAAAACAATAAAGCAGCAATTTCCAGCATCTAATAACCTTTGATGTGTTTGTGCTCCTGTGTGGCATGCAGAAGATTAGAAACCAGCCATTACAAACAGGATACTAAGTGACAGGCTACTTAAGTGCTCACTTTTTTCTCTGGCGAAGTTCCTGGCCGTCATCAATAGGGCAATTATATGCAAAGTCACCATTTTTTCTCAAAGAGGAACTGAAAATAAAATATGTCATATCTTCATAGAGTGGACAAATACACAGGTGCATCATAATTTGGCTTTGAGAACAATTACAGACCACTTACCTGTCTTTTTTGTTGATGAATGACACACGATGTTGATTTAGTCTGTTCATGTCATGCATCTCCATTCCTTCGTTTATGTGACAAAGATAGCACAAGAAAACGGCATATTAAACTCCAACTCAGCAGAACCCAAGAACAGGATGGATATTGGACAATTAGCCACATTCTCACTAGTGTAGAAAAAATAATGGGCTGCCATCTGGCTTTTTCTTTAGTTGCATGACAAAGTTGAATGCTTCCAATTACTAAGCTGCTCAACAGTGATGCTCTCAAAAAAGAAATTGAGCTCAACAGGGGAGGGAACTACCACATTTAGAAACTAAATAAGACAAAAGCATAGGCAGATGGCCCAAATGAGCTTTAGTTGATAAATATGTTTTCACCCACACTGAAGAAACTTTGAACACAATATGGTGTTGTGATTGAAAGATAAATGTACAGTGCAGGAAAACACCTTTGATGTTAAGTTGTGCAAACTGAAGGACATTCTCATGATCTTGCAGTAAGAGGTGAAAGTCTTCCCAGGTGATGTGATCTTTCTTATCAAAGCCTGCAGCATGAAGCATAGCTGCTATAGCCTCCTCTGCCTGGTTCTTAGAGAGGACATTACTGGAGATCTCAAAAAAAGACCTAAGTAGTTTTATGAAAAGACAAGGATGAACTTGAATACAAGGATAATTTGGAAACAAATTATGTGTAAATTAGTGTCACAATGAGAAATTCATTGAGTGTTAGTTGACCAATTAAGTCAATATCTAATATTATAATATTTACCTGAGCAAAGAACAAAATTCTTCCCGAAACAGGAAACCTTCTCCTTTAATGTCATGCATTGAAAATAGGAGTTTGGACTTCTCCTCTGGGGTTCCTGAAGTGAGAAGACCAATAATGAGGTAAGAATTTGGGTTTATAACATGAAGTAACACATTTAAAAACAGCTTATGGTTACATTGTTTTTTTAAACCAGAAAAATGCAATTCAATTGACCTTTCATGAAGATAACCAAAACATCGAGAAATTCTTGAAAAGAAAGGTATCCATTGCCATCCTTATCTGCCAGGGAAAACATAGACTCCACAAAAGGCGAGTCAGACTTCAGCCCAAGCGCATGGGCAAACTCAGCTCGTGTGAGCTCACACTGGAGAGCCTCTTTGGTTCTCTTGGAGGACACACCACTCAGGTCTCCTGCATCACTTTTATTAATATCTAGAATCTGAGGATCACGTAAAGATTTAAAATCCTGACAATGCAAGACTTTATTTACAAGATCCATGTGAGAAGCGATGTCAAGCTGATTTATTAAGTAATACACAGACAAATGATAACTATTTGCGGTGTCCAATTCCTACCTTTGAAAAAGCATGTCGGAAAAAAGTCTCCACTATCTGAGCACGCTGCTCTTTGGTCACGGCCTCCTTCAGCAGCTCTTTTTCACTCATCTCGGTCACTATCAGATGCCGGGTCATTTCTTTCAAGTCACACTTGAGCTGATCCACAAACTCTGTTCTCTGCACACTGTTCTCAAAAAGCAAAACCTAAAGACAATTTTATTATATGTTGATTGCTGCATTTTGACAGCTAACACGATTCAGCACATCAGATTATTAAATTACATGCAAATTGTAGTCGATTACTATATGTGGAAATGTTAAATATAATGATATCCTACCAGGTCATATTCCTTGGGGATCTTCAGAAGTAGGGCACGTTGCTGGTGATCATTGGACAGAAACACCTCAAGGAGGTCCTGAGTGCCGAGGTTATGAGTGCGCACAGGGGATCCATTTTCGCTATAAATCTGCAGCCGTTTCTTTTCATCAATCTCCAGGCTGACATACTGAGGAGAGTCAGAATATCCTTGCCACTCACAAGCTAGACAAAAAGAAATTGCAGGAAGGATTGAAATATGTACCAGTTTTTAGATATCACAGGATCAACCAGAAATAATTTGGACTGAAAAAACTACCTTGGATTCCATGGGTTGGATTCTTTTTTTTGTCTTTGGTCTGGCCCTGGGTCCTTTTCAGAAACCTTTTGTATTTAGTTGCCCGAATGTAGGCCACTATGTAAGCCACAAGGAAACTCACTGTTTGGGTAAGAAGAAATGAAGAAATAAAAAAACTAAGAAATAAACTAAAAAAAGTTTACCTTTTCCATAAGGCAAACTTGTATCTGAATTAATGCACACATTGGCAGTCATACTTACCTACAGGGAAGAAGAAAAGGGCGATGACAAAAATGCCAAAACCTGCTTTGCTGCCATCGTCAAAGTAACTCATAGAAGTAGCCTTAGTGCATGGGTAAAGCATAGATGATGTGATTGTCTGAGGCTGAGGGCAGGGATCACCTATAAGTGGCAAATAATCAGTTGTTAAAACATCTAAAAACCTATGATAGATGCAGTAGTAGTTTGAAATTTTTGTACCATTTAGCCAGAAAAAAACATCCTCCTGTATGTCTCCACCCACTGCACTAGTGATGCTGAGAAGCACATCTGAATATTTGGTTTGTTGTATAGCTTGAATCTCCTCCTCTGTAAACAAGCTATAATGAAAGCACAGGAAAGCCAAGATTTAACCAAAAAATGAGGAAATTATCCAATCACTAAACGAAGAAAGAACCTTTCTGATGATAAAATGCAATTCTATATCAAAGCTCTATTGCATAGAATAAAAAAATACAAAATAAATAAATAAATGTCAAATAAATTAAACATTATCACACTTCATATTTAGACATGAACATTTTTTTTATTTTTTATTTCTTGTTGATAAAGGGCTGTATTTATTCTCGCATTTTGTGGATTTATTCTAGGTGTGAAATTGTTAGCCACTTAAGCTCAATACAGCCAGCTATGAATTAACAGGAGTTGTTAGTATCTATTTTGATACTTAGTTATATCAGGCGAGAGTGAGTCATTGGAGGTGTTTACACACTATTAATATGAGATTTAGCTGGCATGCTAACATTGTGTAGCCAATACAGCAGCATCATTTTTGTTCTTTCTCTTGGATTAGGTCGAAGTATCAAGCTGAACACTACCATACAGATAATTGGCCGGGACACCCTTGGTGTCATTATGACTTTTTGGGACAAATCTTTAAATTCTCTCTAAATGTGTATTATATCTTGACATTCTTTCTGAATGTTTGGCACACACAACCACAAGGTTAATCAGTGTGATGTAGAATGATACAGCGTGATCTATGTTAAAAAAAAACATGGGGGAAAATTTCCAAATCTTACATTCAGCAGCTTTAAATTTCTGAATTAATTAAGAGTCAATGTGAGTCAATGAATTTATCATATAAGTAATATCCTACCCATTTTGTTGGTTTTCAAACCAGAATCGGTCTGCATTTCTGATGCGTTCAAACTGGTCCAGGACGATAGATGAAATAAGTGGACTTGGCCCATTGTTTAGCTCCAGCAGAACTCCAACCAACAGCTCCAACCTGTTGATATCGTTTCCGTACAGTTTGGCCAGCTCCAAAAACAACTACAGCAAAACAATATATAAAAGTTTGACCATTAGAGTAGTGATACAGAGGTTGGCAAGGTATTTATATTATATTGAATTAAATGAATGTATTACAGCTGATATGACTGTGTAATCTTCTCTAAATACCTCATGATTAGTCTTGTTCAGACTAGGATTGATCTCTTCCCAGGTCTTGACAGGCGGAATGTTGAGGGTCTCTCTGACTTGGTTATAGCTGCCCAGCCCAAAGTCTCGGCCTCTCTGAATGGCCATAGCTACAGCATCAGTGCGTGAGAGCTGCAAGGAGCCGTACATGTAGTCTGCACCGGAAATGTAACAGAGAGGACATGACTTAGTCACTTGCTCATTAAAACATATACTAATATACTATATATACTACTATATGAGAAAAAAAAACAAGAAAAAAAGTGTAACCTTGAACATCCTCAACAATTATGTTGTCTTCTCTCTCAGATATCTGTGAAGCCATACCCATTATCAGGTCATCAATATCCTGGCCAGATTTTAAATTTGGATTCTACAGCAAGGAACCAGATAAAAAGCTGCTTCAGAATTTTATTTGAAATAATTTCTTATTTGATCTTAAATTATTTGAACGTTAAGGACATTTTTTTTTCTTGACTCACGTCTCTGCTCCAAAAATTGTTGCATAAGCGGAGTGCTGGAGAAGTGCTCCCATCGATGTTCACAACTTTTCTGTAGTGACAAGTCTTGTTTCTAAACAAAAATAAAAAAAACCCCACAAAATTAAAAAAGAACAACAAAGCATGCATGAACAATGTTCATTTTTAAACATTGCTGAGAATTAAATTACCAATGCATTGTGAGTTCATTGTGTATCATTTATTAATCTTATCCTGTTTTTAAAACATTTACACAAAACAGCATTTAAAAAAAATTGTTAGCATTTTAAATTGCAAGCATTTACCTCATATAGACACCAGAGGGAAGCAAAGTTAAATCCAAACACGTTGTTACAATCTGAAATTCAGGAGAAATTCCTGGATCCACAGATTTCTGATAGCCTGTGTGATTTAGAAAAACAAACAAACAAACAAAAAAAACTATAAAAAAACTAAAAATATTAAAGTCAGTGCAAAAGGTATCTGTAGATACGTACATGTCAATCAATGTGTGTTTAATACAACATTTGAGTTTATTTATGTTCTCTTTCTGCAGAAAGGATAATCCAAAAAAATTAGCTTCCTCAGCAAAAATAATATCCCTGGCTTGCGTTAACCTGCACTGACGCAGCTAAAGCCCATTGTGCCCATTAAACAGAACCTCAAGTGGTAACTCACTAAACCACAGGTAAGTAGAGCATGTCAGCTCACCACAACTTGTTCACACATATACACGTACACACACTTGTCTATCATCCAATATTTTAAAGGACATAATTATTTAATGCAGCATAATCATATCCTAGTGGATATATTTAGTCCCAACCAAAATATAAACAGACACACACACACACACACACACACACACACACACACACACACACACACACACACACACACACATCCATTTCTGTGACCTCTCACCTGGGTAAGAGGGCACCGAGACTCCTAGATATGCAGGCAGCCATTCATATATTGCAATGTTCTGGAGACAGAAGAAAAGAATTGCTTATGGAGCGATAAACCATACAAACATTTCAAATAATAATCTGTATCATTTAATCGACTCTTGCTTAAGGCAATAGTTTTCTTCACCATTCAGTATCATGTAATGACTCATGACTTGGGCAATTATTTATTTTTGCACCTGGAATAGCCTGCAGTTTAAATAAAAGTGTCCTAAGCCCTGTTGCAGAAAGAATGTGAGGCAACCTTACAGGTGGACAGACTACCAAATTAATACTTCCATCTACTCCTTGTGGTTTCAAAATAACAGGTGACTTTTCTCTCTACCTGAAATGTGGCAATAACCCTCTTTCTTGCATTTTGAAAAAGCTCCTCATCTGACCACGATGGGTGTTCCTTGTGCAGTTGTGTAGCGAGGTAATTATGGTAACGAAACCAAACAATCGCTTCAGCTACTGTGAAGATATTCTCATTGGCCCAGGCATTCCCAAATTCTGTGGAGACATAATGCTCAGTGAACACAATGGAAGATTAAGATACCTCACACCCGTACTGTTTATTTTATACTTTTGACTGAAACATGTTTATATGTTTTTGTAACATATGAGATATATCGTCTGAGTATTTAAACCGCATATTGATAAATGTGTTTCTTAAGGCAGAAACACTCAATTTTTATCTCGCCATTTCTCAATGACTTAAGTTCATGGAGACAAGTTTTACCACGGATTATGTGGCAGAAATAATGAATAACACCATCAAAAGGCAACAACCAAACAACAACAATACAGTCATTGTAGGATTTAATGAGGCTTAGCAAAAATGTAGGACCAGGTGGACAACATAAAAACGACAATAATGCAGATTGAGCCTGTTTTGTGGGATGAGTGAGCTCATTCTAAACTTTCTGAAAACATTGCACTAGTTAGAAGTCTAAATAAACATCAAAAACACATGAATGCAGGTGTCGCATCACATGTTGATGTTTGTTTAGCATCAGTTATTCGTATCAGCAACATCACTTCTTTTAGCTGATTCTGTTTTTAGGAACATACAATACTTTTTTACCATAGAGTCCCTCTGGACCAGTCTGTCCAGTGCAGGGGTTTGGAGCACTCCACATGAAATTGCCACTCACAGTCTTCTTTGGCATGTCAGAAGAAGAGCCTACAGACAGAAGCCCTCCTTGGAAACTCCTCAGAGCATCACACCAAGAGCTGGTTGTACCATAGATTGAGCTTCCGTCAATCCAAGCTGTCACCTGGTTTACCTGTAATGTAAAGAACCCTCAGCTTTTATTCAGTTATTTACTTAAAACATGTTATTCAGTAACTACAAGAAAACTGATAGAACATTGTACAGTTAAAATGTGAGCCATGCAAGTTAAAAGGGAATAAATCAAAACAATTTGTCAAATAGTAAAATTTTGAACTGTGTATTAGGCTCTATACACAAACTGCTTATTTATTTTCTACACCCAAAAAATTTCTGTTGGTGCTCATAGAAAAAAATATATATTTTCTGTCTGGTTTATTGGGTGTAGTTCTTGTCATTAAAATAAATGTAATACACTCAATTCTACATGAAGTGTTACCTGTCTCCTAGGATTGTTTGGACTCTGTCCACTATTATGGTCCCACTGTACTCGCTGGAACTGGAGCAGAACTTGCTCTGTGGAGTTTTGCCCAAAGACGGGGTCATCCTGTGGGACTGGGATAGTCATGAACTCAGCAGGGCAACCAGGTTTTTGGGATTCCACAATCTCATGCACAACATGAACACCTAATGGCCAAAAGAAATGTGGTCAAAATGAAACACTGTGTGCTTCAGTCAGTACAAAAATTCAAACTAAAGGTGTCACTCACCAAAAAACAATGAGAGAACCGTTCGGTTCTGGACTGATAGGTGGCCACTGGGGCCACGTGCTACTACGTTACTGATGCGTCGTGCATTGGGTAGGTGCAGTCCGATGATTTGAAAAACTCCATCTGAGTAGTGAGGAGTCAGGAGGCGCATAAGAGGTGCACCTGTTTAACAAACATTCACAATGATGGAATAAGGTTTTTCAGATGGAACTATGGCTACCTTTCTCAAAGTATTTGGGCTCCATGACAGGTCCATATACTGGCCCTTCAAATTGTTTTTACTCTCCTGGACATGAGTCCAGGAGCCAGCATTTACACTACTGATAGATACATACCTGCTGTCCCCCGACGATGAAAGGCCAAGTTATTATACCAGCCATCATATCTTTGAACTTCCCAGGTGATGCTGGAGTCTATGTGACAACAAAAGGCAACTACAATCATGACGAGAATAATAAATGTGTTAAACTTAAAACCTACATATCAGAAACATGTGCCACTACTGGCACTCAGTTGTCCTCTGATTTGGAAGTAAACAGGAAAAATAGCAACAACTGAAAGTAGATAGCATTCTAACATTAGTGTTGACATTGTGTGTGACAGCACATTCAGAATATTGAGAATTATTCAGAGAAATCACTGTATTCTGTCTAATAAGTTCCAAAAACAAACAATAAGTCAGATCAAGCATGTGTGCTTATGGTATGGGTTTTACATTATATTTCTGTTGCTGACGTGACATGTATTACATGGACCTGATTATAATCTTATGATCTTGTACATCTAAGACATTATGAAATCTTGTTTTCATGAAATGTGCAATACTTTTGCAATGTATAATCATTCTTTATGTGCATGCTTCTTTCCAAACATACAGTTTTTACATGTCAGAACTGACCAGTTGGTGATTAATGATCATACTGTTGCTGTGGCATAAAAGGCATATGACGTTGTCATTTTTTGAATAAGTATTAAAAGTGATGCTTTGAACAATTGTTGTAATATTCGTATTATGTTCTAAGAGCCAAATGTTAGTTGTGGAAAATGTGCAGTCCTCATTAAAATAGTATGCTTGCAATCCCTCCTAATACCTACACTGTTTGCCCTGGGTCTAAATGACTGCATTCGACTTTACTGTATTACATACAGAGCTTGGAGAACTGTTGAGTCTGTATGTTCCAGGAGCTCTTTCCTTCCCTGTTCACATGCTTATCACCTCTCCCTTTGTACTTTCCAAAGGAGATCAGAACATATCATTTGTGGCAGGACTTTTAAATGTGTTTTATATACACATATAAGAAAAAATAACTTTGTAAATATATTAGAAGTCTATTCACTATGCTTACCTGCTGCATAGACTGTCAGAGAGAGTGATATTAAAGTCCACCATGCACTCCTGTGCAAATCCATTCTGAAGCAAAAAACGCAGCCAAATGTAGCTCTTTAGAAGGTGAGACACCTGGAGAACCCCAGCAACTTGACAAAATAAATGAAAATCGGAAAGAAACCAAAAAGCAATTTCCTGTGAGCAGTCTGCACATTGAAGGTAGGAGTGAAGCACTGGGCAACGTGAGCTCTTGTGCAGTGTTATCTGAGTGCAAGCACCAAAAAAAAAAAAAAAAAAAAAAAAGACACAGGGAGTGTGTGGAGGCAACTCCAGAGTACGCACGTCTGAAACAACGTGCCAGGCTTATCAGAGAGAAGGGATGGTCATTGCTAGGTGACACCTCCATTCTTGAACCCACCATCTATGCAAATGAACCCCAGGTGGAGTAAGGGTATAAATGATGCTCACCGCCGTGGAAAGACAATTCCCCCTGGACTGCGACTATCCTGCACGTTTTGTGCACACTTTGTGTTGTTTCTTGTGCTCACAGGTAAGATTACACCGCAAATTTCTTTCGCATGTATCCTATTTGAACGCGTCAAGGATCAGTTGATCTTTTCATTGGAAACATTATGGAACGTGATTGGGGCGCGTGCGTGTGTGTGTGTGTGTGCGTGTGTGAATAATACTGTATACAATACACGGCAAAGCTATACAAAAGGCTTCAGGAGATTGTTTGTAATAAGGTCATTATTAATGAAGTGAAGCATTCCAGGTAAAACAGGCTCTTGTCTGAGTTCTCTCCCCGGGTTACTGAGCACACCGGTGTGCTTTCTTTTCAGCTTTAGCCCACGCATTTGGAGGCAAGATGACTTTCTACGATGACATTTACCCATTCTACCCGCTACAAAGAACCTCGTTCATATTCAGTGGCAGCCTGCTCGCTGTCATCCTGGTGTTCCTCACGCTGCTCGTCACCTTGCTCCTCATTGTGCCCGGGATACGTGGAAGATCGGTGAGAGCACTCAAATACAAGAGTCCATGAACTAAGAACACTTCACTTACAGACTTGTTTTACTTGTCTATACTTATACATCATCGGTACTAACTCTAAAAAATGGTGTCTTGTTTTCTTTCAGCGGATTCTTTGGACTGTCAGGATAATAATCAGCTTATTCATAGGAGTAGTGATAGTTGGTGAGTAGTTTATAACCATGTTTATTTAAAACCTTTTTAACTCATGTCTTGTTCACCCAAGACTGCACTAGGTCTTGATAATAGACTGTGATAAAGTTTACTGCCTTGAAATTATACACGGTAATGTTGAACACATTTATTTTTCATGACTTAAGCTGAAATGACATGGTGATGAAGTCATACCTTGATAGTATGTACTAAGAATGAGTTCTTCCTTCCTGGTACAGCGTTAAACTTCACGTGTGACTGGGCTGAAGGAAGATTGAAGGCCAATGCTACATACAAATCCTTCAGCAACGTTGTGGTGAATGCCGAGGTGGGTCTGCATGTGGGCCTGTATGGAATTAACATTACGCTCAAAGGTCAGTCGAGCAGATGCTCTGTCCCAACTACAACTTTTGTACAAAGCAAATGTTTTAAGACCGAGGAGGTCCCTTATAGGTATTTTTCCTTCCCTGTAGGAGATCCTGTCGTACAGTTCAATGAGACCATAGACTACAACGAAATGTTCACATGGAACGGTGTCATAGGAGATGATTATTCTGATGCCCTGGAAAAAGGTCTTCCCAACCCCATCCTGTACATTGCTGAGAAGTTCACCCTCAACAGCCCCTGCAGTCTCATTTATCAGTACCAGTACTCAGGCAGATTCGCCTCGGCCACCCTGTGGTAAGACACCGTGATCACTGACACCGTCTTCAGAAAGTAGAAACAAAGCCTATTCAACAGATGCAAACAGGTACAGTAAAGAATGGTGTCTCTCTCACTCTTTCCCACAGGACAGCTTTTTGCTGCTGGATAGTGGCCAACATCCTCTTCTCAATGCCCGTCATCCTCTACGCCGGCTTCATGGTGGTTGCCACGGCTGCATTTATCTTCTTCTCCTTGGCCTCCTTTTCCACAATATACAACATCTCAGAGTGCAACTTCTCTATAGGAACAGAATCCTTTGAACCTGAATATAGCCATTCCTTCTGGTTAGCTGTAGCTACTGGTACGTATCCGGTGTCATGTATAATTATTTACCATTTATGCCTCTTTGCTATATTGAGTGTTGTTCACTGTTAAGGAAACATTAATGACATAAAATCACAATTGAGAAAACAACACTCTTTTTCTTTACAGGTTTATTATGTGCAGTGATTGGTATTATAGTGATTCTGCTAGACTGCCTGATCCCAGAGAAGATGAGGGAAGCTTTTAGTGTTGGGGTGGATGATGATGAGAATAACGACACATACTCAATATCAGAGGGCTACATCAACACCAGCTTCCTAGATGGCACAAGTTTAGAAGGGGTGACTGTAAAAACACCCAACCAAGAACCACAGCAGGTCCCCACTTTAACTGTAAGTCTGCCCACCCTTATCAAGCATTGTAACTGATATAAACTTTTTGATTATTACTAATATTTTCACACCCAATGTCTTAATAATGTTGAATAAAATATGCATTTGCATGTTTCCACAGAAGCTTTGAGAAAGCAACTGAAGCCAACAAGGCCACCAATTCCCATACTTGAAAATCACACATCCTACAGAATTAAGCATTTTCTTTGCTGGGGTTGTTGTAAATACAAACGCAAAACATCTGTTCCTGTTGTTTCACGTACACGTGTAAATATGTATATATGTACTGTATGTTTGAGCTGAGAAAAATAAATATATATATAAAAAAACATTGTTTACTGAGCAATCAAATGAATAATGCACAAAACAGTTTTCTGCTCTTATGTTGAATGACAATTCCAGTTATTTCCTCTGTTGCTATGTCCTCTAGTACAATCATCTAGCATAGGTTGCTGGTAATGATAACTAGATGAGAATAAAACTTATCTTATATACAGTAGGCACTGTATTCATTAGCTGTAGTAATGGAACAATCATTTATCTTTACACAAGTTGTGAGTTAATTCACTCAGAAAAATGCATCCTTGTCACCAGACGATGTCCTGATTTGTTTGGTATTATAATCACAGAGTGATGTCAAAACTCATAAAAATAGACACGTTTTCCATTATTAGAGCATGAACTTACTTTATACCAATGCATATACTGTTTTGGCTGCAATCAACCCTGCAGAAATGCACATTTTCCCCACTTCCTTTCTTATGGTCTGCCAGTTGAGACAGTATGAAAACAAAATGCATTCCTGCAACTAATCATGACATCAATTTTTGAGATGGAGGGACAAAGGCACAGATTTACATATAACTGAGCATAATGCCATTTAAATCAGCCGAATGTATCATATCATGGGTTTTAGTATATAGTTGAATCAGAATGTGATACACATTTGCAGATCACTTTAATAGAAACGCCTAATCATGTAGTTACAGTATCTAACCAGTCAAGCATGTGACAGCAGCACTGTGCATAATATTATGCAGATACAGATCAAGTGCTTTGGTTAATAAAACATCATCATGGGGAAAAGTGTAATCTTTGTAACTTTAATTCTGATATGGATAATAATATCAGATGGGCTGGATTGAGTATTTCATAATCTGCTGATCTCCTGGGATTTTTACACAACAATCTAGAATTTACACTAAATATTTGCATGCCATCTCTAAAAAAAAACAACAAAACAAAAAAAAAAACAATAAACATTATGTTATGTGATAGAGTCTGCAGGCTGAAACACCTCATTGATTAGTGAAAATGGACTAATTGGTTTAAGCAGCCAGGAACTTTAGAGTAACATCAGAAAGCATGCTGTACAATCATGATGCGTGGATAAGCATCTCAGAATGCACAAAACATAAGACCTTTAGGTGGATGAATTGTTACAGGAGCAAACCACATCCAGGAGCATTGACTTAACCTACCTTTGCATTTAAAGATGAGAAAAAAAGATGAGGTGATGTCCAGTTTTGATAGGCCTGTGCCCCTGATCGCCTCGGATTTCTGTTTTTAGCTGAGAGGAGTGAAGCCTAAAGTGGTTTGCTGCTGTTGTAACCCATCAAGATCATCATTAAGATATGATGTTATTTAACAGATGAGAGTTTTCTGCTCACCAGAATTCCAAAATGGCAGCAGCTTTTGAAATACTCAACCCATATAATCTGGTACCATTAATGCACAATCAAATTGAAATCACAGTCCTTACATTGTGATGTTAGATGAGAACATTAACTGAAGCCCTTGACCTGTACCTGCATGATTTTAGACATTGCGCTGGTGCAACACGATTGACCGATTTGATAACTGCATGATGTGCAGTTGTACAGGTGTTCTTAACAAAGTGATCAATGCGTGTATTTCTTCTTTAGAAATCAGGCAATTCTCCCCAAATGAATGAAGTCTTATGAAATAAATGAAACATTGATGAAAAAATATGAGCATGAATAGCATCATTCCCAGTAAAGCTGATGAATCTGCATAGATACAGTATCTAATTTTAGTAAGTATAAGTCAGCTAAAAAAAAAGGCTAATATGAACAGCAATAAAAATAAATTCCTGAAACTAATTATATATATATATATATATATATATATATATATATATATATATATATATATATATACTATCATGCAAGGCAGAGCAAGCAGGGTAGACTTGATATGACCAGGGCTGTATTTGCTTACTGGGTCTGACAGAGAGGTGATTTTACATTCTGTAAACTGCAGCTAAAATGCATGAAAAACAATCATGCATTATATTTCTCCACGTTTAAAAACAAGTGGAGGAGACTACCATTCAAAATATTCATTGAACTACCTTGGCCCTGCAAACCTAATTTATTTGGAGAGTCTTTTACTTTGTCAGTGTTAGACCAAAACAGCTTGTCCAGCATAGACCATGCCACAACATGAGAATTAAACATAACATGCCCTTAGAGTTCTCTGTTCATGGCAAAGCTTAGCCAGTGTAAATGCACTGAAGAACATGTTTAAATTAGGATTGAGCTTGATGTCTTTCTCCTGTAATGAAGGTATTGATACTGAATTAGCAAACTGCTATACTACTAGAGTGCACAACACAGATGCTGTGCTCATAGGCCTGATTGAAGCAGGGATTAAAACTACCGTACAATTAGGTTGTTTTGAGGATATTTGGATGTTTGCCCAGATGAGTATAGAAACACTGTTGTAGAGATGTAAATAAAACCTTAATGAGTTACTCCAGGGGACAAGGCTAAGAAAACCTCATTAAATATGTTTTTATAGACAAATTTGAGTTGCACAGGCAGGGCTGAGCATCACAGAGCTTCCAGAGCACCAGCATTGCCATTAGATGTACATTGGAGTTTCTTGTCCAGTGAGCAGTCTGAACATCACAGCTGGCATAGTTTTCATATGAATCTGTCAATAAGAGATGAAGCATTGTGAGTCCTGAGAATTTCAACATGTACAAAGATTCCGTTTAAATCATATAAAGGATACACTGACCTCTCCGACGGACACTGATAGAGCATGGACAATTTTCTCATGTGCCATGGCGACTACACTCTGTCCGTTAATCTCAATTATTCGATGACCCACACGCACTCCCCCACGTTCTGCTATTCCACCTCGCATCAGGCTGCAGATCTGAGAAGATAGTTAAGTTAAATACAGCATTATGTACTTTGTTGGTAATCGTAGTCAGCATATTTCACACACTCATAACTCTCAATGAAAGTGGACTCACTATGCCATTCTGTACACTGAAGCCTAAAGGGTACTGCAGATCTGGTCTTTTTATTAGCACTGTGGTCACAGGAGGACAGCTTACTACACTCAGCTTTACCTGTAACTGATTCTTTAAGCCCTGGAATGATAAACAGAAACACACAAACACATGCACACACACACACACAGTCACAGGTAATAAGAACTGTGGGCATTGTGGGAAAGGGTACAGATATTAAAATATAGAAATATTATTATATGAATTATATGAAATATATGAAATAATATTATTATATTTAATATTATTTTTACAGTATTTTTATAAACATATCCTAGCAATATGTTTTGCCGTGCTATCCAAACAAATTTGGAATTTACACAATACAAAATTCATGGTATTTGTAATAGGGTAAGGAAGTGTGATTTGTACAATAAGTACTATATAAAGATCTAAGGACCACAAGTGAGCATGACATAAATAAAATAATAATAATAATAAAAAATAAACCAATAAAAACCTTGATGATGCCCTGGCAGGTGGCTAGGGGTAAGCCCACCAGACTTGTGTCATTCACAGCCATGATCTGATCACCCACGTTCAGCTTCCCTGAACGAGCAGCAGGCCCACTGTTCAGCATGCATGTCAGGATAACTGTGGGCAGGATCGACCCCCAGCCAGACTCTACAATCACAACACCAAGAATCTCCCCTTTCTGCTTCTCCAGTTGTAGCTACCAAAACAAAACAAACGTGTCGGAGTCAATAGGGAGGGGAGAGATCTGATCGTGCTATACTAACTGTTATTTCGGATAGAATGTTGTCTGAGGAGCTTTGATACTCCAAGACTCTCTTTACCTCTTTACAGTTCTCAGAGTTTGAAAAGTGGATGAGATCATCATTGTACATCTCTTGGGAATTAAGAATATCACTGTAGTCTTTCTGGCTGAGGTCCTTAGGGTTAATTCCATTGGCTCTCAGAAATTCTTGGTAGGCCATGCTAAACACCTGACCAATGGACTGTGCAATAAGTTGAGCCTGAAGATGGAGAGGGTAGAGTTAATTCTCAGGAGACCAAAGAATACTCGAGTGAGATTGCATGCTCCGTCAAGTCAAATAAGAGAATGAAAGTGAGGTCATGAGCAATTACATAATCATACCCCTTTTCTGGGCATTGCCCCTGTTGCACTGAAATCATCTATGATCAGGTATATGTAAATATGTTAATTATATAGAATAATCAGAATTTCCTAAAATGATAAAACAACACCTTGAATAAACAGTTTTCGGACCAGATAGCATGAGGCCATTAGTCAAAAATATAAGATTAACATAAATTATATTTTGAGCATCTATGCAAGATAAAAGTCAGCAAAAAGTTGTATTTTATCGCTTATATAAGCATACATATATAATATAGTAATATACATTTTCAGTCAGGGTACAGTTTTGACTTACATCCTCAGACTCAAAGACGTAACAGATCATTCGGTACTGCTTCCTGTCCTCTGCAGAGTTCATGCCGGTTTCATTACAGTCGAGTGCAGCAGACTGCGACACTCGTCTGCGAGCCATCAAGACTACCACGCTGCCAATATCTGCAATGTAGGAGATGGTCCGAAGAGCATTGTCTATCATTGTCTCCTGAATCAGAAGAGATGCATTATCAGCCAACATGTGCTTAAAGAAATGCCCAAGACTGTACAAATTTAAGGTGATGTATTGCCTCACTGCCATAGTTATATGTGTGCGGTAGTCTAGAAAAGTATGTCAGGTGTCGATGTGGCTAAATTCTGGCAAACATCCAAAACTACTTTTAAATCCTGCCTAGGCTATTTTCCTTTAAATACCATCCTGGGTAAGGAGTTTAACAAACGTGGCTACAACAACAGTCAGTCTTTCTAAAGACACATAAAACCTTGTTAGCTAAGTGCGCTTTCCTCATGTAGAGAATGTCCCAGTTTCAAAGTTTTTGGAGAGCTACATGCCATTGAGATATCAACCTAAGATTAATCAGTTCAGTTTGTAATCAGATACCAGTTGGCAAAATGTCTGTGATGCTCACGACTTACAGTCAAGATGAGATTCTATAAATGTCATTTCCCACCTTTTGATTATTGGGGTTGGCAAATATTAATAGTGAATGTTTTTTTTACTCTGCCACACATGTACTAGAGTGTTAAAATGTGAATCTTGAGTTACATCAAATTTAGAGACTAATTTTTGCAAGGACAGAACATATAAAAAATGGTAATACTGTAAATATGAACACAGCCAACCTGTGTATCAGCATTAAGCACTTTGATGGCCTTTGTTGAAATGAAGAGGTCAACCTCAACTGGGCTCTGGCTCTCTTTATCCACACACTAAAACACAACAGAAGAGTTATGGCTACATCTTGTGGCCACAGCAGACATTTTTTCATTAACGGTATTTGTGACAGCATTCACCAAAACAGCCACAAGTGGATGTGGTTGGCAAAGTTTATTTACAAGGTTTTTAAAAAAATGTCAGCAGATATGGATCTCGACCTTTACTTTGTCCACAGCTTCCTGAGCTTGTGACATGCGCACACTCTTGGAAGGGTTTCTGTCTGAGAGAAGCTGAGTGGATCCGAGGTAGTTAGCGGCAAAGATAATCCCATCGATAAGGTCCTCTGGTTCACATGGGCCTGGAACTTTTTTGCAAGATACATACAGTATATCTTATTATTAGCTTCTGCCATAAGGATACAAACTTGAAGAATATTTCTTTACTTGCTCATTTAGGTTTTAGTTCATTTACATAGTACATATATTACACGCATTTTACATGCATATTGCGTAAGATAAATGCCATAGTATCTGAAAACATTCTGGACATATTCCACTTCAGCTTTCATAGGAAGAGTGAAAAATGCTTACCATCCACAAAGCTGGGAAAAGAGTGATTTCTCTTTCCTTGCTGTAAAGCAAAGGGAATCTCTTAGACTGCAGATTCACACAGGTGTCAAATTTTTTTTGCCATTTCCGAAAAACAGGTTTGAAGGAAACCCCTGTTATTTGCTAGTTCCTTACCTGAGGGAGATTATGGTTGCTAGCTGCTGTATTAGTTTCAGACTGTGGATTTACTGTGCAGTGCTGTGGGCTACTGTGAGTTACCTGAGGGTTTTAAAAAACATTCAATTATGCCATTTAAACCTGAATCTCCTGAACATAAATGAAATACAAAGGTACACCAAACTGAAAAAATATATATTTGAACCATGTATGAAAGTGTTATCAACTGAACTGTTACCTGGGCCTGATTGGACCTCATGGAGTCTTCTTCACTGCATCTGGCTAGGTCATTCTGCAGCTGTGGGTCACAAAGTTGCATGGGTGTGGTAGGGGTACTGGATGTGTATTCTTCCCTGTGTGGTCTAAGCACTGATGCTTGAGAACTTTCTGGGATCCTTCTCTTGTCATATGATGTCTCAGATACACCCCTGTCTACACCAGTGCTCTGAGGTAATACTTTTATTTTTGTTCTTACTTCAGTTTTGATCTGATCCATATCCTCGCCTGTGACCAGTGATCGTTCCCTATCCTGCCTGGTCTTTGCTATATAGATATTAGGACTTCCCTGTCCCTTGCCTATATTGTCTTCAGAACTATCACTCGCCACATGCAAACACACATCTTCTTTTTTGTCTCTTCCATGATCTCTGTATGAATGTCTCTTTTTAAAATTTTCTCTATTCACAGGATTTTCAGGTTTGGTCATAGTGTTGAATATGCTGTTTCTGCTACCCCTGTCCTCCTTACAAATCTGATGTCCTCTGATTATTGGTTTTGTCTTTTTATCTGTTAGTTCACAGTTTTCGGAGTAATCAACCTTAACTTCAGCAATGTTGTTTTTAATGCCTTCTCTCTGACAGTTAAATGACCTCTGGATATCACTGTTACATTTTTTTGAGATTCTTTCATTTGGTCCATACTCTTTACTTAAGTCCTTTTCTCCTCTTGTTGTTCCTTTACTGCAAGTTGAAACCTGGTGAGGATTTTTATAGTCTTCTTGTACATCACATTTCCCTTTGCAAATAATTCCATCCTGACCACCTTTGGTCTTGTCTTGTTTATAAGAAAAATATGTTTCATCTTCCTCCACAGCATCATCATCATTATCATCAACATCGTCCTCATCATCATCTACTTCCTCGGCATCTTCTTCATCATCATCTTCATCCTCAGCCATGGGAGCCTGAATGAACGTAGACTCAATAATAGGCTGGGGACATTTGTGGACCAGCTCCTCTGTACCTTGCTGGAGTACTTCATAAAACCCCTCAGAGAATTCCCAGGCATCCTCTGGTTTACCTCCAGCACCTGTTTTTTTGGAAGTACTTGGTCTATCACTGCTTTCAGCACACTCATGACAGTCCATTCCTTCCAAATAGCTTTCATCTTCAGGGCAACAGTGAACATAGTAAGTCAGCCCATCTGCATCGGTATGCAGTTCTTCATCTTCCTCATAGTCCTGTTCTTCTTCTTCCTCCTCTGATTCCACATTATCATATTCAGACAGTGAGTCTTTGTCCATGTTGTCATGATGAATTGGGCTTTCTCCATGGACGAAATCCTTCCCTGAGACAGAGCCATCATTGGGACAGTGGCTAGATGGGACTGGTGTGCTTGACTGGCTTTCTGTGTTATTGCTATGAGGTTCTTCAGGATCCATTTGGTCTCTCGATGGTTTAACTGTCTGCTCTGGTAGAGATGAGATGTATTGTGGACAATCAGGCACTGCTCTGGAACCCTGGCTTTGTTTGAGAGCCATAACTGGCTTTTCTAAGCCCACAGAAGTGGGGGTTCCTAGAGCGGTGTAAAACAGAGCATAAAACAATAATGGAGAAACAGTAAAATAACAAATTCTACAGGGGATTAGTTCATTTTTTTTATTTATTTTTTTTTTTATTTATCCATTGCCCTTAAATTTTTCTTTGTGTTGGTCATGAAAAAGAGTCTGAAAAGGTCAGACAATTTAAAAGCTCCACTGGAAGCTGACCATGGGAGGTTAAAACATTCTTCTCTTATTTACTTGTGATTAAATGGCTAATTTATAATTACATTTTTTCTTTTACCTACAATGGTTGACTGTGCCTACCATGACAATTCTTCATTCATTCATCATCAGTAAACAATATAATCCTTTATTTTTAACTCTTTTGGGAAAAGGTTTGATTTGTTTCTTCTATACAAGAGGAGAGATCCTTTGCTACAATCTGCATGGGATAATTAATTTTAATGCATTAACATATTGAGGACAACAAATATTAAACCGGTAGGCAAAACCACTATATCTTTTTTTTTTATTATTATTGATGCATTCCATCAAATCAGCAATTTCATTCAAATTTTCCAAATACCTTAATGTTTTTCAAAAGAATAACAGATATAAAGACCTTGGGATTGTTTGCACAAGTTCTTTCTTTTTCTTTACCAGCATCTACTGGTAAATTCTACGGTAAACTTATACAAGACTTTCATTCTGAAATGACACTGAGATGTACACTGTGTAAAAGTAATAAAAGCTCTTCCTCACACAGGAGTAAGATGCAGATTCCACAAATCTTCTAAAGGTAAAAGTACAAGATTATAACTCAATTAGGAGATGCTGTCTCATCTAAATGTCGGTGCTTGGCTTTTTATTTGCAGGACAGTTTGATTGTGTTATTGATGAGTCAGGTGAACGAAATAAAAAACATATCTCAAGTGTACTGTCTGGTACTGTCAGGGCACACAATAACAGCAGTGGGAGATTGGACGGACACACACACACACACACACACACACACACACACACACACACACACACTCACTCACTCACTCACTCACTCACTCACTCCTACACGCAAGTAATTATTTCTCTGCTCATTCAAACGCATACACACACACACACACACACACACACACACACACACACACTCCTACACGCAAGTAATTATTTCTCTGCTCATTCAAAACACACACACACACACACACACACACACACACACACACACACACACACACACACAGAGAGAGAGAGAGAGAGAGAGAGAGAGAGAGAGAGAGAGAGAGAGAGAGAGAGTAAAGCATTGCATGGAGAATTGCACAGTGCAATTAAGATGATGTTGCAATAGACAGTCTAGGATGCACATTTACATATTTACTTAAACATTTGCTGTAGTCAGCATTTAATACGCCACAGTCAGACTGAAATCTCAGATTGCACTCCCAGCCTTGTTATTTCCGTCCAATTCGCCCACAAACCTTAGAGATGCGTCACTACAGTCATCAGCCACAGACATAATATCCCACACTGCAGACATACACTATAGTGCAGGTGACTTCTCTCCTCCTACGTAATTGTGTCCAATGATTGCAGCCACTTAGAGAAATCATGACTAATGAAAACAGATGCATGCATGCATTAATTCTCTCTCTCTCTCTCTCTCTCTCTCACACACACACACACACACACACACACACACACACACACACACACACACACTTTAACCGAACTTACCAGGTAAGTCAGGTGTAGACGGTGTTCAGGCTTGGGCGATCTTGTTTTATGCATCTAAACGTGCATGAAAGGAAAAGATAGAAGGTATAGGAATGTGGATGCAGTGCGCGCGCACACGCACGCACGCACGCACATACACACACTCGCGCGCGCGCGCGCGCACACACACAGCATCCCAGGACAGAGGCTTAGAGCCTTAAAGACACAGTGTGAAATAAATGCATGCCGTTCCACATGTAAGCGACCTTGTGCATTAAATGCAGTTTAAATCACGTTGCATTCACGTTTACCTTTTCAGTGGTGACCGCAGTAACTGCAGATGAACTGGACAAAGCCTACAGCATTCAACACACGAGCCACACTGAAAGCTGAGGCAGGTGCTCTGGATCAAAATAAGAGTCATCTCCCAGTCCTGATCACTTGTGCATACTGCATTCTGTGGGGCAACACTTCTACTACCTGTCTGTTACATGCATACTGTATGAGTATATTATACCTTATATATTATACACGAGTCAGGAATGAAAATGTGGGATGAGAAGTCCCAGGTTTTTACAGGGATCTGCAGAATTTGTCAGTGTAAATAAGGATCAGAGTGGACAAATGTAATAGGGTAAGTGATAACAGGGACAAACTTTTTTTTTGTATGCCCCTGAACATTAAATGACCCCAACCCTTTCTCTAAACATACTCCTGAGGTACCAGTGACCTGTCCCTTTTTTTCTTTTTGAATACACCTGATTTCATTCCAACAACCTTCTTTTAAATCTTCTTCTTCTTCATCTTCTTTCGGCCTCTCATGAATATAGTTCACAAATAAAGATCCCTATGTGCCGCTGAGGATGGTTTCACACGAACAGTCCTAAGATCCATTAAGCTACTGAGCCATTCAAGAACTTTGATGATGGACTTGGACTCTTACAGTCTATTACAATTTCTTGCAGATTGCACAAACAGTGCTGCATTTAAGCTTATTGTTAAACAGTACACCTCATTAATGAGAAAACTCTAACGAATGGACATTCAAGGCCACCCAGATGAGGACTGTTTGCCTTATGAATCTGGTTCCTCTCAAGGTTTCCTTCTCGTTTCATCACAGGGAGTTTTTTCTTGCCATTATCACCAGTGATTTGCTCATTAGGGATACACTTATAAGGGATTAACTTATGGACACAATTATAATCGCATTACCTCGTTATCTCTGTAAAGCTTCTTTGGGACAATGTTAATTGTTGAAGGTGTTATTCAAACTGAATTGAATAGAATTGTTTGGAAACTGGAAAACTTGATACATTTATAAAAACAATTAATGTTGGCAAATTGCTGTGTTATAATAGATAGATAGATAGATAGATAAATAGATAGATAGATAGATAGATAGATAGATAGATAGATAGATAGATAGATAGATAGATAGATAGATAGATAGATAGATAGATAGAACTTTATTGTAATTGCATATTACAGGTACAAGGCAACGAAATGCAGTTTGGCATCTACCAGAAGTGCAAAAAGTAGCAATCGTGCAAATAGTGCAGATATTACAGCATGTGATATATAATAAGCATAAATAAGCATATGTACAGTGTATAAATATAATGGTTATAGCAGTGCAGAGATGAGAAGTACAGGTAAATGGTTCTAAGGCTATGGCATTGAAGAGGAAATGTGCAGAAGTGGAAGGGTATAAGATTATGGCATTTAAGAAACGTGCAAGCTGAATCGAAATCAAACACCTTGGGACATACTGTTAAAAGGAACATAATCAACAACAGGCCACAATCTCATCGCAGTACATAAGAAAATAACACAAGTGCAGAAAAATATTATTATTTATATTAGAGAGTTATTAGAACAGACAGACTTTTTAATGCAATGGAAGTCTTTCCACTAGATTTTGTAGCATGGTTATGGAGATTTAAGAACTCACCTATTCTCTATCCCCCACCTCCTCTTCATCATAATCAGCATTATCATTATATATATATATATATATATATATATATATATATATATATATATATATATATATATATATATATATATATATATGTTTTTTCTTTTTTTTTTCAGTATCTGATTGATTTTTTTTTTCTAGTCAGGGTCATAAGGAGTCTCTCCAGAGGACAATGGGTACAACATTCAGGAGATTATACTTTAATTGGACACGCCATTACCATAAAAAAATCTTATCATTATTATTATTTGTATTATTTGTAGTAGTAGTAATGGTAATAGTATGAACTTTAGTTTTGAAACACTTCTCCAGCTCTGGGCGGAAGTAGCTGTGTTGTACACTGTTCTCTGAACAGCACTTCAGTGCTCCTTCCGAAATGGCGGACATCGATTCTTGGGGTGAGAAACCCACCGTGTGTGTGCTGTTTATTTACCCTCTCGGTATCCAGAATAAATGTGTAATGTGTGTAGCATCGTGTCGGTGTGTGGTCTAATAAAACGCTTCCTTCTTCTGCTCCAGATACCGAAAGTTTTGATCCGGATGAACCCATCAAGGCGCCGGGGCATGACAAGTGGGAAGGCGAGGATGAAGATGAAGACGTCAAAGTTAGTAGCTGCTGAGCTCTTCCTCATACATTATTCAATTCCCTTTTGCTCTTATTCAGTGTCACAGTACGTAAACAACCTTCTAGTGTAGATCTCTACCTTCCTCTCCACCTTCCTCTCTCCCTCCGTGGTTAACAGTGCTAGCTAATCTACATGATGAAAAGATTTCACTGTCAACCTGATCAGTTCATCACGACTGAATATAAACAGAAGTATAGTAGAAGTCATCGAACAATACATGACCATACGTTTGTGGACAATCCTATGTGGTTCTTCCACAAACTTTGATTCACACATTTTGTATAGTCTTCAGGCTTCAGCTTTATCAATTCCCAACACTGGATCTAAGAGGCCCAGACTTGTTCCAGCCTGATAAGATCCTTGTACACAAAACAAAGCTCATAAAGACGTGGTTTGCGAAGTTAATTTCGAAGATCTTGAGAGTCCTGCGCCAATCCCTGACCTCAATCCCATTGAACACTAGAGAGTTGACTGCACCGAGGATCTGATCTCAGAAAACATCAATACCTGATCATGTGGTGGAATGAACACAAATCTTCACGGCCACACTCAAAATCTTCCCAGGAAAATGGGAACACAGACACACTTTAAAATAAAATGGAAGACCTTCCACTAAATTGTGTGGCATGGCTGTGGAGATTTGAGTGATTCTATATGGACAATGCCATTGCGTTCTACTCCACATACACACACAGTCTGCGCTGCACTGAAATTCACTGTGCTTTTAATTTTATTGTACTATATTGTGTTGTTTACACAGGGGCACTTTATGTAGTCCTGTGTGCAGGTCTGCTTATGTCTCAGTTTTGTGTTGTCTCATGTATATTGTCCTGTGTGGCACCTTCTGGAGCTGTGCTGTTTTGTGCACCTGTGTATGGTTGAAACGACAATAACGCCACTTTACCTGACTCAGTAATGAAAAAGGGATCATGATGGTCAGGTGTCCATAAACTTTTGGACATATAGTATATTTCCTGGAAAGGTGAAAATGTCTTCACTGAGCCACAGTTACATTTATTTGTTAAAAACTTTGACAGACTCATGGACTGAATGTACGTGTGATTTGATTAAGTGTCTTGTGAAGGTATCAGATCCAGAAACTTAAAAAAAAAAAGGTTTTTTTTATATGTGATGATTGTGAGACAGGCAGTGTTGCAGATGTAATCGCTAGCAAAAAAAAAACTGGGAAATAGAAATGACAAAATTAAGAAGAAAGAGAAAAGAAAGCATCCAGAATGAAATATGATAATAATTCCGGAATTAGTAATGTGTTAAATCTGTTATAAACGGCCTGTGTGTCTGCTTTACGACTGGCTGCATCCTTTTACCTTGTAAAGATTTTTCCTTTATAACAGTATGCCCCATTTATAGTGCATTCTTCACATATCATCCTACCATCATAAAAAAAATGATAGATTTTGTTAAATCATGACAAATGAAAACAGATGCATTGCACTGCATGCATTCTCTCTCACTCACACACACATGCATTTTTTTCATCCAAACTTACCAGGTAAGTCAGGTGTAGACGGTGTTCAGGCTTGGACGATCTTGTTTTATATATCTAAGCGTGTTTGAAAGGAAAAGGTAGAAGGTATAGGAATGTAGATGCAGTGCACGAGCACACGCACACACGTACGCAGTATACGTGTATATAACAGTGTGCCTTATTATATTGCATTCTTCACATATCATCCTACTAAAATCATTAAAAAAAAATAATTTTCTTATTCAGGACAACTGGGATGATGAAGAGGGGGAAGAAGAAAAAGTGACTGAGAGCAAAACAGGTGAATTAAAGTGCCACATGTCATACTTTTTAAGCAATCTAACCTTTTCCTGTTTGGTTCAGCTCACACATTTTTATTTCTTAGCTGCAGTGATGAAAGTACCGGAGAAGAAGAAGCTTAGTGATAAAATCAAAGAGAAGGAGAGTTTACAAAAGAAAAAACAAGAGGAGCTTCGAAAGCAGGTGAGAAAGTAATTCATGTCATGGTGCATTGTTTTCGAATGGTTTAATTATATGAGCTAATACTGTGTTTCCTGTTTTGCATGTTTACCACAGTGTATTACTGATCAGCAGCCACCACGGCTTTAATATTAACTAATAGCTGTGTGTGAATGCAGTAGAGAAGAAAATGCTCATCGATTTGTTTGTACTATTGTGCTGTTAATTTCTGCTCTGTTTTGGTGATGCTCATGGCATGAGAGACTGCAGTTTTATCGCAAAGCAGACGTGTTTATCTTTTAGACCACTTTCTGTCTTTCGTTCTAACACAATACAGAATCGCTCTTTATCTCACAGACCACAAAACGGACGGAACTAGAAGCGTGTGAATGCTCACGTACTGTATTAGGCTCTCATAGGAAACAGGGTAGAGTGAATTAGGAGACCAGTAAATACCGTAACTGTACTGGACTGTAAGCTGCTACTTTTTCCCCCCACTCTTTAAACCCCGTGGTTTAAACAATGAAGTGGCTAATTTATGGATTTTTCCTGGGTTTTTCCCGGTTTCACAAGCTTCAAGCCAAAAAACTGAGCCCCATAACATTAGACCAATGAAATTGCCGAACGGGTTCAGGTGAACCAATAAAACTCTTTATATTAAATCGCACTCCCACTGAGTCGGGCCGCACCACATCATAAATATGGATGCGGTTCCTCTGACGTTTGACCTGCCGCTCACTCGGACTGTCAACAGGAAATGCGAATCATTCGTCACGCTGAAAACAACCGGGCATGAAAAAACGCACTTCACCTGTGTTCTGAGCTGCACAGCATCGGGAGAAAAGATTCCACCGATGGTGATTTTTAAACGCACAACGATGCCAAAAGAAAAACTCCCGAGAGAAATTGTTGTGAAAGGAAAGAGGAAGACAGTGAACAATGACTTTCTTGGTAGGCTACGGTTTAGATACAAGCCGTGTAACAGACACTTGTCTTTCATTAAAACCTGTGTAAAGTTCATTAGTTTCAATGTAGGCATATAGACAGGTGCGGCGTATTTATGTTCAAAATAAAAATCTTTGTACAATTCAGTGGGTGCGGCTTATATTTGGGTGCGTTTAATAGTCCGGAAATGACGGTATTCAGTGACTATAAAAGTGCAGGAACCAGACAATATCATGGACTGACTAGTGTGCAACAGCATTTGGTGTTAGGAACAAATAAGATGCTGTGGATCAGCTAGCAATTGATGAGAACTATATCTGCAGCAGTTGGAGGAATCTAAAGACAGCACAGATAGCACACCAGAGGAAGAGTTAGCAGAAAAACTTCAACTGAAGAAACTTCAGGAGGATTCTGATTTGGAATTAGCCAAAGATGCGTTTGGTGAGTGCTGTCTTTATTTCTACTTGATAACAGATGCATGTTTTATTGTTTATTATGCTGAAGATGTTCATTCATTCATCATGTCTTTTTGTGTGTGTTTTTATCTTTAGGCATTGTATCGAATAACATAACAGGAATAGATGCCATGAGCCCTTCCTCGAAAGATGACTTTACAGAGTTTGAACGGTTGCTGAAAGAGAAAATCTCTCTCTATGAGAAGTCAATACACTATTCCAGCTTTTTAGAGTCACTCTTCAGAGACCTGTGTCTTTCATGTGAGTTTGCAGTCTGGTTTGTGATCCAATCACAACTGTGTTTGTTTTCTCAGTGGTAGTACATGTTTCAGCTGTGACTTGTGATTCGTTACAGTGGAAGTTGAAGACTTGAAGAAAATCAACAACTCGCTGACAGTTTTACTCGGAGAGAAGCAGAGGCAAGAAAAGGTACAGTGTTGGGGTTATAGTGCAGTATATCAATAATCAAACATTTTGAATAATGTACAATGTGGCTTATCTCTACTCTTAATGTCTGTGCATATTTTGTAAACATACAGATAAATATATTTATTGTAATAGCATGGCTGTTTAATTTAGTAACAGATGGTGTAGAATCTAGCTCAGTGGTCCCCAACTTTTTTTTGCACCACGGACCGGACAATATTTTCATGGACCGGCCTTTAATGTGTGGCGGATAAATACAACAAAATAAAATGATACGACCGGCATAAAAGCTGGTATTTTCTAAATATAATAATAAACGTGAATCCACTGTGTTGTTTTTTTGTTCATTTTGCTAGCTTGGGGTTTTCACTTTAGCAGTAATGTATTGTGTTAACGGCCGGAGCAGCCTCTTTAAGAAGGTAGCGGATGGAGGTAAGACATGTGACCGAGGCATCATGACATGCATCAAGAGTGAGTCATAGACAGATGTGGCGGAGAGAATCCAGTAATTTTCCAAAATAAAACCAATTGACCCACGGACTGGTGCCAGTCTGCAGCACGGGGGTTGGGGACCACTGATCTAGAGCCAAAATATCTGCTACTGTCGCCAACTTGATCCAAATAACACAACATATTAGCTATTGCATTTAAATAGTTTTGGCCCATGCGTATTTCTAGTTTGTTGCCTAATTCTGTGGTGTTTTCTCTCTGTTGTTGATAAATAAACAGCAAAAAGGAAAGAAGAAAAAGAAAGGTGGTTTACCAGGAGGCGGTTTAAAAGCCAAGCTGAAAGATGACTTTGATGATTACGGAGAGTTCGAGGGAGGTTATGCACAAGACTATGAGGATTTTATGTGACCCCCGTTTCCTAACCCCAACTCGTATTCTTTTGAGTGACGAAACACACACCTCTACAGCGCATGACCTCTCCCTACAGCCAGACCCACGTCCAGAATCGAGCTAGAAACCTGAACCATATCCCATATAACACACATTAGCCTGAGCTTAAGTGGTTTACGCAGAGAAAGATTTGTGATACGTCGTTCTCTGGTTTATATTGCAGGTAGGTAAATCTAGTGTTTGCTGTGGGAAAACAAGAGGTCAGAGTCAGGTTATGTCCTTTTATTAAAAGTCTGAATCAATGAAAACTGACCGATGAGGAAACAGAAGCTTCACATGGAAGTGTATTAAAGAGTCGACAGTATTACTGTTTCAAAGAGCTACTTGACATAAAAATTGACTTTCTATGCAAATTTCAGAAAAAGAAAAGTTATTTTGAATACATTTCTGCTGTCCTTGCATTGAGACATTACTAGTCACTGCTTTTGCTCAGTAAGACAGCATTTGAAGTGATTGATCTTAGAAGCTTTACATTAAGGTTCCCTCAACTGCCGTTATCAGTTTACATGAACAGCAGCATTAACACTTAATATCGTGATCAAAATAACCTACGTGTTTATTACATTCATTCGTTACATTTAGCAGATGCCCTTACACAGAGCAATCGTCTCATTTATACAACTGAGCTGTTGAGGGTTAAGGGCCTTGCTCAAGGGCAGTGATGGTGCTGAGATTTGAATTCATGACCTTTTGATTATAAATCCAACATCCTAACCAGTGGGCTACCCCTTTCCAGTAGCATTAGTAGTTATTGTTACATTAACATTATTATATTTTCTCCCATCAATGCATAAAGTGAATCAAAAATGACTGGCTCCTTACTGGCAAAATACAGAAATATGGAACATGATGTAAAGGAATTATTATGAATTTAATTCTAATTTACTTCTTTTTAATCATGGATTCAATAAACATTGGTCAGAGTAAGTAGATTTATTTGACAATTAACAAAAATTCAACATTATTTAATACATGTATTACTTCTTGTTTAGTAATGTTAATAATACAGTAAATGAAGGGAAGCCTAATGTAAAAATTACCTTGGAAGCGATCACATGCCTATGGACGATATGTTTTTTTTTCTACTTCTTGGTGATCGTTTATAAATTTTTGTTTAGATGCATTGAGTTTAGTGTACCAAATCTGATAAAAGCATATTTCTATCTGCAGAGAGAGAGAGAGAGAGAGCGTGCAGTTTATGAATGCATTCCATTTGAATCAGAATTATTTAGTTATGCTCAGTCACACATTTAAAAATATTGTGGTGATTTTTCTTTCTTCCGCAGCACTAATTTTGTGAACATTGTTATATTTGCAGTTTAACCGCATTCCTTTATGCGCAGCGTCATTAAATCATGCAGTTGGTTATTGTTACAGAAAGATTGTACAGAAAAATATCACTATGGTTACTTTGCAAATTAAGTGCATATATAAAAACGTCTTCTCACAAAACCTGAGAGTTTCCATTTTTAAAGTAACAGATTTGCGTTATGAAAATGTCAGCAAAGCAAACGATAGCATTCTGCTGTGTTTTATAGAGCTCTAATTTAATAAAAGTCTTCAAGAAGCGAACCGTTGTGCTCTCTTTAATGCATTTTGAAGATATAATTTGGAAATTGTTTTAGTCAAGTCAAGAGGCTTTTATTGTCATTTCTACTAAACACAGTGCTACACAGTACACAGTAAAAACGAGACAACGTTCCTCCAGAACCCTGGTGCTACACTAAACAACATAGAGCTACAACACAAAGCTACATAAAGTGATTCGAGTGCAACCTAATGCAAACGGTGCAGACGAAAAACAGTACAGACAACACAAGGCAATTCACATAATACAAGCTAGCGTTGACCAGAAAACCTACTGTATACTTTGAATATACAGTACTGTGCAAAGAGAACTATAAAGACTATAACCAAGAGTAAATGTAAACAAACACGATGCAGTGAAAAAACTGCAGTAGCAGCAGTAGAAAGGTGCAAAAAAAGCATGTAAACAGTGTAATATGGTTAAGTATAAATAATAAATAAATAAATGGTGGTGGAATGGATTGAGATTGTACATTTTCAGTAACACACAGTTGAGTGAGTTCCAGTTTAGTTCTGTGTGTTGAGGAGCCTGATGGCTTGTGGGGAAAAAGCTGTTGCACAGTCTGATGTGGCGGCCCAAATGCTTCGGAACCGTTTTCCTGATGGCAGGAGGGTGAAGAGTGTGAGTGAGGGGTGTGTGAGGTCGTCCACAATGCTGTTGGCTTTGAGGATGCAACGTGTGGTGTAAATGTCTATGATGGAGGGAAGAGAGACTCCGATTATCTTCTCAGCTGTCCTCACTATCCTCTGTAGGGCCTTGCAATCTGAGACGGGGCAGTTTCCAAACCAGGCAGTGATAAAGCTGTGCAGGATGCTCTCAATGGTCCCTCTGTAGGACATGGTCAGGATCGGGGGAGGGAGATGAGCTTTCCTCAGCCTTCTCAGGAAGTAGAGACGCTGCTGGGCTTTCTTGCTGATGGAGCTGGTGTTGAGTGACTAGGTAAGGTTATCCACCAGATGAACACCAAGGAATTTGGTGCTTTTGACGATCTCCACTGAGGATCCATCGATGATCAGTGGAGAATGACCGCTCTGTGCTCTTCTGAAGTCAGGGAGGTGGTAGCTTAGTGGTTAAGGCATTGGGCTTTGGATCAGAAGATCACAGGTTCAAATCCCACCACCACTAAGCTGCCACTGCTGGGGCCCTTGAGCAAAGCCCTAAAACCCTCCCCAGTTGTAAGTCGCTCTGGATAAGGGCGTCTGCCAAATGCCGCAAATGTAAAAAAAAATTTAAAATGTAAATGTAAGTCCACAACCATCTCTTTGGTTTTGTCAACGTTCAGAAACAGCTTGTTGGCTCCACACCAGGCTGTTAAATGGTACACCTCCTCTCTGTATGCTGACTCACCGTTCTTGCTGATGAGGCCCACCACGGTTGTGTCACCGGCAAACGTGACAATGTGGTTGGAGCTGTGCATTGCTACACAGTCGTGAGTCAGCAGAGTGAACAGCAGTGGGCTGAACACACAGCTCTGAGGGGCCCCAGTGCTCAGTGTGGTGGTGCTGGAGATGCTATTCCCGATCCAGACTGACTGAGGTCTCTCAGTCAGGAGGTCCAGGATCCAGCTGCAGAGCGAGGTGTTCAGGCCCAGTAGGCTCAGCTTCTCAATCAGGTGCTGAGGGATGATTGTGTTGAATGCTGAGCTGAAGTCAATAAACAGCACTTGTACATACGTGTCCTTGTTGTCCAGGTGGGTGAGGGCCAGATGGAGGATTGTGGAGATAGCATCATCCGTGGAGCGGTTTGGACAATACGCAAACTGCATGGGGTCCAGTGAGGGTGGAAGCTGGGTGTTAATGTGCCTCATGATGAGCCTCTCGAAGCACTTCATCACGATGGGTGTGAGCACGACAGGACGATAGTCATTAAGGCAGGAGACAGTAGACTTCTTCGACACGGGAACGATGATCGTTGTTTTGAAGCATGTAGGAACAACATTGCTGCTCAGGAAGATGTTGAAGATGTTGGTAGATGTTCTGCACATTCCCCGAGCGCTCTGCCAGGGAATGTTGTCTGGTCCAGCAGACTTCTGTGGGTTAACTCTGCATAGAGTTTTCCTTACTTCAGCTGTGGTTAGACAGAGCACCTGGTCACTGGGCGGAGGGGTGGTTTTCCTCGCCTTCACGTTGTTATAACTTTATTATGAAGTGTCATTTGGATCACAGTATGCAATCTGTCTTACACCTTATGAAACACAATGCGGCCAAGATAAACACTTAACAGGGTTTAGAGTGTTGAGGTCTGTAGTGCAGATTTATTACGACTATTCTCGCTTGGTGCACACAAATGCTCCTTAGATAACCAGCCAATGAATGCTTGACAAAGGGGCTAGTCTTTTCCCTTTGAACCAACTTATCTCAAATTGCTTAAAACGTTTTTTTTTTGGAGAAAAAGACAGCTGTTTTGGAGGTTGAGGTTTGGTTTGAGTGGAGCATGAGATTTTGGGTGTAGGGATCTTTAAATAAAAAGGAGAGTTAATTGTCACTTAATGTTTTCATGGATTTCAGAGCATTAAAATGTTTTACTGGTTTGCACCTAAACAATTGTGATGCCCAGTTTAGAGTGCAGGAAATCTGGATTGGAGGTTCAAGAAAGCCCTGCACTGTCCACCCTGCCAGAGCATCCACTGTTCCCCTTGCAGAGTGCTGAACTTGTAAGCGCAGTGTTACTACAGGCATTTGTGTTTGCTGCTCTTCATGTTCACAACAAGCTGGGGAGAGCTGTGGAGGAACATAGGACTACCTGGGGAAGTGTGATGCTGCTTTGAGACAATGTGAAGCTGCTTGAGACAATGTCTGTTGTGAAAAGCGCTATAGAAATAGACTTGACTTGACGACTTGATAAAGCCTTGGGGTGTGTGTGTGTACCAGGAAGCTACTGAGGGCAAATCTGAAGCAGAGCATAAAGGGATTTGCAAGTCAGGTAAGAAGCTGCATCTTCCAGCATCCTTGCCACCTAAACAGGGGTTGGAGAGCTTTGCTACTAGTACATGTTCAGTACTGTAGAGAATTTGCGTTATAATGTATGTTATTATGCATTATTATTGTTATATATCATTAAAAAATGTTAACATCATGATCAGTTAAATTGATAAACTATGAACAAATACAGCAAAACTTTGATTCTGCTCTATTCTGGATCACTTTTGTTTAAGTATATATAATTCAGCCATTTAACCAGTATCAATAACTTTAATGTATTGATTTCATGGAGCATTTGTGTGTTTTTAGTACTCAAAGTACATGAAAGAGACACTTGTCATCCAGACTGTACATGGGAATCTGTCATGCAAACCCAAATGAAATCTGCTCAGCCAAATATTTAGGCCTGTGACAATGATTACATAACTATTTTACAAAATGTTTTCTGTTTGTGTAAAAGGCAGTCAGAGGTACGATCTACCTAATACACATACGCAATACTATTAGGACAGGAAATGAACAAAGAACACATTTTTAACCATAATTATTTGCTAACCACTGGCCAAATTTTCATAATGATTGTGACAGATCATGAAACAAACACATACACTACAGTGTATACATGAAAATGTAGTCCTAACTTAACTATCTGAATTATACATTCGTAAAATATATGCTGACAATGTAGCCTGTTTGACATTGCAGGTCATTGACAGTAGAAAAGCATGAATGTGGAGGTTTCTGTCAACACAACAGCTGCTCCAGCTGTTTGGTTCTCAGGCGTCCTGTATGTTCACAGGCTTGTGCTCAAACGAACCATGTCTGCCTCCTTTGTTTTGGGAGGTGTGTGCACAGCCACCTAAAGGCACACACACAGGTGGTCTGCAACCAGAACCTACAGGTAAATACTATTCAACCGCACTTAATGCATTCCAAGTTCTCAAATTTTGTCCAACAGTAAGGGTTACTTCATATGTGTGTTTGAATACCTTAACTTTGTAAAAGATTGTATTATTAATTGTATCAATTGTATCATTAACTTTGTATATACTTTGTATACGATTGCATCAAAATTAACACAGAAAATACAGCAGCCACACCATGTATGAATAAAAAAAAGAGAATTAACAATTAAAACAATTTTTTACAAGGGAGCAAGAAGTTTCTTCACAAACCTTCCTTCAATTGGTCTATTTGATCTGATCTTTCACCATTACATTGGATCAGTTGATTAAGTAAACAATGTTTGATAGCAACAGCTTTTATCTGGCCGAGTCATGTTACAACCGGCAGTATTTAGCGGGTTGTATTGTATTTGTAAGCGGTGTGTGCTTAGAGTTTGCTTAGATCGTGTTATTCTGTTCCAGGGTTTGTGTGATGTCCTGTTACTGACCTACCCACGTTCTGACTCTGAGTTTGCCCTGTCCCGTTCTCACCGTGATTAGCTCACTGTATTATACATGTAAATATATGTACATGTTTGTTTTGTTCACTGGTAGTAGGGGGGTTTCTGTCCTGGTTTTGGTGAGGGGGTGAGGAGAGTGTTTTGTCTTTCTTTCGGGTTTGTTTGTAGGTGATTTATGTTTGTTAAAAGAGTGTTTTTGTTTATTATTTTGGCCTTGTTTTATGACACCCCAGTGTTTGTGTTTCCATTCCCCATCACAGACAAACAAAGACAAAGACAACAATATTAGTTTTGTACATGAACTCTTAAGACACAACAAAATCCTGGAAAGATATGTTTATTAACCCAAGTGTAAACTATATTAGAAGTGTCTTCACAGAAAAATAGGTCAATTGACATGGACACAAACTGCATATTTTATAACACCAAATGACAATGATTAAAGATGATAAAAAATTGTTTTTTGTTAAATTGTAATAATAACAACAATAACAACAACGTTCAATATATATTTTTCATTCCATTATCAGTTTCAGCACCCCAAGCAAATCACACACACAATTGGTCCTAGATTACTGTTCTTCTGTTATATTTAGGGAATTAAACAGTTCCCAAAATCAACCATATGGACAATGAATCATGTCCTAAACAAAAACTTTGGGATGATTATAAAGAGAAAACTCCCAACAGTCTCACAGCATATAACACACATCAGACAGTATAAGAATTTGATATTAGGATTAGACTTTGTGCAAATACACTGCCCACCCTATAAACAGTATAATGATTATCGTGTTCAACTAATTATTCCCTATAAATAATCTAAATTTAAGTAAGCAGCTACTGACCTTGGCCAAGCACAATCCTGTATAGACAGGCAACAATAGGACAACACAATGTCCCTTATAATTTGGTTGTACAGCGCTAATGTCGCAGTGTTAAAAAATCCCACAGGCTGGACAAGCAGGCCTCTGTCCCCCACACTGTTTATCAGATAATGTAAATAAATAAATGTTGCATGATGTGTTGACTAAAAAAGCTAATTAATGCATATTAAAATGTAAATAAAGTATACATGCCTGCAGTAGAACTAGTAGACACTAATCCATGAATTAAATGTTCAGAGTTTTCTGAGCACTGTCTTCATTGCAGGTCTTAAACTAATTTCTTAAATTAATCTTTGTGAACCAAAGAAAAAAGGCACTTTGGAAACGAAGGCAAATGTGAGAAAATGCTGAATCACCAGAAAATTCTATGCCAAAATGACTGAAAAGTAGTAGAATTGAAGGCACCAATGAAAATGAGAAGTAGAAGGTAGAGGCCCATCATAATTGCAAAATGGTGTCTGACCAGCCATGATGTCCCTTGAGCACGTCTGAAAAATAAAATCCGTTAAACAATAATAAAAAATATTGATTAACTTGAAAGCTTTTTATTCATAGAAATACATTTTCAAATACATACACGGATACATGTAAAAAGAAAAGCTTGTATAGTACTACTACTTCTACAAGCACTACTACTACTACTACTACTACTAATAACAACAACAATACTTAATAATAATAATAATAATAAATATAGAGTATGAAATAGAGAAAATATTAAAAGGTGTTTGTTTGGAAACTAAGCAAATTTACTGTCTTAATCGGAAATTAAACAATTATTTGCATATGCAAATGCAAATGTTTTAAACTTTATTTACACTACCCATATTATTTTTATTTGCCAACCTTTATCTTTTATTTGTCTTATTCTGACTATACTTTGGACTGTTTTTACAACAGTCCAAAGTCCCCATTATACACTTAAAATT
Organism: Silurus aristotelis; assembly: GCF_946808225.1. Classification (NCBI taxonomy): domain Eukaryota; kingdom Metazoa; phylum Chordata; class Actinopteri; order Siluriformes; family Siluridae; genus Silurus; species Silurus aristotelis. The sequence continues at coordinate 20,928,217 of NC_139580.1, forward strand.
ATACACTCCAACTTTCTGCAATCGCAATGTATAAGAAAATGTCTCACCTGGTTCTGTAACGCTTCTGAGAGTAAACCAGCAGGTACTTTACTCTAAGCACCTCATTGTTGGTGACCACAAAGTATTTCTCTGGCACGTCTCCACTCTCGCTGTTCCTTGCCCTCAAACGCTTGCGATCAAGGCTCTCAGAGTCTAAAATATTTTTGCAGACCTTACAACCATATTTTTTGTCTTTATATTTTATATATATATATATATATATATATATATATATATATATATATATATATATATATATATATATACACACACACATTTGTAAAATGGTTGTTAGAACAAGAACTAGATGTTTAATAATTTTATGGCAATTAACATTTATAAACAGCTGAAAAAGACTTTCCTCTTGAGCTGTGGTACATTACCTTTCTTCTTTACCTGACACTTTACATCTGGATGATCAATGATCTCACACAAGGCAATACAGCTCAATACTGGCCCAAGAACACTGTCACACCATCCATTTCCATGGGGACTGTACAGAAAAGCCATACTTAGGTCACTGGTCAGATAAGTGCCTTCTCCAAACAATGATGTCTGAAAGGAAAAAGACTAGACATTAGTCCATTAATTGGCATGATTATTCTAATACAGGGTGACTGAGGTGCCAGTATTTAAACGTTGAAATCACTATTTGGTTATTTATTATAGATATACAGTAGGTATGCTATAGATGTGTAGCACATTTTAGATTTTTTGCGATAAATAAATAATAATAAAAAAAGGTTCAAATAAAATTACACTCAAAGCACATTTAATTACTTTTACAATCTTTATTAAATAGAAGGAAAAATCAAACCACTACTGACCTGCACTGCTGCTATACCTAATTACAAACAAAATTGCATACCTATAAACAATGGCCATCAAAAAATGTCAGTAAATATGAAAAAAATAATAATAATAATTTCAAATCAGCTCATTTGGAGACTGTACTATTAGTGTATTTTGGCATACTTGGTAGTATTGATACTGTTTTAATACAGTCTTATTTATCTTATTTTACAACTCATCACTTATTTGCCTCTCCATGCAAAGCCCTTTCAACACCCTTCGGTTTGACAAACTTAAAAACTGAATTTCACATACACTACAGACACTAACCTTATTCAGATGGCAGTGTAGACCATTGTGAATAATAGAATGAAAGTTCTCCAGTCGGCTGCCATGGAATGCATAGATAATATCCCGTCCGGCTCGTGTCTTCTCAAACTTTGAATTCATCTGTTCACTGTATTCCAACTCAAAAAGGAAATCTGGCACAGGAGATGAGAACCCTGTATGTATGTGGGCCAGTTGGCTGAGTCTGGCCCACTTAAATTGTATTTTTCAAAAAACAAAATGAAACAAAAATAATTGAGAACCATTGTATTCAATTAAACATGATTATTTCAAAACTTATATGCCATATAGCTATTGCAGCTAATATCTACAATCAAGTAACAGTGTTCTTTAGAAGCACCTCTTCTTTCTGGATGGTCTTTATAGTAAAACCTTTGGAGGAGAGCACCCAGTGAACCAGTGCCAGATGATGATCTCCATCTCCTGATCCCAGTCGGACCAGGTCTCTTATGCTTGGCAAGGAGCTCACATCTTTCTGCTGTAAGAGTCACAAGATATTTTCCCATATAGTTCATTGTCTTGAGTTTCCTTGTGGTGAATCTTTAAGCTAAGTGATTAAAGCTGCATACTTCAACTTGCTTAAAGAAACCCGAATTTACCTAGTTATAAAACTGTATGCTAAATTACAAAGTACAGAAAATCAATCTCTTACCAATTCTTCAAAATCCTTTATCTCTCCCCTCAGATATCGGGGTGGGAATGGCCTCAGGACAGAGTCGCGCTTGTAATTCTGCACGGCAGCTACGAAAAGACTACAGCGCAAATCAGAAGAAACTGGATCAAGGTGTAGATGGGAGCGCACCAGCTCTCTGACTGTGGCTGGTGCTAGAGGTGGCTGCATTCCCAACACTGGAAAAAAACAAGCAAAATTATTTGTAACAAAAACCTGTGCAAAAATAGGGAGTTAGCTATAGGACGTTTTGTTGCTTTTTGTTCAATATTGATGTATTTCATACTGTCTATTGTGTAATGGTTGGAATGACAATAAAAGCGACCTTGACATGATTGACACGGTCAGGACTTATTATTATTATTACTGTGTTATATTTTAATTCAACCTTAAATTGTGTTAGGCAAATTAAGCCCAGTTGTGAGATGGCCCTATTCTCAAGTTCTATTATCGCTGAAGGAACTTCATTATAAGCAGCTTTTGGTTCATAAATGGAATAGAGACAAGTGACTACCTTCATTTCATACAACAGGAAGCTTCTCTGAAAATAATTGCCTACATGACTTCAGATATATTTGGGAGGAATTTCTAAAGTCACCCCACACAACAAACATTTCTAAATCTCTCCATTGTAAAAATGTATTTGGTTTATCAGTTTTCTTTCCCAATCTTTCCAGGGTGTAGTGCAGGTATTCAGTGCTACCCTGTTACCAGTGTTAGTGTTTATGCTCAGCACTTTTGTTAAAACATTAGTCACAAGCTATAGTCATTTAATGGCTATTTTGTCTTTTTTATGAAATCTGTTAATCACAGCACTTGTTTGGCCACAGGTTTGGCCTACTTTTAATGTTGCACAGGTGTAGCACATTTGTTAGCACTCTAGGCCAAGGCTTAGTGAAGCTAGCTAGCTAAGCTAACCAACAAAGTGGTGAGTTTCCCACAATCTAAAAAAGTTATTTTGGTGTGAGCGCTTGTTAGGTTTCGATTCGTGTCACGAAACGACGAGGAAACGAGTTATTCGCTATTGTTTTTATTTGGCGATTTTGTTTACCAAACTGAACGCAGTTAGTTCAGCCAGAGATTGCTAGCTTAGCATGACAGTAACGAAGCGAACACGGGGGTTAGCTTGCAATATATCAATGCTGGTGTTGGCTGGGAGAAGGTGCACACACCCAAAAAACACCTCCGAGCACTTATTCACATCTACAGTTATCTAATGTTCCTCACCTGAGTTACAGCTCAGCCGACAGTCATCAGAGAGTGTGAGTGGGTGTCCCGCTACTCAGTCCTGTGATCACACCATCCAACACCGAGGATCTCTCTGTCTTTCTCCCTTTTTCTCTCTCTCTCTCTCTCTCTCTCTCTCTCTCTCTCTCTCTCTCTCTCTCTCTCTCTTTCTCTCTGTCTGTCTTTCTCCCTTTCTCTCTCTGTCTCTTTCTTTCTGTCTCTCTCTTTCTCTCTGTCTTTCTCTCTCTATCTCTGTCTTTTTCTCTCTCTCTCTCTCTCTCTCTCTCTCTCTCAAACTCTCTCTTTTTCTTTCTTTCTTTCTTTCTTTCTTTCTTTCTTTCTTTCTTTCTTTCTTTCTTTCTTTCTTTCTTTCTCTCTCTCTTTCTCTCTCTCTTTCTTTCTCTCTCTCTCTCTCTCTCTCTCTCTCTCTCTCTCTCTTTCTTTCTTTCTTTCTTTCTTTCTTTCTTTCTCTCTCTCTTTCTCTCTCTCTCTCTCTCTCTCTCTCTCTCTCTCTCTACTGCTCTTTCCTATTATTGTACAAATACGATTTAGACCAAATAATGAATTATATTTGTAATAATGCTCTGTTTGTGTTCTTCACCCATGTATTTTCAACTATCTATTTACTTGTGTATTTCCTTTTACCTATTCTACTCTCTTGAGTAGCTATTAGGGGAAAATGCACTTTATTTGATAAAAGAATGGTGCACACATTGTAACCTGTCATAATAAAAGTGTTAAAAGTTCAATTCAGAGTGCTTTAATGGCAGGAATGGTTTAACAGTGTTGCTTTAGCTGAATATAAAGTGACGTAAATGGAAAATGAAAACACATAAAGAAACAGAATAAAAGTAAAGAGTAAAATAAACACCATAAATACACATAAATCATATTAACACATTTGCTAATAAATATGCACATTCACAATAACATGCAGGTATTATTAGGTTTATATCAGGTTACATAAGATTACAGGTAATGTGTTTCTTATATAATGAAGTGTGAATATATACATAAAGGCCCTGCCCTCCCCTAAATCACAGCTAAGTTTGTGCTCAGTACTCAAAGAGGACAGGTTTGAGAATTGAAAGTTATATTTTTGTCTGCTGTGGTTATAATGCAGACAGATCTGAGTGAAATGTGTCTCTGTTTCTAGCTCCTGCAGGTTTTAGTGTTTGCCTAGGCCATGATCACTGAGTCTTAATATGTCTTCCTTTTTCGATTTCTAGTTGTGATGTGTGTGTACATGCACATACCAAGTGTGTATCTGAGCTAAGGTGTGTGTCCTTAATGTGTGTCTGATTGTGTGTCTAGCAGAGGTGGAAAGTAGTGAGGTACAAATACTTTGTTACTGTACTTAAGTGAAAAAAAAAGGTACAATATCAGTACTTCACTATTTATTTTTCAGACAACTTTTTACTATGTCATTAAATTTTTTACACAAATATCTGTACTTTCTACTCCTTACATTTCCAAACCAGACTGATTACTTTGGTTTTAATCTATTTGGTGACATGATAATATTTTTTCTTCTCATTGTGTGCCGTTTTCAGCCCATCAACCCTTTTCTTGTCAAACTACCACTGGTGTATTATTTCCTGGCACCTTAGATGTAGGCTAGCCGATAAGGATAACAATGAGCAAGGCAAAAATGCAACAAGATATATTGGGTTAACGTGGATGAGACCGAGGGAGTCAGCGATGTAAACATGACTGAGAACAGAGACATTCCTGATCACCTGATTATCATCATCTGCTTGTGTTCTATATGGTGGTTGTTCAGCCTGGATACATTTATTAGATAACAAAATTTTACATACTTTTGTGTTTTATTAATATGATGTTAAGTGCAGTTATGAGCGTGATACTGACACTGTGTATTCAAGTGTGTGTGTCTAGGTCTCTCTCTCTCTCTCTCTCTCTCTCTCTCTCTCTCTCTCTCTCTCTCTCTCTCTCTCTCTCTCTCTCTCTCTCTGTCTGTCTCTCATACTGTATTCAGGCTAAAGTTTGTTTACGCTTAGTCTGACTGGGTATGTTTGAGTAACTGATACCTCTTTTATTGATACCTGATACAGATACCTCCAATATTACAATGCTTTATTTGAGATGCATGCAAAAATCCATGCTTTAATAATGATAAAAAAAAGAATGCTAATAGGTTATAGGTTGTAACATGATTGTTTTATTATATGATTTACACTTGAAAACCCCTTTCCATTTAATATCAGGTCAAAATATTTTATCTGCCATGTATTTTTATGAGCTTTCGTGTGCTTTCGGTTGAAATGTTGCATTCTCTTTGTGTTGCTATGGGACCATCTTTTCTTGCTTTCACTGCAACACTACATTGACTCCTGCTTTGTTGACAACTTAGCACCATGCCATGTCATTTTTACAGTTGTTTGGCTGAACAATTGTATGACCAGGTATCATTAAAGAATACTCACTTTAAACAAAATTACTAGATCTCTTTCTTGTGTGCAATAAAAACACAATCTATATAATCTATATATATTAATACATTTTCAGAAAAGAATCAGCATGTGTGTGGCAGTCTACATTATCCTCCAGAGATCTACATTATCCTTATTGTTGTTTTTATGAACACACAATATGATCAAAAGTATTTTGATAGATTAGAATTTCAGCTTTATTTTCCTGATACAGTATGCATATCTAGTTGCCTTAAACAGCTTGGAACATGCAATATTTAATTTGAGCCCACCGATATATGTCAAGTGATCAAATGTATTGGAACATGTTTCCTGTTGCCTGTATTTCCCAGCCGTTTCCTTTTTATTTATTGTTTAAACATTTAATACTCTGCATGTGCTGTTAAAAAGGATGAAACAACAGGAGGACCAGTGAGCTATGGAATGATAGCAAGCCATTTTAAAGATACAAACTAAAGAAACTCAATCAGAGCCCTTGAACAAGCACAGGAGTGAGAAAATTCATAGAAAAAACAGCAGTTAGAGAAAGCTGTGGTAAAAGTCTGATAAAACATCACAAAAAAGAATGCACATTTTTGGTGGGTCATTTAAGGAATTTGCTACCAATTAATAAGTTGGATATAAGAATATTTCAATGGTGAAATATTATTTCATTTATTCTGTATTTTTATCTGTTTCATGCAGTTTTATGCAGTATTTAGTCTGCTCCTGTTCTACATTTACACTTGATCTCTAGGTAAGGTCTTATCTTCATCTGGGTTTTCATAGTATTGCTATGCAGATGGCACTTACCAAATTCTATCATTCCCCCAGACAGACACTCTTGTTTTTGTTTGGATCTCAGTATGTCTGTCAGAAATCTCATTGTGGATCAACTGGAGCATAATCTTAGTAAAAACCCAAACTGCATCCTAAAATAGCATCCAAAGACCTACCTCTTTATGCCGTTATTAATAAACACTTCTTTAAAAAAATAGTTTATGTGCTACTGAACCAGCATTAGAACCGGCAATATATGTAAATATAAATCGATTCAAATGTACTGTATCGTCTATTTATATTTTTATATTTCTGTAAAGCTGTTTTGCAATAATGTGTTGTTAAAAGCACTATACATATTAAATATAATTGAATAAAAATAAACATAAACAGGTATGTTCAGCCAGACCCAGTTTTGTCATATATCATGTTTTATATATATATATGCTATTACATTTTGTCATATCATATAATATCATATAATTTTATGTTGTTATGTTATGTTATGTTATGCTATGCATGCTGTCATATCATATATGTCATGTTATGTTATGTTATGTTATGTTATGTTATGTTATGTTATGTTATGTTATGTTATGTTATGTTTTACATTTACTTCAGCACCAAGGAGAGCGACTAGTAAGCATCGTAGGCGTTGAACGACGAAAGACACGGTACCGGAATGAAATATCGCGATTACTGAGCAGCTCTGTTCGTTGGTTGAATCTCTACAGCATCATCATCAGCATCATCATCCGCCTCATCACCGTCCCTACATCTGAGTCCAGGAGAAACGGAGGCTTGGCGACACACGGCGTGTAGGAGGCTCGTGACGTGATTGTTTCAAATCCATAATCATTGAAATGAGACGAGACATTTAAGGAACAGAGTCTCCGCTGTGATAGTAAAGTCACCTTGAATGGAAAGTTTTTAATCGGAGTGGACGGATCAGCCTTCTTGGTTAGTCTGAGGACCGAGGTGAGGTGAGGTGATGTTTCTTATCCGATATTTTGCGCAACGTTGACAGATCAGAAATACAGATGAGATGTGTGGGGTATATACAGGATACAAATCGGGGATGATGTGCAACCTGTGATGTATGAACAGAGCTAGCTGCTGGAGCATGGTATCTTCTCCTGAAGGGCGATCTCCCCGACCTCCACACCTCTCTCATCGTACCAGAGAATCACTCAGACTGGGCATTTTAGCCAAATTTTACTGATAGTGTTTATACACTTGGCAGAAGTCATTTTGGCCTACAGGACCGATGGCCAGGGAGAAGATCAGACTTGCTTTCAGGAATTCATTGTTTTATTTTCATCATTCGCGCCAGAACCAGGGCGGGATGTCCTTTATTACTATAACATGCTGATACAGCTTGAAAATAGGCGAAATATATATAGTAAAGTGTTTATTTCCTCGTTTTAGGGAGGTGGGATTTTTTTTCCGATTCCTATTATTTCTTTTTCTGGTCGGCAGATGCCAGCCCTGTCCCCGGGAGAGAAATAGGTCCTACATTATCATCAATCTGAAGCTTAATCTTTTTTGTTGTTGTTGTTGTTGTTTTACAAAACGTATAATGGTGTAAATGGATATGTAATTGTTACAATAATACAGGGTGATTGTAATCTGTCACGAATGCTTTACTCTTAAATCTTCTAGGAGGCCTTTTGAATATGTTTAATCCCACCACCAGGGGGCGCGTCACCGCTGGGCTGTGCGAGCGCCTCCTGTGGAAATGGTTGTAGGCTGCGTCCAAAAACGCACAGACCCTCCAGTGAAGTGCACTAAACAGTGTGTGAAAGTAGTAATCCACCACCTGCTTACTGGTTTAGTCATAAAGAGTTGAGACGTAGCCATAGCCGGTGGTGGTGGTGGCGGTGGCAGTTTTTCAAAGAATCCACTAGACAAAATGATCTCATGACCATGTTTCAAAATTCATAACAAGTGTGTGTTCTCATGAAGAACTGTTTATTTAGGTTACAGAATATTGAAATCTAACTTCCGGGATCTAAAAAAAGAATCTTCATGGCAGGTAAGAGTTTCTTTATTTATTTAAACAAGAAAAAATAGGAATATTTTATAAGCACAACAGGTCTCACAACTATGTCTTTTTAAAATATTGTTAAACCACCATTATTTTTAGTGTAAGAATAAAAAGTTGTGATACAATGGCTGACTCATAATATACCCTTTACACCCCCAGAAAACAATTTCCCACCTCTTCCCCGTTTCATTCCCCTGAAGCCATGCTTTTATCAAGACTTCAACGAGATCCCAGATCAAAGCCGCACCATGTGCAAGCGCTTGTACCATCTCTGGATTTGTAAGTACATTGAAATCTATTTACATTTATGGTTCTATCACAGTTACCATTCATGTATTTTTATGTAACTCTGAGTGAGGTGTGTACTGTATGACCTAACAATTCTGGCTGTGTTTGCACTCCAAACACTGCAGAAGTGAAAGCACTGTTTTGTAGATTGGAAGTAGAAAGACACTGAACTTAAAAGTCTGTTGCATTGTATTTCCTTGTTTCCTAATTATTTACCAAACAATATGCAACACTTTACCACATATACCTGTACAAAGAAGACTGTCAAAGATCTGTTCCAAGAACATTATAAATACAAGCACTGTCTTCAAACTATAGACTAATCAATCAGTTTATATTGGATGTTTAAATGTAGCTGTTTGTTGTGTGTCACACGTATTATAATGCAATATAATTACATTATAAAACATAGTAGTTATTTAATATGATTAATAATTGAAGGGGTTACGTAAGGAATAAAACACAACAGTGTGTGCTGTTATAGAAAAACAATTAACAGTGGGGTGGTGATCAATGCTATTGTGCCAATGTTAATGTCAAACACTTCATTGGTTAGTAGAACAATGCAACATTTATTGTTGTGGAACCTCCACAACGTGTTAGTTCCTGTTGTAACATCTAGGATAAGTCATTTTCTCACCAGTTTCTCTTTTTCTTTCTCTTTAATCTAATAAAACAATCAAAAAAACTCTGACATGAAATCGCAAAGTCCCAAGATGAAAATGTCAGAAAACATACCCCTGACCATTGCAAAGCATTGACAGTAGAGATTCTTATAAAAATGTTCACCATATTACCATATAATATCATATCGAACACATTTTCTGTTATTTTTCCCCTTTTTTTTAAGCATTTAGGCCTGTTTACGTTGTTGATATAGACATAGCAGTATACTAAAATGAGTGCATTAATATAAAACCTGTAATTTGCTTCATAACTACTGCTGAAGCTGCTACTGTAGACAATGTAACTTCTCCTGACACAGTTCTATATTATATATTAGGAGATTATCTCCATTTTTTTTTCATGTGTAATCATCAAATTAATTACATTTCTGTCTTTTTTATGTAAACTAGTACACAAGTTTCGTTATTTAAATTATTTTATTCTCTCACTAAGTAAACAGTGCTACATTGGCAGTGAATCTGATTGGCTGTCTGGCATGGATGTGCGGTGGCGGCGGAGCCACTAACTTTGGAATGGCTATATTGTGGCTTATTCTGTTCACCCCTTGCTCTTATGTGTGCTGGTTCCGGCCCATCTACAAAGCTTTTAAGTGAGTTCAGAAGAACAAGAATCTTACTTATTAACACGTTTTTATTTTCAGACCGCCTTTACTCGTTCGAGTGGGTTGTTCCATGTGTCTTTAGTATCAGGAATATATCCCAGTGCAGAATATACACATAATTGAAAGTGTAAATGCACCCAAGCCACATTTTAAGCAGATATACATTTGATCACAAACCACTTCAGGAGATCTAAGATGCATTTTAGCTGTGTTGTGTAAGTGTGTAACATGTGTAAATGCTTATGCCTTTAATGTCACACTTTTTGGAAGCAGCAACCATCTTATTCATAAAACAACTTCAAAGGAAGAAGAAAACTAGAATTCCGTGTTTGAATATAATGACAGGATTTCCATATTATCATGGAGAATGACAGATGTATCGGATTTAATCTATACAATGCATTTGACTACAAGTGGCAGTATATGTGGTTAACATTTATTCAGTCACATGACACCTGAAATAGTTATAAATAGAGTTGCTGAGAAAACAGTTATGACACATATATTTGGCATTTGGCTGTTTCCTGTCAATATTTCTGAAAAAAAAAAAAAAAAAGATTTAGCTGTGCTTGGTTCCTTAGCAAATGTTTAGACTTAGTACTTAATATGTATTGTGTATTGTGTTGAAACTAGACCAGTTGTTATTAATGTATGGTTATAACCTCTTTTTTTCAGGACTGACAGCTCTTTCAACTTCATGGCATTTTTCTTCGTATTCATGGCTCAGGTTGTGATCAGTATTATCCAGGCAGTGGGCATCCCAGGCTGGGGAGTCTGGTAAGGGCTTTGGATATGGGGTTTGCAGAAAAGTTACATTTATTTTTGTTTTGTATTAGTTTTAGATATTTGTTGTTGTTCGATGTAGCAAGCAAATTTTTCTAATGTTGTTCATGTATCTTTTCATTACAGTGGGTGGCTGGCCACCATCACATTCTTCAGCACTAATATCGGCTCTGCTGTGGTCATGCTGATTCCCACTATTATGTTCACAGCTGTTGCTGTGTTGTCTTTCATTGCCCTTACCAAGGTACATCATTTTCTTTCTGATATTGCAAACAATTGCTTTTTCCATCACTTTCTTATTTGTAATACTCACACTTAGTGATACATGGTTTGGGCAAATGATGAGATGATTGTGAGTGTAACTTAGCTTTTGGGCACATAATCATCAACTGCTGATTATAGTGCATTATTCATAAGGTTCTTTGTGTAAAAGCCAAATGAGTCAATGTATTTGTAATGATGTTTATTACAAGATGGTATCAAATGAAACAATATCATTTACTGAATAGGAACTGCAAGATAACTTAAAAAATGACTGCTTTTATACCTTTCTGTTTGCAGGTCCATAACCTCTACCGTGGTAGTGGAGGAAGTATGAGCAAGGCCCAGGAGGAATGGACAACAGGTGCTTGGAAAAACCCCCACGTACAACAAGCAGCCCAACAGGCAGCTATGGGGGCAGCCCAGGGGGCAATGGAGGGCCAACAGTACTCGGCCCCGCCCACTTACAACTATAACGACCCCATGTAATATGCATCAAATAGGAAACTGTTAGGAGTGCAAGGCCTGTTTTATACTTGACATGTGACTATGCTTGTGTGTTCAGCTGCAGTGTAAGTGAACAAACAACATCCACATCATGTAAGGTGGCTTGTCAGTGCCACAAATATCCATGTCCATCAGGTTTTCATGTTATAATGCAAAACAGACATTTCCCTTGTAGAAGGGGAATTGATTTGTTTTAATGCACAAAAACTGTCTAGAATAGTACCCAAGTGTGTCATTTGACAAACATCTCTAGTTTGTTCAGTCTATGGCAGACATTATACCAAATTGCACTATACTGCCTACACTATTTAGTTTGGGCACTGAACACTCACCTGCATCAACGAATACTGTACCACATGCACACAAACATGCACCTCAACAAAAAAAAGTGCAGGATATAGGTGGATGCTATCTTCCATACACATGTGCATAGTTAAAAGCAAGTATAAACCTGGCCTTACAGGGGGTTTTAGGAAGGTGGTTAACAAAAAGAATCAGAGCAAATAACTGACCAATTAAATTTTAAACTATACAATGAGGCATTACAAATTGCCTCAGTTGTCTATATGGTAGTGTGTAGTATTGTTTTTGTTGTTCAAGATTAGAGTTTCTCAACTCTTACTCCAGAGGCCTGCGGCGCTGCAGATAAAATTTCCCTCCTCTTAACACACCTGATTCAGCTCAGAAGTTAATCATCATTCATGCAGGTTAAGTGTTAAATAGCAGGAAAAGCTTGTGAGAGGGTCAATGGGCTTCCTGGACATGAATTGAGATGCTACTTCAAAACCAACCAATAAATTACATCTTTGTGGTATCAAGGCACTTCGAATGGCTGTATTTTATCCCCCTGCCAAAAGTACAACTTAAGTAAGGAAACATTCCATTGTGTTTAAGTAGTGTTGGAGCCCTTGATGACCTGTCTTTATCTTTGTATTTCTCTATGGTTATTTGACATTAAATCAGCTAAAGGCTAACACTAGGAGTAATAATTGTAAACCATTTACAATGATTTGTGTGAAATACCTTTTAAATAACACAGTTTCTCCGTATTTATAGAGCATCATAATTTGCCTTTCACTAAGTCTTAACAATTTGTCTTGGTTTTTAATTACCTCACTCTAGTTTGTCTGCTAGGACACAAATAGCCATACACTTATATGACTACTTTTGATTAATTGATTGAATGATTGATTGATTTTGTAATTGTTTAGGGTATGGTTTAATTGTATTTTTATTTGATTGAATTCTACAGTTGGGCTGTAATAATATTTGTACCTCAAATAGGATTAAAATAGTTTCCTTTTACTGGTAACTTTTGCAATATTTAGAAACATGCAGTCTTAGAAGAACTGAAGTGTATACTAAAACCTTTACATAAGCTGGACTTCAGTGCCTACATAAACAATCACTAACCCATGAAATACTGATTTGAATCTTTTCCGGCCTAATCTGATTTAATGTTGCCATCATTGAAATATTGTTCTAAGCTTTATTATGTAATAATTAATTCCAAATTTGGGAGTGAATCTTTCTGTCCTTTTATGTAAAGTCATAAAGTCTTATTAACTTTTCTTTTTTGAGATATTTATCAAAGAAACACTGGAGATAAGTACTTGCAGCTAAAGCACACTAGTTACTGTTTCAATTACATGAAAATTATTACCCGTATGAATCCATTAGCAACTTTTACCATTTTGTTACATCCTAATACAAATATGGATTTTACATAATGATTTATTTTGTGTAAATATTTGCTGTGACACAGTGACTAGTACATGTGAAAAATTCTCATATTATATGGTTTTTGAGTATATGTAAATTCTGAATCCTTGTTAAGTGATTAGGCTGTTGTATTTCAATACATGTCATTTGTGTAATTAATACAGGACAGACTATTGTTACACGTTTAACACTTGACTTTATCCATAGTCTGAATAAGTTAGTGGTATGTGGTTAGATTTTAAGCTACAGAAATGAACAGCCCTTATATACTCTTCAGTATGCTTAAATTAAAAACCGATATATAAAAAATGAATAAGTAAGTAGATTACACTATACATGTACAGTTTATGAAATATGTAATCAAAATATCTCAACCAATGCTTGTAAAAAAGCATCTCATTCCAAGAACTGTGAAATAGTCCATGCGCTTATGTATCATGTGTACATTAGTGTGTATGTTTGCAGTTCTTTAATTTCACTTTTGTTTTTAAATATTATTATTGTTTAGCAAGTGTGAGAGGGTATGATGTTCAGTGTATCATAGCCTTTTCACCAACAGGGTCTATCATGTTTAGGGCTTTAGGCATAGAGTTCGTAGAAGTTGCCAGTTTTCTTGAGTGCTCATGAAACTAGTGCTGGATCAGCATGGAACATAAACTTCCCAGGATGAATTTCATTCTTAACTTTCTACTGCACTAAAACTGCTGACTTTCCATTAAAGTTTCCATTTGGTATTTTAGTTTTCCTAGAGTTTAACTAGATATATCTAAAAGTGTACAAAGTAATATGATAAAATGATATTAAAAATCACGTTTTATGTCAGATGCACCAGCAGCAGCGAAGCCTGGTATCTATTGCCAACACCTACTGCAATTTAAATGCATATGTAGTAATAAAAGTAGATAAAATTTTGTTTATGGTGTAAGTGAATGAGTGGCAATTGGTTAATTGAACTAAAAAGGTAGTTGTCTATGTATAGTGTGTAATGTGGTGCTTGGTACATCTGTGAATCTTATCAAACCTAGTGCCATGTGTAGATAGATGTTATTTGTGTGTTGATGTTGATGTTACTGCTGTCCACCCCAACATGGAATGTATTGTTGACTTCAGGGAAAGAGCTACATATAAAGTCCACATTAACGTTTTCTTTTTCTATTTTTCTTTCTTTCCTTTGGTTTTTTGTGCTTTATGTTGGTATAATAAACATTCCTTTCTGATATAAATGATCGATTAGTAATGAATTGATAAAAAGTTATCAAAAGGAACAAAATGAAGCATATTTTTTAAAAGTGGGTAGAAATGAAAAGAAAAATTGTATTAGTTTTAGTATATGTTGTGTCTTCTTCATGGCTATCATTTTGTGTCAGACAGAATTATCATTTCGCAGTCATACTATCACACGTTTTTCCAGCAGAGGGCAGAAAGACCTTTAGTATAAAAATAATACATTTACACAATTTGTTCCTAGATTTTTTTCCACTGAAGGTTCTATCTGT